>NC_086103.1:133896291-134211098 GCF_963921235.1 Mobula hypostoma
ATCTTCAGCAAGGCAAAGGCAAGCTGCAGCAAAGCTCTCTCAAGGTGGTTTGAGTGACACAAAACAGGCAAATTATGATATTCTACCCCACGGTCAGGGGAAATATCAACTCTGCAACCACCTTATTAATCAGCTTACAAGGTTTTTAATTTCAACAAGATTTATGCTGATTGTTTACCTTTTGGTCCTCCAGGGTTACAACTGGGTTTAACTGCCCACCTGCTGCAGGTCCTCCCACATTTGAAAGTTACATACGTGGATTTGAAAGTTACATATGTGGATAGAGCATTGGCTGATTGGCAGGAAACAGAAAGTGGGAATAAAGGGATCCTATTCTGGCTGGCTGCCGGTTACCAGTGGTGGTCCACAGGGGTCCGTGTTGGGGCCGCTTTTTTTTACGTTGTACATCAATGATTTGGATTATGGAATAGATGGCTTTGTGGCCAAGTTTGCTGATGATACGAAGATAGGTGGAGGGGCCGGTAGTGCTGAGGAAATGGAGAGTCTGCAGAGAGACTTGGATAGATTGGAAGAATGGGCAGAGAAGTGGCAAATGAAATACAATGTTGGAAAGTGTATGGTTATGTACTTTGGCAGAAAAAATAAACGGGCAGACTATTATTTAAATGGGCAAAGAATTCAAAGTTTCTGAGATGCAACGGGACTTGGGAGTCCTCGTGCAGGATACCCTTAAGGTTAACCTCCAAGTTGAGTCGGTAGTGAAGAAGGTGAATGCAATGTTGGCATTCATTTCTAGTGGAATAGAATATAGGAGCAGGGATGTGATGTTGAGGCTCTATAGGGTGCTGGTGAGACCTCACTTGGAGTACTGTGGGCAGTTTTGGTCTCCTTATTTAAGAAAGGATGTGCTGATGTTGGAGTGGGTACAGAGAAGATTCACTAGAATGATTCCGGGAATGAGAGGGTTAATATATGAGGAACGTTTGTCCGCTCTTGGACTGTATTCCTTGGAGTTTAGAAGAATGAGGGGAGACCTCATAGAAACATTTTGAATGTTGAAAGGCATGGACAGAGTGGATGTGGCAAAGTTGTTTCCCATGATGGGGGAGTCTAGTACGAGAGGGCACGACTTAAGGATTGAAGGGCACCCATTCAGAACAGAAATGCGAAGAAATTTTTTTAGTCAGAGGGTGGTGAATCTATGGAATTTGTTGCCACGGGCAGCAGTGGAGGCCAAGTCATTGGGTGTATTTAAGGCAGAGATTGATAGGTATCTGAGTAGCCAGGGCATCAAAGGTTGTGGTGAGAAGGCGGGAGATTGGGACTAAATGGGAAAATGGATCAACTCATGATAAAATGGAGGGGCGGACACGATGGGCCGAATGGCCGACTTCTGCTCCTTTGTCTTATACTTATTATGGCTGGGTCTGACTGCCTGGCTACTACAGGTCCTCCCACATTACGGCTGGGTCTGACTGCCCGGCTGCTGCAGGTCCTTCCAGGTTATGGTTGGGTCGAACTGCCTGGCTGCTGCAGGTCCTCCCAGGTTACAAATGGATCTAACTGCCCGGTTGCTGTAGGTCCTCCCAATTACAACTGGGTCTAGCTCCCTGCCTACTACAGGTCCTCCCAGGTTATGGTTGGGTCGAACTGCCTGGCTGCTGTAGGTCCTCCCAGGTTACGGTTGGGTCTAACTGACTGGGGCTGCTGCAGGTCCTCCCAGGTTACAAATGGATCTAACTGCCCGGTTGCTGCAGGTCCTCCCAATTACAACTGGGTCTAACTGCCCAGCTGCTGCAGGTCCTCCCAGGTTACAGCTGGGTCTAGCTTCCCGCCTGCTACAGGTCCTCCCAGGTTACGGTTGGGTCGAGCTGCTCTGCCTGCTCCAGGTCCTCCTGGGTTACAGCTGGGTTCCATTCCTGCAATCTGTTCATTACCCTAACAGTTCACAGTGGCTTTGCTGTGGCTAGCAAATCCATACTGTCAGTCTCTCAAATGCTCAATCACAAGTGTAGGTTATATATTAGTCGGGTGTAAATATAAAGGCAGCTACTTAGATCCACATTGTTGTGACTGTGATGTTTTCACCAATAACATCTGGAATTTGTAGTCCACGACTCAGGTTAATTACCTTGTGAGACGTGGCTTTGACATATGTCTGTTGGCCGATGACTGGAGAATGATAACTTGTAATCTTAGATTTCTGTGCCTGCTTCTACAAGTGGTACAAGAAAAGCCCTGTGAATGAGAGCTTTTAATATTTGGGGGAACATATTTATCGAAGAGACAAGAGGCGGGAGAGACAGATGGCTATGTTTGCAAGCTGAGTTTGTACGTACAGTGTAGCATTGGAGTAGAGTTAGGAGGAAGTTAGAGTTAGAATCCTGGAGCAGACTAGGATGGAAGAAAGAAATTTCAAACTCGGTAATAGATGAAAACATTCCAATCTTATTACTGAATCTTCCCATTACTTAACAAATAGTTCAGGGGTAAAATAAGCCTGTAAAATTAGAACCATTCATTCTTTCGACATCTTTATAGGTTCTGTAAGAAATGATTCAGTTGATGGATTTTCTTTTCCTGAGTTAGTAACACTACCCAGAACACATTTACCTAATTCTAACACTCAAATGAAGTTAATTTTTATAGAACATGGCTTATGTGTGTGGTTTGTATCCAGTCATCATTTTGTGAATGGAATTATGCATTTGGCTTCTTTCACTCCATCTGCTAAAGCCTGGATTTTAATTCTCAACACCCCATGATGCAGCCCACCCCATGTTTTCTGCATTGTGTAGGTGTTATTTGATGGGATGTTGGCTATGGCTAAGTGATCCTTTTACCATTAGCACGTGGCTTCCTCCTGCTTAGCGCCTTCCACAATGCACCTTCCCATTTTTCTGTGATCATGCACCAGGGTTTTCCATCAGTAGTAGAAAAGACTACATTTTTTTTCCTGGAGATTTTGAGAACATATGAAGTATTTTCTGTGTCTTCTTGGAAATCTCATGCCACAGTGAAGATCAAAGTAAAGTATTTGTTTCAGAAGCCATGTGGACTATTTTACCCAGCTAGAGTTGCTTTTTGGGGTGATTGGAGACCATTGCTGTGAATGTTAGCTTGGGATAGGAGAATGATTTGGCTTCACCCATACCACGATTGGATCTGATGATTTTGTGGAAGCTTGTTCATGTCTTTGCAGCATACTTGATAGACCAAGAGCGTGGTGCTGGCTTTGAGGTCTTGTTTCAACCCCTCTTTACTTTGAGTGCTTATTATTCTGGAAGTGATGGTGAATTTTATTATTGTGTCTCCCATTGATGAGTGGCAGCTCCTGGCACATAGAAAGTGATCCATATTTTCTCAGGTCTTGCTGTAGATCACTGTCAGGCGCAAGGTGTTTTGTAGCAGGGGCAGAGGGGAGGAGATCTTTATCTTCATAATGTATGGAGTAATCTCCATTACCTCATGCATATCAGTGAAGGATTCAATGAGGACGTGAAGCAGAATGTCTGCATCATCTGTGTAATTTGGAGAAATCATAAAGATAGTTCAACCTTCATAATCTCCACTCTAGAAACAAGGTCAATCCTCTTAAGCAGCACATCACCTGTCATTATCAAAGAGGCCTTCTTGAGAAACAGATTTAAGCTGGCTTTGCCTTGACCATTTCAGCTTGTATTGAGAATATGTGTTTGGAGAAAATGTATGTATGTTGTGAATAAACTCTTCTCGGGCTTCCAGCAGGGTACAGGTGTTGATTTTAACTGACGTTTTGATGACAAACTCTCCTATCTTTATCAGGGATAATGCCTCAGCATGTCTAGTCTGGTAGTATATATACTCCCGTTGGCCATCCCTCCTGTTTGGTTAGTCCTCATCCAATCAGGCTACCGCTGTCCCACTTTGTTTACAATCGAATTCCAGTTCTTACTTGGAGTGAGACCTTCAACTTTGTTAAAATTCTTTTCCTCTCATTTCATTTCAATGGCTTCCTTCACCAGACAGTCCCAAAAGCCGTTGGTGTGGCATAGTAATTTTCTATCGTGAAAGTCAATCCTAATGCCATTATGAATGCAATGTTCTGCTACCGCCGATTTCTCTGGGTAACCCAAACAGGTACTACACCTGTGCTCCTTGATGCGGGTTTCCATTCTAGCCAACGGGGATATAAACACCACTGGACTAGACAGGCCCAGACTTCATGTCTGATGAAGATGGCAGAGTTTGTCATCGAGACATCAGTTATAATCGATATCTGTACCAAGCTGGAAGCCCGAAAAGAGTTTATTTGTCATAGATCCTTTTATATACATATATTGTATTTACCTGTTGTAAATGATACTAAGAGACATACTGAAGGTAGTAAATGTACATCAACAATTACACTTCAGAGGCTTCCCTTATTACCGGAGCTATACAGGAGTCTGTGGGGGGGAAAAAACCCTTCTTTACATAACTGCACCTATAGGGAGTTAAAAAATGTAAATTGGGTTTCAATGTAGCAAGAGTGAAACGGCCACAGCATGCTTGACCCCACACCTTTACCATTTTGCAGTGGCAGTTTTGGAAACATCTTATTTTAAGATTATATTCTGGAAGCTACAGCTTTATTTGCTCCATTATAAAAAGAAAAGACAGCAATTGCTGGAATCTAAAGCAAAATAGCAACTGCTGGAAGAATTCCGCAGGTCAAGCATCTGTTGCTAAGTTGCAGCTTTCCTATCCTGGAATCCTGAAATCCCTTCTTCTCCTGTATTGCATTGTTTGGAGACTTCATACGCACTTCCTCCATTCCCTACTCTTCTGCTCTCGGACCTCCTCCACCCGCCAGACAGAGCAGAGAAAGAATATCCTTGGTCTTCACTTTTCTTCCCGCTAGTCTTCACATTCAGCACATCATTCTTCATGGCTTCCACCAGCTGCATTGAGGTCCCACCATCAGCTGCATCTCCCCCTTTGTACTTCCAGCAGGAGCCACCTTCTCCATAACTCACTGGTCCACTCACCCCTCCTCGTCCTATCCCTTCACACTTTCCCCAGCAAACACAGAAAATGCAACATGCATCCCTTCACTTCCCCTCGCATTGCCGTTCAGGAATCTAAACAACTCTTCCAGGTGAGGCAGATAGTCACCTCCTCAACCTAGTCTGTTAAATTCAGCCCTTTCAATATGGCCTCCTCCACACTGACGAGACCAGTTGTAGACTGGGAAATGGCTTTGCAAAGCAATCTGTCTGCAATGGGCATCTTGAACTTCTGGTTGCATGTCATTTGAATCCCCCTTCCCATTCCCATACTGTCCTTCGCCCTTCCACTACCACGGTGAAGCCGAACACAAACTGCACGCTTGCTCCTCACGCAGTGTCTGAATCTGAAACACTGACCATCACTTCGCCTCCAGGGATGCTGGTCGACTTGAGTTCTAACAGCTGCTTGTATTTCACTTTGCTCCATTGTGTTTTTCTGTCTATTTTTGGAGGAATAGTAACTCTATCAGGTGGTTGCCTCAAGTTTCATCCAGTGACGTAGTTATATTAAGTATAGTGTGGAAAAATACTGGGGTGGCCTACAAGTGCATTTCCATGTGTTGTGAAAGATCTGATGCCTACTGTGCCAAAACTGAAAGATCTATTCTGCCATCTTGTGGACAATAAAGAGTTATACATATTTGTAATGCAATTGTTTTGTTTCACTCTGAAGTTTACATTCAACTGTTCAGTGTGTATATGTATGCATGTATGTGTGTATTTTATATATATATATATATATATATATATATATATCAGAGAGGGACACAGAGAGAGAGACACAGAGAGAGAGAGAGACAGAGACAGACAGACAGACATCTGTTAGTCTTGTGTGACCATGGATCTGCGCCTGGAAAGTCTTCACTCTCCAGGGCGCAGGCCTGGGCAAGGTTGTATGGAAGACTGGCAGTTGCCCATGCTGCAAGTCTCCCCTCTCCATGACACCGATGTTGTCCAGGGGAAGGGGAAGGGCAAGGGCAGATACAGCTTGGCATCAGTGTCGTCACAGAGCATTGCTATATTGTCTAGAATGTGGAGACTATCCACAGTGGTCAGTTGGTATGAAATTAGTGTGAATATGTGAATATTGTCATGTTGCATTCTCCATGTTTATAATCCATCACAATTGCTTAATAATGCAAATTTACGTGTTTGGTCTGATAAGAAGTTAGCAACCTATGTATGAATGAATTTCAGCACCATTCTATCTGTTAACTTCTCTTACTTCATTTTTTTTAATTAAATTCCACCATGGATTTTCAAAACTTCTATCAATTATTGGTGTAGGTACTGTCCACAAACCAAAATAAATGCAAAATGAATGAACCATTCACTTTTAGAGGGGGAAAGAGAAGTGAATTAGGTAAAATTTTCAGGCTGCATCTTTATCCAATCACAATTTTCATTACTAGAAGCACAATTCCAATGGAATGTAATGGGATGATGGGTTTCTTCAGTTGTGTTTTAAGTACAGGTTCCTTTGTTTTGGCTGTGTTTTTTAAATCTTGTTACATTTATACATTGCTGCAAATGATGCAGTAGGTTTTTGTATAGCTGTTTGGCTTGATCAATAAGCAGTCTAATAAATTGGGAGAATCCAATTAAAACTGCACTACTCTCTGATGGCTATTTTAATGATATCTATACAAAAGCCAAAGTAAAGGCCAAATATATATTATTAGTTCTCATTTTCAGAAAGCATGTCAAATAAATAGATCAATGCAATTCCATTCTCTACAATTCCTGAATAAGTGTGAAGATAATTTTGCTTTATGTTTTCCAGATTCCCATGATGCAGTTCTAAGATTTAATGCAGCCCCTACGCAAGGTTATGAGAAGGATGTTGGAAGCAAAACCACGATCCGTGTTATTAACTCACAAGTGAGTGATCACTTTTCTGTATCTTGTTTCAGTTATATCTGCTTTACACTATAAAATATTCCTCACCTGCAAGCCAGCAATCACATGTAAACTAAAATAATCTCTTTTCTAGTTTATTTATTATTAATATCTTTATGTAGGTTATTCAAAATATGATATTATTGCTGTGGCGGTGTGGAGGAAAATTATAAAATTAAGGTTAATTTTGAGTTAAGTTTTGTTGTCAAGCTTGATGAGCTAGATATTGCTCAAGACCTACGTCATGAGGGTGATGGGCTAAGAGGCAGACATTGCCTTGCTTGTGAGCTAACAGTAGCCGGACATAGATCGTGCCAACAATGAGATATTGCTGAGCTTTTTCCGAGATTGTCTAGAAAGTAGCAAACAGAGGGACTAACTATAGATGTGTATCTTGGATTTTGTGTGTAACGCGGGAACATTAATAAACTTGCTGATACCTAACAAGTGCCTTGAAAATCGCTGACCAAGTATGTTTAGCTGTTGACTATTGCCAAAATTTACTGTGTAAATCTAAGATGTAACCTGACATTGTCAGAGTCGTAAGACAACAGCTGCCCATGATCACGTAATAAAAGGTTTAACCATATATCGAGGTCTGTGTCTTTATTTCTGTTCCCTTACAGCGTAAAGTCTCTCACAGTGATTGGCGACGAAATTCTTTTACAGCAAATCAGAGTAAATTCTTCTATAGGTGGCAACTTTCTCTTAGCATGTCCCTGGTGCATTCTCCCCAACCCTTCAACTAAACCAGTAATGAGATGTGATAATCTTTAAGGGACCATAGGATGTAATCAGTTTACAATTGTCACATGTACCAAGAAACTGTGTAAAACCTTGTTTAATATGTTTTGGAGTTAATTTTATGTTTAGCATAAGTAGCTTGAGGTTGCACAGAGGGAACGGTGTTATAGCTAAGGATGGAATAGAGAAGAAATCTGTTAACTTACCGTCAAAGGCAGAACATAGAAGGATTTTGTTGTTTACATTTATCATCATAATATTGTCAGTGTTTCATTTCTGGCAGCTCTCCAATTCCATGTAAATAATTGTTAAATGTTTTATGAAAGCTTCAAATTTTATGAAACATGTTTTTAAAAAATTACACCGAAGATGTAGTCTAACACAAATAACAGGAACGTAATGTGATGATCCCATTGATAGGGAAAGGTTCTGGTTTTGCACATATTTGACCATTGGATCTCTCTTTGGTTTGGTCTCATGGTCAGATTGACATCAGCTGAACCAGTCATAGATAGATAGAAAGTAGTAGCAATTGATTATGTTCCAGCTCTGTGTTGTCTGGAGCCATTAGCAAAGTAACCTTGGACTGTTTTTGGCTCTCATCTATTTGTTGTCCCTCAGTGATCTATCACGTATCTTTAGAGGTGCAAATCTGTAGCACCCTGAATGTGGCAATGCAATTGGGTAGGTGGTGATAAAGGCCTACAGCTTGTTTGCTCTAATCAGTGAGGCCATTAAGTATAAAAGCTGAGAAGTTGTGTTACAGGTATATTAAGTCATTATTACCTTACAACAATCAGACTCATGAACCAGTGTGAATGACTTCAATCACCACCACTCTGAACTGATTCTACAACCTACAGCTTCGCTTTCGAGGACTCTTTACAACACATGTTCTCAGTATATTTTTATCTGCACAGTTTTTCTTCTTTTTCATGTTGGGTATTGGTCATTCTTTGTTTATGTTTAATTTTTTTTGTAAAATCCTATTGTATTTCTTTCCTGTAAATGCCTGCAAGAAAATGAATCGCAGGGTAGTTTATGGTAACGTGTACTTTGAAATTTTGACTTTAAAATTTCGGTATGAGGTGCAGTTCTATTGCCACAGTACAGGAAGGAGTAGAGACTTTGGAGAGAGTATAGAGGAGATTCACCAGGATTGGAGAGGATGAATACACTTGAATTAATTTCTCTGCAGCCCTACAGGTAAGGGGCAGCTCAGTAGAAAATCATAAAACCATGAGAGGTACAGAAAGTGTAGACTTCAGGTTTGAAATATAAAATACTGGAGGGCATAGATTTAATGTAAAGGGGGGACACTGGACAGAGTGGATGTGGCAAAGTTGTTTCCCATGATGGGGGAGTCCAGTACGAGAGGGCATGACTTAAGGATTGAAGGGTGCCCATTCAGAAAAGAGATGCGAAGAAATTTTTTTAGCCAGAGGGTGGTGAATCTGTGGAATTTGTTGCCACGGGCGGCAGTGGAGGCCAAGTCATTGGGTGTATTTAAGGCAGAGATTGATAGGTATCTGAGTAGCCAAGGCATCAAAGGTTATGGTGAGAAGGCGGGGGAGTGGGACTAAATGGGAGAATGGATCAGCTCATGATAAAATGGCGGAGCAGACTCGATGGGCCGAATGGCCGACTTCTGCTCCTTTATCTTGTGGTGTTGTGGGAGACTTAAAAATTGCAAAGCAAGTTTTTGCACAGAGGGTTTTAGATGTCTGGATCAAGCTGCCAGGGTCACTGTGGAAGCAGATACAAGGGCAACATTTAAGAACCATATGAACGGGCAGGAAATAGATACAGACCATGTCACAGGCAGCTGGGATTAGTTAAACTAGCATCATGGTCAGCATAGGCATGATGGACCAAATGGCCTCTTTCTGTGCTGTACTTTTCTATGTTCCACAAGTTATCTACTCTAAATCTCTTAGGGGTATGTTCAATGTCCTTCCGCAGTTGAGGTTGGGAATTAAAATCAGAGGATTGTGCAAAGGATACTGTAAGACACTGAGGCTAACCAGCATTCTCTGTAGACTGGGAGAAGCAAGAATGTATCCTTTCACACACTATTCTCAACAAACCAGATCCTGGGATCTGAATCAGGTTGCAATCAGAGTTTCTCAACCCTGTGATTAATTATCCCAATGCAATCCCTCAAGATTTATGGAACTAAGATCCCCAGAAATCTGGGTTTAAACTACTGCCAGGAGTTGGGGAAAAGAAGACCTTGTCTTGTATCAGATAAGCCCCACCATCTAGATTCGGAGATGGAATTCAAAACCACTCCCCTCTCCCATTCCAGGTCAGAACTTGAGTGTAGATCATCCATTATGCTTCCCACTTGACTGGAAGCAAACTCTGACAATAAGTTAGCTTCCCTCTCAAAACAAAACAACATATATATGCTTTTGCGTTAACACTCCATAGCATGCATGGAAATTGATTTCTGTTTTTCACATCAAAAACTTGACCACAATCCCAGGAACCCAAACTCAACCAAGTTAGGACTTTATTCCCTGGAGGGAGCATAGGAGAATGAGGGGAAATTTGATACAGGTGTACAAAATCTTGAGGGATGTAGGTGGGCTAAATACAAGTAGGCTTTTTCCACTGAGGTTGAAAGAGACTAAAAAGCGAGAGGTCAAGGATGAAAGGTGAAATGTTCAAGGGGATCTCCTTCATTCAGAGGGTATTGAGTATGTGGATGCGGGTTGGATTCCAACATTTAAGAGCAGTTTGGATAAGCGTATGCATGGGGCATGAGGGGGTGGTTCTGGACGTCTCTGGTCCAGGTGCAGGTCAATGGGTCTAGTTCGGCTTGGACTGTGTGGGCTGAAGTGCCTGTTTCTGTGTCGTGGTGCTCCGTAACCAACCAGTAGTAAACCAACTCCCTGTAGAAAATCAAAGTTCAGTTTTAGTTTTTTTGTCATAAACACAAATAAGTGGGGTGATTGATAAGTTTGTGGCTGAAGGTAGAAGGAGAAGAGTTATTAACTTCAAACTTTCTGCATTTTCACTCAAACAGCTGAACTGCATGTGCATGTAACAAGAGCTGTATAATTCATCTCCTTCTACCTTAGGCCACGAACTTATCAATCACTCCTGCTGTGGACCACTTCTACAAAGAAGGGATCCGTATGCTCCACGGCCACTGGACAAAGTGTGCATATGTAGGAGGGGACTATGTTGAGAAATAAATGTGCTAGGTTTTCTAAAATTGACTCCTACCTTAGGCCACAAACTTATCAATCACCCTTCATACATGTGTGCACAGGTGCACTGAGAAAACAGTTTAACAATCTGCAACATCACATGCACATAGCATCAGATACACAGCCCTCACGAGATAAACGTAAATTAACAACATTAAATTAGACAAAATTATACAAGAAGGAACACAAATTGAACAAATTTTGCTGTGTGATACCTCAGAGAACTTGCATGGTCCTGCAGTTTGTAAGAATTACAGCATTCTATTGTGGCTGCAGATAAGAGCAGAATATTCTTATTGTAGTGTCAAGCCACTGAGAGAAATAAATTGTGATGGCTTTTACGACTTCCAATTAGTTCTGATTATGTTGACACTTGCCATCAGTATTGCTAATGTAATTCACCAGAATAATTACACCTGTACAGATGCATGAGTGAGAAATTGTTTCATTAATCATTCCTGCAGATAAGGTCATGTAAATTGCAATGAAAAGGGGACTGTTAAGTCTATTATGCTACACTTTTCCAGTATTCAAGCTAACCTCTATTACTCTGAGCTTTACCTTCATACCTTTCTTTTCAGGGTTTTAGTTGGAACCTTGCAAATCAACTTTCTATCCCCAGAGTCACTTATGGGATGGGATTGCTTTCTTAAAGATCCTTGGAGTTTCTCCAGATGTCTTTTAATTTCAGCAAGATACCGGTGATGATACCAGAGGAGCAGTATACAAAATATCAGTGCTTGGCCTCTTCGCAACTCCTATGGATATCCTGCTGCTGCTCTGGCAACCATCCGCGGGGAGAAGGAGGGAATGGTTGGAACTGGAGATATTAACATGTAGCGTTGGTTTGTATATTTTATTTGTTTCGACTGGTTAACTAGAAGACTATAAGGCTAGCAGAAAGGAGCATATGAATGAAATTAGGAGAGCCAGAAGGGGCCATGAGAAGGCCTTGGCAGAAAGGATTCAGGAAAACCCCAAGGCATTCTACAAGTATGTGAAGAGCAAGAGGATAAGATGTGAGAGAATAGGACCAATCAAGTGTGACAGTGGAAAAGTGTGTATGGAACTGGAGGAGAGAGCAGAGATACTTAATGAATACTTTGCTTCAGTATTCACTACGGAAAAGGATCTTGGCGATTGTAGGGATGACTTACAGCAGACTGAAAAGCTTGAGCATGTAGATATTAAGGAAGAGGATATGCTGGAGCTTTTGGAAAGCATCAAGTTGGATAAGTACCCCAGGCGACTGTGGGAGGTGAGGGAGGAGATTGCTAAGCCTCTGGCTATGATCTTTGCATCATCAATGAGGACGGGAGAAGTTCTGAGGATTGGAGGGCTGCGGATGTTGTTCCCTTATTCAAGAAAGGAGTAGAGATAGCTCAGGAAATTATAGACCAATAAGTCTTACTTCAGTTGTTGGTAAGTTGATGGAAAAGATCCTGAGAGGCAGGATTTATGAACATTTGGAGAGGCATAATATGATTGGGAATAGTCAGCATGGCTTTGACAAAGGCAGGTCGTGCCTTACGAGCCTGATTGAATTTTTTGAGGATGTGACTGAACACATTGATGAAGGAAGAGTAGTAGATGTGGTGTATATGGATTTCAGCAAGGCATTTGATAAGGTACCCCATGCAAGGCTTATTGAGAAAATAAGGAGGCATGGGATCCAAGGGGACATTGCTTGTTGTGGATCCAGAACTGGCTTGCCCACAGAAGGCAAAGAGTGGTTACAGACAGGTCATATTCTGCATGGAGGTCGGTCACCAGTGGTGTGTCTCAGGGATCTGTTCTGGGACCCCTTTTCTTCATGATTTTTATAAATGACCTGGATGAGGAAGTGGAGGGATGGGTTAGTAAATTTGCTGATGACACAAAGGTTGGGGGTGTTGTGGATAGTGTGGAGGGCTGTCGGAGATTACAGCAGGACATTGATAGGATGCAAGACTGGGCTGAGAAGTGGCAGATGGAGTTCAACCCAGATTAGTGTGAGGTAGTTCATTTTGGGAGATCAAATATGATGGCAGAATATAGTATTAATGGTAAGACACTTGGCAGTGTGGAGGATCAGAGGGATCTTGGGGTCCGAGTCCATAGGACACTCAAAGCTGCTGCACAGGTTGACTCTGTGGTTAAAAAGGCATACAGTGCATTGGCCTTCATCAATCGCGGAATTGAGTTTAAGAGCCGAGAGGTAATGTTACAGCTATATAGGACCCTGGTCACACCCCCAGTTGGAGTACTGTGCTCAGTTCTGGTCGCCTCACTACAGGAAGGATGTGGAAACCATAGAAAGGGTGCAGGGGAGATTTACAAGGATGTTGCCTGGATTGGGGGGCGCGCCTTATGAGAATAGGTTGAGTGAACTCAGCCTTTTCTCCTTGGAGCAATGGAGAATGAGAGGTGACCTGATAGAGGTGTATAAGGTGATGAGAGGTAGTGATTGTGCGGATAGTCAGAGGCTTTTCCCCAGGGCTGAAATGGCTAGCATGAGAGGGCACAGTTTAAAGGTGCTTGGAAGTAGGTACAGAGGAGATGTCAGGGGTAAGTTTTTTACGCAGAGAGTGGTGAGTGCGTGGAATGGGCTGCCGGCGACAGTGGCGGAGGCGAATACAATAGGGTTGTTTAAGAGACTCCTGGATAGGTACGTGTAGCTTAGAAAAATAGAGGGCTATGAGTAACCCTAGGTAATTTCTGAGCTAAGGACATGCTCAGCACAGCTTTGTGGGCTGCAGGGCTTGTATTGTGCTGTAGGTTTTCTATGCTTTCTAACTACTTAAATAAGATAACAGGCAATGCAAGCTTTGTCATTTTATTTCTTCCCTAACAGAGTCACACAGCACAACCCACAAAGACACTATCAAACAAGCACCAATTTGCACTAATCCTATAGTACTTCCAGTTGATCTTCCTCACAATCCCATTAACTGCCCTCGGATGCTCTGATCTGTATGCACAGGAGCCAATTAATCCACCAATCAGAACGTCATTGGGAGGTGGGCGGGAACTGCAGCACCTGGGGACAAGCCCATGTAGTCATCGGAAGAGCATGTGAAATCCACTAGAGGGCAGAACTGAACCCAGCATGCTGGAGCTGCTGGATGTGCAATTTTCCTTTGGAAAATATAACAGATTATGTCCCTGGTTGTGAGGAAAGGCAGGGAGAAGTGAGGACCCCCCCCCCCTTTTGCAGGTTTGAGGTCAGCACCCTCACCCCTCCATTTCAGTGAGAGGCAGGGACTTCTGGTTCTCGTTCACATGTACTGTTTGTTTATGCTTTCCTGGTCCATACTTACCATGTTAGCTGAACTCCTGGTGTACAGTTAGCTCAAAACCTCACTGCGGGGAACCCGTGTTCTGGACTTCCATTCACACCGACTGAACAATTAAAAGCAGCAGCCAGAGGAATGAGTCATCACCTGGCAAACTCTCCCACCTCATTCTTCTGAAACAAGATCATAATTGAACGTTACTGTCAAGAATGTAAGGGCAAGAATGACAATAAAGTGGAGTTGTTATCCATACAGTTTGAGAAGTGCAATAAAATGTAGGCTGTAGCAAAATTTTACTCTTTCATTCCATCAGCAATCTAGCATCAGAGAGAACTTGGAATACATTTACTGTCAGAGAAAACCAGCTTCAGACATATTCTGGCACACAACCAGTCACTTGCATATTCCCAAGTGTACATGTTAAATAGGAGAGATCATGGTATTGTTCTCAAGGAGTTTCAGCCCATCATCGTTTCATTGATGTGTATCTGTATTTTGTGTCTTCTGCCTGATGGGAGAGTAGGAGGGATCTTTCATTATGACTGATGTCTTACTGAGGCAGTGAGAAGTGTAGACAGAGTCCAAGAAGAAGAGGTCGGTTTCTGTAATGTGCTGAACTGTGTCCGCACCCCTCTGTGCTTTCTCGCAGTCATGGGCAAAGCAGTTGCCGTACCAAATCATGATACATCTGGATATGAAAGTGGGAGGGGGAGATCCAAAATGATAGGAAAAGGCAGATCCCCAGACAGTCCTTCCAGGTGAGGCGACACTTCACCTGTGAGTCGGCTGGGGTTGATATACTTGCGTCCGGTGCTCCCGATGCAGCCTTCTATATATTGGTGAGATCCAACGCAGACTGTGAGACCGTTTTGCTGGACACCTACACTCAGTCCACCAGAGAAAGCAGTGATCTCCCAGTGGCCACACATTTTAATTCTATGTCCCATTCCCATTCTGATATGTCCTATCCACAGCCTCCTCTACTGTCAAGATGAAGCTACACTCAGGTTGGAGGAACAACACTTTATATTCCGTCTGGGTAGCCTCCAACCTGATGGCATGAACATTGACTTCTCTAATTTCCATTAATGCCCCACCTCCCCTTCATACCCCATCCATTTTTTTATATATATATATATATATATATATATATATATATTCTTTTTCTCTCTCTCCTTTTTTCTCCCTCTTGTCCCTCTCACTATACTCCTTACCCATCCCCTGAGCTTCCCCCCTCCCCCTTTCTTTCTCTCTCTAGCCTCCCGTCCTATGATCCTCTCATATCCCCTTTGCCAATCACCTGTCCAGCTCTTGGCTCCTATCCCTCCCCCTCCTGTCTTCTCCTATCATTTTGGATCTCCCCCTCCCCCTCCCACTTTCAAATCTCTTACTAGCTCTTCTTTCAGTTAGTCCTGACGAAGGGTTTCAGCCCGAAACGTCGACTGTACCTCTTCCTAGAGATGCTACCTGGCCTACTGCATTCACCATGCAGCAACTTTTATGTGTGTTGCTTGAAATTCCAGCATCTGCAGATTTCCTCGTGTTTAAATCTGGACATGATGCTTTCCATGGTCAATTGACTGAGAAAAACTGTTATGGGTCAAAGGGGACGTACAAAATTCCTTTTGCTTCCTAAAGACATTGAGGTCCTGGTGAGTTTTCTTAGCAAAGGCGTCAAAATGGTTAGATCAGGACAGGCTATTGGTGACGCTTTCTCCTAGGAACGTGAAACTCTCAACCCTCTTGACCTCATCACTGTTAATGTAAACAGAAGGATTTGCACTACCCCCTTCTCGAAGTCAATGACCAGCTTTTTGTTTTGCTGACTTTGAGTATATGTTAAAATATTAATTTAAACACACTTAACTGAAATAAACTGATTAAAATCACTGAGATTAAGTAATATAAAGGTTGAAGTAAAAACTACCTGCAATTAACTTCTCCATCAAGATTGGGAACCACACTCAAATGATTGGAGCTGGCCCACATGAGGGGTCTGATATGCATCCAGTCTCTCCACTGAGGACATCTGAGCTCCATTCTTGGACTCTGTGATAAATCCATTTGTGAAGCGTGGTCAAATGTGCTGACAGTTCTCCAAGGAATGATCTACAATAGGTAAATATGGTTCAGGCCAATGAGAAACATTTCACAGAGAAAAATAGAATCACACTTTGAAGTTACAAATTCAAAGATCATCATTTGTTCAAGCACTAGTTATCATCATGCCCTCTTATTACAAGAACAAATATTCGTCAAAAGATTATTGTGACATTTGCGGAATGTCACAGAGACATGATCAATGGATTAATTTTGCAGGGATAGTTACTGAACTTTTGCAAAATGAAGCTTCATTGCAGAGTGTGGAATTAGTGAGCATAAAGGATTAAATGGGATTATTTTGCGTGGAGACTATTAGAACATATGATGCAAACTGAAGTATCCTGTATCTCCATATTTAATACTGAAACATATTAAAGACCCCATCTTTCAATCTGGGATAGTTTTTGAAAGAAGCAGATCAGGGTGAGTTACAGGTTCATTCAGTGCTTCAGAAATTCCACAAATTTCAACACATTTCCACATTCCAGCACCATTAACACGATGAGCAAACGGGGATTTTATTGCTTGTTCAATGAAAGCCTCACTTAAAAGCACCATAACCATGCCGAGCTGCCTCTCTTGAATGATCCCTTTAATGCAGTAAATGTAGTAAATACAAGAGTCTAATATACCAGAAACACCTGTGGCCAAATTACAACTGTTCTGAAGAACAATAAAGGCCCTACTCTATATAAATCATATACATTCTATTACAATATAGAATAGTACAGCACAGTATAGGCCCTTCGACCCACAATGTTGTGCTGACCCTCAAACCCTGCCTCCCATAAAAGCTCCCATCTTAAATTCCTCCATATACCTGTCTAGTAGTCTCTTAAACTTCACTAGTGTATCTGCCTCCACCACTGGCTCAGGCAGTGCTTTCCACATACCGACCACTCTCTGAGTAAAAAACCTTCCTCTAATATCCCCCTTGAACTTCCCACCCCTTACCTTAAAGCCACGTCCTCTTGTATTGGGCAGTGGTGCCCTGGGGAAGAGACGCTGGCTATCCACTCTATCTATTCCTCTTATTACCTTGTACACCTCTATCATGTCTCCTCTCATCCTCCTTCTCTCCAAAGAGTAAAGCCCTAGCTCCCTTAATCTCTGATCATAATGCATACTTTCTAAACCAGGCAGCATCCTGGTAAAACTCCTCTGTGCCCTTTCCAATGCTTCCACATCCTTCCTATAGTGAGGTGACCAGAACTGGACACAGTACTCCAAGTGTGGCCTAACCAGAGTTTTATAGAGCTGCACAATTACATCACGACTCTTAAACTCTATCCCTCGACTTATGAAAGCTAACACCCCATAAGCTTTCTTAACTACCTTATCCACCTGTGAGGCAACTTTCAGGGATCTGTGGACATGTACCCCGAGATCCCACTGCTCCTCCACACGACCAAGTATCCTGCCATTTACTTTGCACTCTGCCTTGGAGTTTGTCCTTCCAAAGTGTACCACCTCACACATCTCCGGGTTGAACTCCATCTGCCACTTCTCAGCCCACTCCTGCATCCTATCAATGTCTTTCTGCAATCTTTGACAATCCTCTACACTACCTACAACACCACCAACCTTTGTGTCGTCTGCAGACTTGCCAACCCACCCTTCTACCCCGACATCCAGGTCGTTAATAAAAATCATGAAAAGTAGAGGTCCCAGAACAGATCCTTGTGGGACACCACTAGTCACAATCCTCCAATCTGAATGTACTCCCTCCACCACCACCCTCTGCCTTCTGCAGGCAAGCCAATTCTGAATCCACCTGGCCAAACTTCCCCAGATCCCATGTCTTCTAACTTTCTGAATAAGCCTACCGTGTGGAGCCTTCTCAAATGCCTTACTAAAATCCATATAGATCACATCCACTGCACTACCCTCATCTATATGCCTGGTCACCTCCTCAAAGAACTCTATCAGGCTTGTTAGACACGATCTGCCCTTCACAAAGCCATGCTGACTATCCCTGATCAGAC
The DNA here is from genome assembly GCF_963921235.1 of Mobula hypostoma. Classification (NCBI taxonomy): domain Eukaryota; kingdom Metazoa; phylum Chordata; class Chondrichthyes; order Myliobatiformes; family Myliobatidae; genus Mobula; species Mobula hypostoma. Next base: position 133,914,507 of record NC_086103.1, read on the forward strand.
CATGATTCTCTAAATGCCTATAGATCCTATCTCTAAGAAACTTTTCCAACAGCTTTCCCACCACAGACGTAAGGCTCACTGGTCTATAATTACCTGGACTATTCCTACTACCTTTTTTGAACAAGGAGACAACATTCGCCTCCCTCTAATCCTCCGGCACCATTCCCGTGGACAACGAAGACATAAAGATCCTAGCCAGAGGCTCAGCAATCTCTTCTCTCGCCTTGTGGAGCAGCCTGGGGAATGTTCCGTCAGGCCCTGGGGACTTATCTGTCCTAATATATTTTAACAACTCCAACATCTCCTCTCCCTTAATATCAACATGCTCCAGAACATCAACCTCACTCATATTGTCTTCACCATCATCAAGTTCCCTCTCATTGGTGAATACCGAAGAGAAGTATTCATTGAGGACCTCGCTCACTTCCACAGCCTCCAGGCACATCTTCCCACCTTTATCTCTAATCAGTTGTACATTCACTCCTGTCATCCTTTTTTTCTTCACATAATTGAAGAATGCCTTGGGGTTTTCCTTTACCCTATTTGCCAAGGCCTTCTCATGTCCCCTTCTTGCTCTTCTCAGCCCCTTCTTAAGCTCCGTTCTTGCTTTCTTATATTCCTCAAAAGACCCATCTGATCCTTGCTTCCTAAACCTCATGTATGCTGCCTTCTTCCACCTGACTAGATTTTCCACCTCACTTGTCACCCATGGTTCCTTCACCCTACCATTCTTTATCTTCCTCACCGGGACAAATTTATCCCTAACATCCCACAAAAGATCTCTAAACATTGACCACATGTCCATAGTACATTTCCCTGCAAAAACATCACCCCAATTCACACCCGCAAGTTCTAGCCTTATAGCCTCATAATTTGCCCTTCCCCAATTAAAAATTTTCCTGTCCTCTCTGATTCTAACCCTTTCTATGATAATGCTAAAGGCCAGGGAGCAGTGGTGACTGTCCCCCAGATGCTCACCCACTGAGAGATCTGTGACCTGACCCGATTCATTACCTAGTACTAGATCTAGTATGGCATTCCCCCTGGTCGGCCTGTCCACATACTGTGACAGGAATCCATCCTGGACACACTTAACAAACTCTGCCCCATCTAAATCCTTGGAACTAATCAGGTGCCAATCAATATTAGGGAAGTTAAAGTCACCCATGATAACAACCCTGTTATTTTTGCACCTTTCCAAAATCTGCCTCCCAATCTGCTCCTCTGTATCTCTGCTGCTACCAGGGGGCCTATAGAATACCCCCAGTAGAGTAACTGCTCCCTTCCTGTTCCTGACTTCCACCCATACTGACTCAAAAGAGGATCCTGCTACATTACCCACCCTTTCTGTAGCTGTAATAGTATCCCTGACCAGTAATGCCACCCCTCCTCCCCTTTTTCCGCCCTCTCTTTTAAAGCACTGAAATCCAGGAATATTGAGAATCCATTCCTGCCCTGGTGCCAGCCAAGTCTCTATAATGGCCACTACATCATAATTCCATGTATGTATCCAAGCTCTCATCTTGCTTATGAGGAATGTATTCCGCCATCTCTGTCCAAGCCTCCAGTAAGAGTCTCGGGGAGATGTACATGGTCAGATGCATTAGAGGAGCTTAGAGCAGCGGTTCCCCAACCACCGGGCCGCAAAGCATGTGCTACCGGGCTGTGAGGAAATGATATGAGTCAGCTGCACCTTTCCTCATTCCCTGTCACGCGCTGTTGAACTTGAACATAGGGTTGCCAACTGTCCCATATTTGCCAGGACATCCCGTATACTGGGCTAAATTGGTTTATCCCGTATTTCCCCGCTAAGCTAGAGCGTTCCTATGAAACCTTTCGTGCCGAAATGGCGTGAAGCGAAGAGGCAATTACCGTTAATTTATATGGGAAAAATTTTTCAGCATTCCCAAACCCAAAAAATAACCTAACAAATCATACAAATAACACACAAAACCTAAAATAACTCTAACATATAGTAAAAGCAGGAATGATATGATAAATACACAGCCTATATAAAGTAGAAATAATGTATGTACAGTATAGTCGGGAAGGTGAAGGCAAAACTGATTTGTGGGGTAAAAATTGGCACGTACATGCATGCGCACATCACATGCGCACATCACATGCGCACGTCACGCATGCACACATAGGTGCCCGCGCAAGGCTTCATGGTCATGGTAGTCTTTCCTGAGGTAAAGTGTCCCGGGATTTGACTGCTACTTTTGTCCCTTATTTGGGAGTGAGAAAGTTGGCAACCCTAACTGTAAAAGACATGTTGAGGTGAGTTTAACCCTACTTGAACACCACTCCCCCCCCCCACCAGTTGGCCGGTCCGCAAGAATATCATCAATATTAAACCGGTCCGCGGTGCAAAAAAGGTTGGGGACCCCTGGTCTTGAATGGGTGATGGTGGTTACCATGTCTGAAAGAAATTAACCAAGTGATTACAGCAAAAGATTACCCTCTTAATAATATGGTCTCTGCATCACGCATATCACCCACCTACACTGCTTTCTCATTCAGTAAGGATCTTAGCAGAAGCACCTTTTTAAAGGAAAATTTGATGAGGCTGATAGTGCATTATAATTTTGGTGTTTCTTTGGTAATTTCTGTTCACAAGCTATTCTCATAAGTGTACCTGAGCTTCCTATATCCTCGAGTGTTCAGTGAAGACTCCTTGGTAATTCTATAGCTTCTGTGGAGAGTGGGTTATGAACCTTGTTTATTAATTTCAGTGACTGGTTATTGTATATTCATGCTCATTTAAACCATGAAGAATAAGAATTGTTGAAAAAAATGTTGGAAAGCCAGATAGGGACTTTACTAAGCAGGAACCCTTTCCTAACCTGTAACATATCATCTAACAGATTCCTATTTAAATAGAGAGAAAGTACGTCCTATTGTGTGGGATGACAATTCAATTTCCACATGTTGTGTATGTACATGCAATTAAAACTCATCTGGAGGTACATAGATGAGGGAGATCAGGACAAGCACCACACTTTGTTATTGGAGTAAGCACCTTGCTCATAATTAACAGTTTTAAAATGGTATATAAAATGGTTGTGGTCACAGATTTTGTAAGATATGGCCCATCCTGGACCTTGCACAATCTGTAATAGTCCCAACATACGCTCATGTCACAATTTCCAAACATCCCCATCTTTGCAGCCTCTTGGTCATTCACTCTGACAGATGCTTGACCTTTGCATGTCTGATATTAATCCATCACTGGTGATTCCATAACAGGACATAATCAGGATACAGTCCAGATCTCTGTAAACCATCATGGCTGAATGGGTCTCAGTCCTGCAATGCTGAACTGAGGCAAGAATAATCTAGAGTTCAATGGTCAACAAGGGGTTGTGGATGAGGCTGTTTACCATTCACTCTTTAAAATATCCAGTTTTTATTTTATTCTGCATTCTGTTCAATTTGTTCCTTTGTCACAATGAGCAGGAATGATGTGATATTAATGAACAGTTTAACAATGTGATAGTTTCCTGCTTTGATGTCTGCAATAAGCCTTCCAATACCCAGCATACTGAGTGGGAAAGATTGAAGTCAGTGCACTATACATAAAAACCAGCTTCCTGCATCCATTTCCATATCATTAGCATTGTGATTCAACCAAAGATGAGTTGTGAGAAGCAAGTGACTCTGCTTTTCAAAATGCATGTTCACTAGTTATGTTGTTCTTCTAATTCATGCTTAAACCTTTGCAGAGGACAGACAGGTATGTTTGTGGATGTACAGTGTACGCCCAAGTCTAGGACAGAGTGTGTCTGAAAGAATTCCTCCATTCTTGCCAACAGTGAGCTATGGAATTTGTGAATCTCCCCATCATGCCACACATCATGTCCAATGCTACTAAGCCATCTGTACATTTCTAATCGTCATGAATAGTAATGAAGTATATGATCAGTAAATCAAGGATAGATATAGTTCAGATGGAGAGCCAAGACCCTGCTTCTCTTCAAGTTGCTTGGTCAGATTTTTTGAAACATAAAATGGGGAAAGCAATAAAAGGGCTAGTTTAACATCTCAACTGAAAACAGCTTTACCAAATTATTATTGTTTCAGGACTGGGCCTCAAATCTAAACCTGTCCAGCACAGAGGTGGATGTGTTAGAACCGAACTAAGGTGACACAATGATCATCCTTGGTCAGTTGTGCTGGCCACATTATATATGGACACTCGTGTGCTTTAACTTCACTTTCAAAATTTCCACTAATGTAAATTATTCCACTGATTAAATATCCAGCACAAAAAATTCCATTTGTCCCTCTTACCTTCAGCAAGTTTATCGAGTAAGGTGCAGGATCCCAGGCCACCAGAACCACATTCTTGAATAGAGTGCTATTATTAAACTTGTGCTCCGGGTTAACAAGAATCTAAAAATAAGGAAATAGAAACCATTTTAAAAACCATTTTAAGTAATAAGACCATAAGACACTGGGGCAGAATTGGGCCGTTCAGCCCATTGATTCTATTCTACCATTCCATCATGGCTGACTTATTATCCCTCTCAAACCCATTCTCCCTGTAACTTTTGATGCCCTGATTAATCAAGAACCTATTCGCTTCTGTCATAAATATATCCAACGACTTGGCCTGTACAGCCATCTGTTGCAATGAATTCCACAGACTCACCACCCTCTGGCTAAAAACTTCATATACATAACGTAACCAGAGCAATTGAAGTGGTAAGTCAAATCCCTCAAATACAACATGAAATAGTGAAAAGAAATTAAGCAATCTTGTTTAATTATTCAAAAGATAATCAGTGTATGTTGAACCCAAGAGAAGTACTGTATAAATTTAACTTATATAAAAATAGATATATGGATAGTAGAAAAATCAATACATTTCATTATAATAATATAGCACTGACTGTTTTTATTCTTGTACTGTACACCTTAAGCTGTTCTTAAACTCTAATGATAAGAGGTAATGCTCGGTAAGAAGTTAACCAGTGTGCGCCAGTTAAAGAACAAGTTCTGATTAAAACCACAACCCTTCTATTTAAATAGGAATCTGTTAGATGATATGTTACAGGTTAGGAAAGGGTTCCTGCTTAGTAAAGTCCCTATCTGGCTTTCCAACATTTTTTTCAACAATTCTTATTCTTCATGGTTTAAATGAGCATGAATATACAATAACCAGTCACTGAAATTAATAAACAAGGTTCATAACCCACTCTCCACAGAAGCTATAGAATTACCAAGGAGTCTTCACTGAACACTCGAGGATATAGGAAGCTCAGGTACACTTATGAGAATAGCTTGTGAACAGAAATTACCAAAGAAACACCAAAATTATAATGCACTATCAGCCTCATCAAATTTTCCTTTAAAAAGGTGCTTCTGCTAAGATCCTTACTGAATGAGAAAGCAGTGTAGGTGGGTGATATGCGTGATGCAGAGACCATATTATTAAGAGGGTAATCTTTTGCTGTAATCACTTGGTTAATTTCTTTCAGACATGGTAACCACCATCACCCATTCAAGACCAGGGGTCCCCAACCTTTTTTGCACCGCGGACCGGTTTAATATTGATGATATTCTTGCGGACCGGCCAACTGGTGGGGGGGGGGAGTGGTGTTCAAGTAGGGTTAAACTCACCTCAACATGTCTTTTACAGTTAGGGTTGCCAACTTTCTCACTCCCAAATAAGGGACAAAAGTAGCAGTCAAATCCCGGGACACTTTACCTCAGGAAAGACTACCATGACCATGAAGCCTTGCGCGGGCACCTATGTGTGCATGCGTGACGTGCGCATGTGATGTGCGCATGTGATGTGCGCATGCATGTACGTGCCAATTTTTACCCCACAAATCAGTTTTGCCTTCACCTTCCCGACTATACTGTACATACATTATTTCTACTTTATATAGGCTGTGTATTTATCATATCATTCCTGCTTTTACTATATGTTAGAGTTATTTTAGGTTTTGTGTGTTATTTGTATGATTTGTTAGGTTATTTTTTGGGTTTGGGAATGCTGAAAAATTTTTCCCATATAAATTAACGGTAATTGCCTCTTCGCTTCACGCCATTTCGGCACGAAAGGTTTCATAGGAACGCTCTAGCTTAGCGGGGAAATACGGGATAAACCAATTTAGCCCAGTATACGGGATGTCCTGGCAAATATGGGACAGTTGGCAACCCTATGTTCAAGTTCAACAGCGCGTGACAGGGAATGAGGAAAGGTGCAGCTGACTCATATCATTTCCTCACAGCCCGGTAGCACATGCTTTGCGGCCCGGTGGTTGGGGAACCGCTGCTCTAAGCTCCTCTAATGCATCTGACCATGTACATCTCCCCGAGACTCTTACTGGAGGCTTGGACAGAGATGGCGGAATACATTCCTCATAAGCAAGATGAGAGCTTGGATACATACATGGAATTATGATGTAGTGGCCATTATAGAGACTTGGCTGGCACCAGGGCAGGAATGGATTCTCAATATTCCTGGATTTCAGTGCTTTAAAAGAGAGGGCGGAAAAAGGGGAGGAGGGGTGGCATTACTGGTCAGGGATACTATTACAGCTACAGAAAGGGTGGGTAATGTAGCAGGATCCTCTTTTGAGTCAGTATGGGTGGAAGTCAGGAACAGGAAGGGAGCAGTTACTCTACTGGGGGTATTCTATAGGCCCCCTGGTAGCAGCAGAGATACAGAGGAGCAGATTGGGAGGCAGATTTTGGAAAGGTGCAAAAATAACAGGGTTGTTATCATGGGTGACTTTAACTTCCCTAATATTGATTGGCACCTGATTAGTTCCAAGGATTTAGATGGGGCAGAGTTTGTTAAGTGTGTCCAGGATGGATTCCTGTCACAGTATGTGGACAGGCCGACCAGGGGGAATGCCATACTAGATCTAGTACTAGGTAATGAATCGGGTCAGGTCACAGATCTCTCAGTGGGTGAGCATCTGGGGGACAGTCACCACTGCTCCCTGGCCTTTAGCATTATCATAGAAAGGGTTAGAATCAGAGAGGACAGGAAAATTTTTAATTGGGGAAGGGCAAATTATGAGGCTATAAGGCTAGAACTTGCGGGTGTGAATTGGGGTGATGTTTTTGCAGGGAAATGTACTATGGACATGTGGTCAATGTTTAGAGATCTTTTGTGGGATGTTAGGGATAAATTTGTCCCGGTGAGGAAGATAAAGAATGGTAGGGTGAAGGAACCATGGGTGACAAGTGAGGTGGAAAATCTAGTCAGGTGGAAGAAGGCAGCATACATGAGGTTTAGGAAGCAAGGATCAGATGGGTCTTTTGAGGAATATAAGAAAGCAAGAACGGAGCTTAAGAAGGGGCTGAGAAGAGCAAGAAGGGGACATGAGAAGGCCTTGGCAAATAGGGTAAAGGAAAACCCCAAGGCATTCTTCAATTATGTGAAGAAAAAAAGGATGACAGGAGTGAATGTACAACTGATTAGAGATAAAGGTGGGAAGATGTGCCTGGAGGCTGTGGAAGTGAGCGAGGTCCTCAATGAATACTTCTCTTCGGTATTCACCAATGAGAGGGAACTTGATGATGGTGAAGACAATATGAGTGAGGTTGATGTTCTGGAGCATGTTGATATTAAGGGAGAGGAGATGTTGGAGTTGTTAAAATATATTAGGACAGATAAGTCCCCAGGGCCTGACGGAACATTCCCCAGGCTGCTCCACAAGGCGAGAGAAGAGATTGCTGAGCCTCTGGCTAGGATCTTTATGTCTTCGTTGTCCACGGGAATGGTGCCGGAGGATTAGAGGGAGGCGAATGTTGTCTCCTTGTTCAAAAAAGGTAGTAGGAATAGTCCAGGTAATTATAGACCAGTGAGCCTTACGTCTGTGGTGGGAAAGCTGTTGGAAAAGTTTCTTAGAGATAGGATCTATAGGCATTTAGAGAATCATGGTCTGATCAGGGATAGTCAGCATGGCTTTGTGAAGGGCAGATCGTGTCTAACAAGCCTGATAGAGTTCTTTGAGGAGGTGACCAGGCATATAGATGAGGGTAGTGCAGTGGATGTGATCTATATGGATTTTAGTAAGGCATTTGAGAAGGCTCCACACGGTAGGCTTATTCAGAAAGTTAGAAGACATGGGATCTGGGGAAGTTTGGCCAGGTGGATTCAGAATTGGCTTGCCTGCAGAAGGCAGAGGGTGGTGGTGGAGGGAGTACATTCAGATTGGAGGATTGTGACTAGTGGTGTCCCACAAGGATCTGTTCTGGGACCTCTACTTTTCATGATTTTTATTAACGACCTGGATGTCGGGGTAGAAGGGTGGGTTGGCAAGTCTGCAGACGACACAAAGGTTGGTGGTGTTGTAGGTAGTGTAGAGGATTGTCAAAGATTGCAGAAAGACATTGATAGGATGCAGGAGTGGGCTGAGAAGTGGCAGATGGAGTTCAACCCGGAGATGTGTGAGGTGGTACACTTTGGAAGGACAAACTCCAAGGCAGAGTGCAAAGTAAATGGCAGGATACTTGGTCGTGTGGAGGAGCAGTGGGATCTCGGGGTACATGTCCACAGATCCCTGAAAGTTGCCTCACAGGTGGATAAGGTAGTTAAGAAAGCTTATGGGGTGTTAGCTTTCATAAGTCGAGGGATAGAGTTTAAGAGTCGTGATGTAATTGTGCAGCTCTATAAAACTCTGGTTAGGCCACACTTGGAGTACTGTGTCCAGTTCTGGTCACCTCACTATAGGAAGGATGTGGAAGCATTGGAAAGGGCACAGAGGAGTTTTACCAGGATGCTGCCTGGTTTAGAAAGTATGCATTATGATCAGAGATTAAGGGAGCTAGGGCTTTACTCTTTGGAGAGAAGGAGGATGAGAGGAGACATGATAGAGGTGTACAAGGTAATAAGAGGAATAGATAGAGTGGATAGCCAGCGTCTCTTCCCCAGGGCACCACTGCCCAATACAAGAGGACGTGGCTTTAAGGTAAGGGGTGGGAAGTTCAAGGGGGATATTAGAGGAAGGTTTTTTACTCAGAGAGTGGTCGGTATGTGGAAAGCACTGCCTGAGCCAGTGGTGGAGGCAGATACACTAGTGAAGTTTAAGAGACTACTAGACAGGTATATGGAGGAATTTAAGATGGGAGCTTTTATGGGAGGCAGGGTTTGAGGGTCAGCACAACATTGTGGGTCGAAGGGCCTATACTGTGCTGTACTATTCTATATTGTAATAGAATGTATATGATTTATATAGAGTAGGGCCTTTATTGTTCTTCAGAACAGTTGTAATTTGGCCACAGGTGTTTCTGGTATATTAGACTCTTGTATTTACTACATTTACTGCATTAAAGGGATCATTCAAGAGAGGCAGCTCGGCATGGTTATGGTGCTTTTAAGTGAGGCTTTCATTGAACAAGCAATAAAATCCCCGTTTGCTCATCGTGTTAATGGTGCTGGAATGTGGAAGTTGCTGACCGATTGGTGGAATTTCTGAAGCACTGAATGAACCTGTAACTCACCCTGATCTGCTTCTTTCAAAAACTATCCCAGATTGAAAGATGGGGTCTTTAATATGTTTCAGTATTAAATATGGAGATACAGGATACTTCAGTTTGCATCATATGTTCTAATAGTCTCCACGCAAAATAATCCCATTTAATCCTTTATGCTCACTAATTCCACACTCTGCAATGAAGCTTCATTTTGCAAAAGTTCAGTAACTATCCCTGCAAAATTAATCCATTGATCATGTCTCCTGCCATTCCGCAAATGTCACAATAATCTTTTGACGAGATTTGTTCTTGTAATAAGAGGGCATGATGATAACTAGTGCTTGAACAAATGATGATCTTTGAATTTGTAACTTCAAAGTGTGATTCTATTTTTCTCTGTGAAATGTTTCTCATTGGCCTGAACCATATTTACCTATTGTAGATCATTCCTTGGAGAACTGTCAGCACATTTGACCACGCTTCACAAATGGATTTATCACAGAGTCCAAGAATGGAGCTCAGATGTCCTCAGTGGAGAGACTGGATGCATATCAGACCCCTCATGTGGGCCAGCTCCACTTATTTGAGTGTGGTTCCCAATCTTGATGGAGAAGTTAATTGCAGGTAGTTTTTACTTCAACCTTTATATTACTTAATCTCAGTGATTTTAATCAGTTTATTTCAGTTAAGTGTGTTTAAATTAATATTTTAACATATACTCAAAGTCAGCAAAACAAAAAGCTGGTCATTGACTTCGAGAAGGGGGTAGTGCAAATCCTTCTGTTTACATTAACAGTGATGAGGTCAAGAGGGTTGAGAGTTTCACGTTCCTAGGAGAAAGCGTCACCAATAGCCTGTCCTGATCTAACCATTTTGACGCCTTTGCTAAGAAAACTCACCAGGACCTCAATGTCTTTAGGAAGCAAAAGGAATTTTGTACGTCCCCTTTGACCCATAACAGTTTTTATCAATTGACCATGGAAAGCATCATGTCCAGATTTAAACACGAGGAAATCTGCAGATGCTGGAATTTCAAGCAACACACATAAAAGTTGCTGGTGAATGCAGTAGGCCAGGTAGCATCTCTAGGAAGAGGTACAGTCGACGTTTCGGGCTGAAACCCTTCGTCAGGACTAACTGAAAGAAGAGCTAGTAAGAGATTTGAAAGTGGGAGGGGGAGGGGGAGATCCAAAATGATAGGAGAAGACAGGAGGGGGAGGGATGGAGCCAAGAGCTGGACAGGTGATTGGCAAAGGGGATATGAGAGGATCATAGGACGGGAGGCTGAGAGAGAAAGAAAGGGGGAGGGGGGAAGCTCAGGGGATGGGTAAGGAGTATAGTGAGAGGGACAGAGGGAGAAAAAGGAGAGAGAGAAAAAGAATATATATATATATATATATATATATATATATATAAAAAAATGGATGGGGTATGAAGGGGAGGTGGGGCATTAATGGAAATTAGAGAAGTCAATGTTCATGCCATCAGGTTGGAGGCTACCCAGACGGAATATAAAGTGTTGTTCCTCCAACCTGAGTGTAGCTTCATCTTGACAGTAGAGGAGGCTGTGGATAGACATATCAGAATGGGAATGGGACATAGAATTAAAATGTGTGGCCACTGGGAGATCCTGCTTTCTCTGGTGGACTGAGTGTAGGTGTCCAGCAAAACGGTCTCACAGTCTGCGTTGGATCTCACCAATATATAGAAGGCTGCATCGGGAGCACCGGACGCAGTATATCACCCCAGCCGACTCACAGGTGAAGTGTCGCCTCACCTGGAAGGACTGTCTGGGGATCTGCCTTTTCCTATCATTTTGGATCTCCCCCTCCCACTTTCATATCCAGATGTATCATGATTTGGTACGGCAACTGCTTTGCCCATGACTGCGAGAAAGCACAGAGGGGTGCGGACACAGTTCAGCACATTACAGAAACCGACCTCTTCTTCTTGGACTCTGTCTACACTTCTCACTGCCTCAGTAAGACATCAGTCATAATGAAAGATCCCTCCTACTCTCCCATCAGGCAGAAGACACAAAATACAGATACACATCAATGAAACGATGATGGGCTGAAACTCCTTGAGAACAATACCATGATCTCTCCTATTTAACATGTACACTTGGGAATATGCAAGTGACTGGTTGTGTGCCAGAATATGTCTGAAGCTGGTTTTCTCTGACAGTAAATGTATTCCAAGTTCTCTCTGATGCTAGATTGCTGATGGAATGAAAGAGTAAAATTTTGCTACAGCCTACATTTTATTGCACTTCTCAAACTGTATGGATAACAACTCCACTTTATTGTCATTCTTGCCCTTACATTCTTGACAGTAACGTTCAATTATGATCTTGTTTCAGAAGAATGAGGTGGGAGAGTTTGCCAGGTGATGACTCATTCCTCTGGCTGCTGCTTTTAATTGTTCAGTCGGTGTGAATGGAAGTCCAGAACACGGGTTCCCCGCAGTGAGGTTTTGAGCTAACTGTACACCAGGAGTTCAGCTAACATGGTAAGTATGGACCAGGAAAGCATAAACAAACAGTACATGTGAACGAGAACCAGAAGTCCCTGCCTCTCACTGAAATGGAGGGGTGAGGGTGCTGACCTCAAACCTGCAAAAGGGGGGGGGGGGTCCTCACTTCTCCCTGCCTTTCCTCACAACCAGGGACATAATCTGTTATATTTTCCAAAGGAAAATTGCACATCCAGCAGCTCCAGCATGCTGGGTTCAGTTCTGCCCTCTAGTGGATTTCACATGCTCTTCCGATGACTACATGGGCTTGTCCCCAGGTGCTGCAGTTCCCGCCCACCTCCCAATGACGTTCTGATTGGTGGATTAATTGGCTCCTGTGCATACAGATCAGAGCATCCGAGGGCAGTTAATGGGATTGTGAGGAAGATCAACTGGAAGTACTATAGGATTAGTGCAAATTGGTGCTTGTTTGATAGTGTCTTTGTGGGTTGTGCTGTGTGACTCTGTTAGGGAAGAAATAAAATGACAAAGCTTGCATTGCCTGTTATCTTATTTAAGTAGTTAGAAAGCATAGAAAACCTACAGCACAATACAAGCCCTGCAGCCCACAAAGCTGTGCTGAGCATGTCCTTAGCTCAGAAATTACCTAGGGTTACTCATAGCCCTCTATTTTTCTAAGCTACACGTACCTATCCAGGAGTCTCTTAAACAACCCTATTGTATTCGCCTCCGCCACTGTCGCCGGCAGCCCATTCCACGCACTCACCACTCTCTGCGTAAAAAACTTACCCCTGACATCTCCTCTGTACCTACTTCCAAGCACCTTTAAACTGTGCCCTCTCATGCTAGCCATTTCAGCCCTGGGGAAAAGCCTCTGACTATCCGCACAATCACTACCTCTCATCACCTTATACACCTCTATCAGGTCACCTCTCATTCTCCATTGCTCCAAGGAGAAAAGGCTGAGTTCACTCAACCTATTCTCATAAGGCGCGCCCCCCAATCCAGGCAACATCCTTGTAAATCTCCCCTGCACCCTTTCTATGGTTTCCACATCCTTCCTGTAGTGAGGCGACCAGAACTGAGCACAGTACTCCAACTGGGGGTGTGACCAGGGTCCTATATAGCTGTAACATTACCTCTCGGCTCTTAAACTCAATTCCGCGATTGATGAAGGCCAATGCACTGTATGCCTTTTTAACCACAGAGTCAACCTGTGCAGCAGCTTTGAGTGTCCTATGGACTCGGACCCCAAGATCCCTCTGATCCTCCACACTGCCAAGTGTCTTACCATTAATACTATATTCTGCCATCATATTTGATCTCCCAAAATGAACTACCTCACACTAATCTGGGTTGAACTCCATCTGCCACTTCTCAGCCCAGTCTTGCATCCTATCAATGTCCTGCTGTAATCTCCGACAGCCCTCCACACTATCCACAACACCCCCAACCTTTGTGTCATCAGCAAATTTACTAACCCATCCCTCCACTTCCTCATCCAGGTCATTTATAAAAATCATGAAGAAAAGGGGTCCCAGAACAGATCCCTGAGACACACCACTGGTGACCGACCTCCATGCAGAATATGACCTGTCTGTAACCACTCTTTGCCTTCTGTGGGCAAGCCAGTTCTGGATCCACAACAAGCAATGTCCCCTTGGATCCCATGCCTCCTTATTTTCTCAATAAGCCTTGCATGGGGTACCTTATCAAATGCCTTGCTGAAATCCATATACACCACATCTACTACTCTTCCTTCATCAATGTGTTCAGTCACATCCTCAAAAAATTCAATCAGGCTCGTAAGGCACGACCTGCCTTTGTCAAAGCCATGCTGACTATTCCCAATCATATTATGCCTCTCCAAATGTTCATAAATCCTGCCTCTCAGGATCTTTTCCATCAACTTACCAACAACTGAAGTAAGACTTATTGGTCTATAATTTCCTGAGCTATCTCTACTCCTTTCTTGAATAAGGGAACAACATCCGCAGCCCTCCAATCCTCAGAACTTCTCCCGTCCTCATTGATGATGCAAAGATCATAGCCAGAGGCTTAGCAATCTCCTCCCTCACCTCCCACAGTCGCCTGGGGTACTTATCCAACTTGATGCTTTCCAAAAGCTCCAGCATATCCTCTTCCTTAATATCTACATGCTCAAGCTTTTCAGTCTGCTGTAAGTCATCCCTACAATCGCCAAGATCCTTTTCCGTAGTGAATACTGAAGCAAAGTATTCATTAAGTATCTCTGCTCTCTCCTCCAGTTCCATACACACTTTTCCACTGTCACACTTGATTGGTCCTATTCTCTCACATCTTATCCTCTTGCTCTTCACATACTTGTAGAATGCCTTGGGGTTTTCCTGAATCCTTTCTGCCAAGGCCTTCTCATGGCCCCTTCTGGCTCTCCTAATTTCATTCATATGCTCCTTTCTGCTAGCCTTATAGTCTTCTAGTTAACCAGTCGAAACAAATAAAATATACAAACCAACGCTACATGTTAATATCTCCAGTTCCAACCATTCCCTCCTTCTCCCCGCGGATGGTTGCCAGAGCAGCAGCAGGATATCCATAGGAGTTGCGAAGAGGCCAAGCACTGATATTTTGTATACTGCTCCTCTGGTATCATCACCGGTATCTTGCTGAAATTAAAAGACATCTGGAGAAACTCCAAGGATCTTTAAGAAAGCAATCCCATCCCATAAGTGACTCTGGGGATAGAAAGTTGATTTGCAAGGTTCCAACTAAAACCCTGAAAAGAAAGGTATGAAGGTAAAGCTCAGAGTAATAGAGGTTAGCTTGAATACTGGAAAAGTGTAGCATAATAGACTTAACAGTCCCCTTTTCATTGCAATTTACATGACCTTATCTGCAGGAATGATTAATGAAACAATTTCTCACTCATGCATCTGTACAGGTGTAATTATTCTGGTGAATTACATTAGCAATACTGATGGCAAGTGTCAACATAATCAGAACTAATTGGAAGTCGTAAAAGCCATCACAATTTATTTCTCTCAGTGGCTTGACACTACAATAAGAATATTCTGCTCTTATCTGCAGCCACAATAGAATGCTGTAATTCTTACAAACTGCAGGACCATGCAAGTTCTCTGAGGTATCACACAGCAAAATTTGTTCAATTTGTGTTCCTTCTTGTATAATTTTGTCTAATTTAATGTTGTTAATTTACGTTTATCTCGTGAGGGCTGTGTATCTGATGCTATGTGCATGTGATGTTGCAGATTGTTAAACTGTTTTCTCAGTGCACCTGTGCACACATGTATGAAGGGTGATTGATAAGTTTGTGGCCTAAGGTAGGAGTCAATTTTAGAAAACCTAGCACATTTATTTCTCAACATAGTCCCCTCCTACATATGCACACTTTGTCCAGTGGCCGTGGAGCATACGGATCCCTTCTTTGTAGAAGTGGTCCACAGCAGGAGTGATTGATAAGTTCGTGGCCTAAGGTAGAAGGAGATGAATTATACAGCTCTTGTTACATGCACATGCAGTTCAGCTGTTTGAGTGAAAATGCAGAAAGTTTGAAGTTAATAACTCTTCTCCTTCTACCTTCAGCCACAAACTTATCAATCACCCCACTTATTTGTGTTTATGACAAAAAAACTAAAACTGAACTTTGATTTTCTACAGGGAGTTGGTTTACTACTGGTTGGTTACGGAGCACCACGACACAGAAACAGGCACTTCAGCCCACACAGTCCAAGCCGAACTAGACCCATTGACCTGCACCTGGACCAGAGACGTCCAGAACCACCCCCTCATGCCCCATGCATACGCTTATCCAAACTGCTCTTAAATGTTGGAATCCAACCCGCATCCACATACTCAATACCCTCTGAATGAAGGAGATCCCCTTGAACATTTCACCTTTCATCCTTGACCTCTCGCTTTTTAGTCTCTTTCAACCTCAGTGGAAAAAGCCTACTTGTATTTAGCCCACCTACATCCCTCAAGATTTTGTACACCTGTATCAAATTTCCCCTCATTCTCCTATGCTCCCTCCAGGGAATAAAGTCCTAACTTGGTTGAGTTTGGGTTCCTGGGATTGTGGTCAAGTTTTTGATGTGAAAAACAGAAATCAATTTCCATGCATGCTATGGAGTGTTAACGCAAAAGCATATATATGTTGTTTTGTTTTGAGAGGGAAGCTAACTTATTGTCAGAGTTTGCTTCCAGTCAAGTGGGAAGCATAATGGATGATCTACACTCAAGTTCTGACCTGGAATGGGAGAGGGGAGTGGTTTTGAATTCCATCTCCGAATCTAGATGGTGGGGCTTATCTGATACAAGACAAGGTCTTCTTTTCCCCAACTCCTGGCAGTAGTTTAAACCCAGATTTCTGGGGATCTTAGTTCCATAAATCTTGAGGGATTGCATTGGGATAATTAATCACAGGGTTGAGAAACTCTGATTGCAACCTGATTCAGATCCCAGGATCTGGTTTGTTGAGAATAGTGTGTGAAAGGATACATTCTTGCTTCTCCCAGTCTACAGAGAATGCTGGTTAGCCTCAGTGTCTTACAGTATCCTTTGCACAATCCTCTGATTTTAATTCCCAACCTCAACTGCGGAAGGACATTGAACATACCCCTAAGAGATTTAGAGTAGATAACTTGTGGAACATAGAAAAGTACAGCACAGAAAGAGGCCATTTGGTCCATCATGCCTATGCTGACCATGATGCTAGTTTAACTAATCCCAGCTGCCTGTGACATGGTCTGTATCTATTTCCTGCCCGTTCATATGGTTCTTAAATGTTGCCCTTGTATCTGCTTCCACAGTGACCCTGGCAGCTTGATCCAGACATCTAAAACCCTCTGTGCAAAAACTTGCTTTGCAATTTTTAAGTCTCCCACAACACCACAAGATAAAGGAGCAGAAGTCGGCCATTCGGCCCATCGAGTCTGCTCCGCCATTTTATCATGAGCTGATCCATTCTCCCATTTAGTCCCACTCCCCCGCCTTCTCACCATAACCTTTGATGCCTTGGCTACTCAGATACCTATCAATCTCTGCCTTAAATACACCCAATGACTTGGCCTCCACTGCCGCCCGTGGCAACAAATTCCACAGATTCACCACCCTCTGGCTAAAAAAATTTCTTCGCATCTCTTTTCTGAATGGGCACCCTTCAATCCTTAAGTCATGCCCTCTCGTACTGGACTCCCCCATCATGGGAAACAACTTTGCCACATCCACTCTGTCCAGTGTCCCCCCTTTACATTAAATCTATGCCCTCCAGTATTTTATATTTCAAACCTGAAGTCTACACTTTCTGTACCTCTCATGGTTTTATGATTTTCTACTGAGCTGCCCCTTACCTGTAGGGCTGCAGAGAAATTAATTCAAGTGTATTCATCCTCTCCAATCCTGGTGAATCTCCTCTATACTCTCTCCAAAGTCTCTACTCCTTCCTGTACTGTGGCAATAGAACTGCACCTCATACCGAAATTTTAAAGTCAAAATTTCAAAGTACACGTTACCATAAACTACCCTGCGATTCATTTTCTTGCAGGCATTTACAGGAAAGAAATACAATAGGATTTTACAAAAAAAATTAAACATAAACAAAGAATGACCAATACCCAACATGAAAAAGAAGAAAAACTGTGCAGATAAAAATATACTGAGAACATGTGTTGTAAAGAGTCCTCGAAAGCGAAGCTGTAGGTTGTAGAATCAGTTCAGAGTGGTGGTGATTGAAGTCATTCACACTGGTTCATGAGTCTGATTGTTGTAAGGTAATAATGACTTAATATACCTGTAACACAACTTCTCAGCTTTTATACTTAATGGCCTCACTGATTAGAGCAAACAAGCTGTAGGCCTTTATCACCACCTACCCAATTGCATTGCCACATTCAGGGTGCTACAGATTTGCACCTCTAAAGATACGTGATAGATCACTGAGGGACAACAAATAGATGAGAGCCAAAAACAGTCCAAGGTTACTTTGCTAATGGCTCCAGACAACACAGAGCTGGAACATAATCAATTGCTACTACTTTCTATCTATCTATGACTGGTTCAGCTGATGTCAATCTGACCATGAGACCAAACCAAAGAGAGATCCAATGGTCAAATATGTGCAAAACCAGAACCTTTCCCTATCAATGGGATCGTCACATTACGTTCCTGTTATTTGTGTTAGACTACATCTTCGGTGTAATTTTTTAAAAACATGTTTCATAAAATTTGAAGCTTTCATAAAACATTTAACAATTATTTACATGGAATTGGAGAGCTGCCAGAAATGAAACACTGACAATATTATGATGATAAATGTAAACAACAAAATCCTTCTATGTTCTGCCTTTGACGGTAAGTTAACAGATTTCTTCTCTATTCCATCCTTAGCTATAACACCGTTCCCTCTGTGCAACCTCAAGCTACTTATGCTAAACATAAAATTAACTCCAAAACATATTAAACAAGGTTTTACACAGTTTCTTGGTACATGTGACAATTGTAAACTGATTACATCCTATGGTCCCTTAAAGATTATCACATCTCATTACTGGTTTAGTTGAAGGGTTGGGGAGAATGCACCAGGGACATGCTAAGAGAAAGTTGCCACCTATAGAAGAATTTACTCTGATTTGCTGTAAAAGAATTTCGTCGCCAATCACTGTGAGAGACTTTACGCTGTAAGGGAACAGAAATAAAGACACAGACCTCGATATATGGTTAAACCTTTTATTACGTGATCATGGGCAGCTGTTGTCTTACGACTCTGACAATGTCAGGTTACATCTTAGATTTACACAGTAAATTTTGGCAATAGTCAACAGCTAAACATACTTGGTCAGCGATTTTCAAGGCACTTGTTAGGTATCAGCAAGTTTATTAATGTTCCCGCGTTACACACAAAATCCAAGATACACATCTATAGTTAGTCCCTCTGTTTGCTACTTTCTAGACAATCTCGGAAAAAGCTCAGCAATATCTCATTGTTGGCACGATCTATGTCCGGCTACTGTTAGCTCACAAGCAAGGCAATGTCTGCCTCTTAGCCCATCACCCTCATGACGCAGGTCTTGAGCAATATCTAGCTCATCAAGCTTGACAACAAAACTTAACTCAAAATTAACCTTAATTTTATAATTTTCCTCCACACCGCCACAGCAATAATATCATATTTTGAATAACCTACATAAAGATATTAATAATAAATAAACTAGAAAAGAGATTATTTTAGTTTACATGTGATTGCTGGCTTGCAGGTGAGGAATATTTTATAGTGTAAAGCAGATATAACTGAAACAAGATACAGAAAAGTGATCACTCACTTGTGAGTTAATAACACGGATCGTGGTTTTGCTTCCAACATCCTTCTCATAACCTTGCGTAGGGGCTGCATTAAATCTTAGAACTGCATCATGGGAATCTGGAAAACATAAAGCAAAATTATCTTCACACTTATTCAGGAATTGTAGAGAATGGAATTGCATTGATCTATTTATTTGACATGCTTTCTGAAAATGAGAACTAATAATATATATTTGGCCTTTACTTTGGCTTTTGTATAGATATCATTAAAATAGCCATCAGAGAGTAGTGCAGTTTTAATTGGATTCTCCCAATTTATTAGACTGCTTATTGATCAAGCCAAACAGCTATACAAAAACCTACTGCATCATTTGCAGCAATGTATAAATGTAACAAGATTTAAAAAACACAGCCAAAACAAAGGAACCTGTACTTAAAACACAACTGAAGAAACCCATCATCCCATTACATTCCATTGGAATTGTGCTTCTAGTAATGAAAATTGTGATTGGATAAAGATGCAGCCTGAAAATTTTACCTAATTCACTTCTCTTTCCCCCTCTAAAAGTGAATGGTTCATTCATTTTGCATTTATTTTGGTTTGTGGACAGTACCTACACCAATAATTGATAGAAGTTTTGAAAATCCATGGTGGAATTTAATTAAAAAAAATGAAGTAAGAGAAGTTAACAGATAGAATGGTGCTGAAATTCATTCATACATAGGTTGCTAACTTCTTATCAGACCAAACACGTAAATTTGCATTATTAAGCAATTGTGATGGATTATAAACATGGAGAATGCAACATGACAATATTCACATATTCACACTAATTTCATACCAACTGACCACTGTGGATAGTCTCCACATTCTAGACAATATAGCAATGCTCTGTGACGACACTGATGCCAAGCTGTATCTGCCCTTGCCCTTCCCCTTCCCCTGGACAACATCGGTGTCATGGAGAGGGGAGACTTGCAGCATGGGCAACTGCCAGTCTTCCATACAACCTTGCCCAGGCCTGCGCCCTGGAGAGTGAAGACTTTCCAGGCGCAGATCCATGGTCACACAAGACTAACAGATGTCTGTCTGTCTGTCTCTGTCTCTCTCTCTCTCTGTGTCTCTCTCTCTGTGTCCCTCTCTGATATATATATATATATATATATATATATAAAATACACACATACATGCATACATATACACACTGAACAGTTGAATGTAAACTTCAGAGTGAAACAAAACAATTGCATTACAAATATGTATAACTCTTTATTGTCCACAAGATGGCAGAATAGATCTTTCAGTTTTGGCACAGTAGGCATCAGATCTTTCACAACACATGGAAATGCACTTGTAGGCCACCCCAGTATTTTTCCACACTATACTTAATATAACTACGTCACTGGATGAAACTTGAGGCAACCACCTGATAGAGTTACTATTCCTCCAAAAATAGACAGAAAAACACAATGGAGCAAAGTGAAATACAAGCAGCTGTTAGAACTCAAGTCGACCAGCATCCCTGGAGGCGAAGTGATGGTCAGTGTTTCAGATTCAGACACTGCGTGAGGAGCAAGCGTGCAGTTTGTGTTCGGCTTCACCGTGGTAGTGGAAGGGCGAAGGACAGTATGGGAATGGGAAGGGGGATTCAAATGACATGCAACCAGAAGTTCAAGATGCCCATTGCAGACAGATTGCTTTGCAAAGCCATTTCCCAGTCTACAACTGGTCTCGTCAGTGTGGAGGAGGCCATATTGAAAGGGCTGAATTTAACAGACTAGGTTGAGGAGGTGACTATCTGCCTCACCTGGAAGAGTTGTTTAGATTCCTGAACGGCAATGCGAGGGGAAGTGAAGGGATGCATGTTGCATTTTCTGTGTTTGCTGGGGAAAGTGTGAAGGGATAGGACGAGGAGGGGTGAGTGGACCAGTGAGTTATGGAGAAGGTGGCTCCTGCTGGAAGTACAAAGGGGGAGATGCAGCTGATGGTGGGACCTCAATGCAGCTGGTGGAAGCCATGAAGAATGATGTGCTGAATGTGAAGACTAGCGGGAAGAAAAGTGAAGACCAAGGATATTCTTTCTCTGCTCTGTCTGGCGGGTGGAGGAGGTCCGAGAGCAGAAGAGTAGGGAATGGAGGAAGTGCGTATGAAGTCTCCAAACAATGCAATACAGGAGAAGAAGGGATTTCAGGATTCCAGGATAGGAAAGCTGCAACTTAGCAACAGATGCTTGACCTGCGGAATTCTTCCAGCAGTTGCTATTTTGCTTTAGATTCCAGCAATTGCTGTCTTTTCTTTTTATAATGGAGCAAATAAAGCTGTAGCTTCCAGAATATAATCTTAAAATAAGATGTTTCCAAAACTGCCACTGCAAAATGGTAAAGGTGTGGGGTCAAGCATGCTGTGGCCGTTTCACTCTTGCTACATTGAAACCCAATTTACATTTTTTAACTCCCTATAGGTGCAGTTATGTAAAGAAGGGTTTTTTCCCCCCCACAGACTCCTGTATAGCTCCGGTAATAAGGGAAGCCTCTGAAGTGTAATTGTTGATGTACATTTACTACCTTCAGTATGTCTCTTAGTATCATTTACAACAGGTAAATACAATATATGTATATAAAAGGATCTATGACAAATAAACTCTTTTCGGGCTTCCAGCTTGGTACAGATATCGATTATAACTGATGTCTCGATGACAAACTCTGCCATCTTCATCAGACATGAAGTCTGGGCCTGTCTAGTCCAGTGGTGTTTATATCCCCGTTGGCTAGAATGGAAACCCGCATCAAGGAGCACAGGTGTAGTACCTGTTTGGGTTACCCAGAGAAATCGGCGGTAGCAGAACATTGCATTCATAATGGCATTAGGATTGACTTTCACGATAGAAAATTACTATGCCACACCAACGGCTTTTGGGACTGTCTGGTGAAGGAAGCCATTGAAATGAAATGAGAGGAAAAGAATTTTAACAAAGTTGAAGGTCTCACTCCAAGTAAGAACTGGAATTCGATTGTAAACAAAGTGGGACAGCGGTAGCCTGATTGGATGAGGACTAACCAAACAGGAGGGATGGCCAACGGGAGTATATATACTACCAGACTAGACATGCTGAGGCATTATCCCTGATAAAGATAGGAGAGTTTGTCATCAAAACGTCAGTTAAAATCAACACCTGTACCCTGCTGGAAGCCCGAGAAGAGTTTATTCACAACATACATACATTTTCTCCAAACACATATTCTCAATACAAGCTGAAATGGTCAAGGCAAAGCCAGCTTAAATCTGTTTCTCAAGAAGGCCTCTTTGATAATGACAGGTGATGTGCTGCTTAAGAGGATTGACCTTGTTTCTAGAGTGGAGATTATGAAGGTTGAACTATCTTTATGATTTCTCCAAATTACACAGATGATGCAGACATTCTGCTTCACGTCCTCATTGAATCCTTCACTGATATGCATGAGGTAATGGAGATTACTCCATACATTATGAAGATAAAGATCTCCTCCCCTCTGCCCCTGCTACAAAACACCTTGCGCCTGACAGTGATCTACAGCAAGACCTGAGAAAATATGGATCACTTTCTATGTGCCAGGAGCTGCCACTCATCAATGGGAGACACAATAATAAAATTCACCATCACTTCCAGAATAATAAGCACTCAAAGTAAAGAGGGGTTGAAACAAGACCTCAAAGCCAGCACCACGCTCTTGGTCTATCAAGTATGCTGCAAAGACATGAACAAGCTTCCACAAAATCATCAGATCCAATCGTGGTATGGGTGAAGCCAAATCATTCTCCTATCCCAAGCTAACATTCACAGCAATGGTCTCCAATCACCCCAAAAAGCAACTCTAGCTGGGTAAAATAGTCCACATGGCTTCTGAAACAAATACTTTACTTTGATCTTCACTGTGGCATGAGATTTCCAAGAAGACACAGAAAATACTTCATATGTTCTCAAAATCTCCAGGAAAAAAAATGTAGTCTTTTCTACTACTGATGGAAAACCCTGGTGCATGATCACAGAAAAATGGGAAGGTGCATTGTGGAAGGCGCTAAGCAGGAGGAAGCCACGTGCTAATGGTAAAAGGATCACTTAGCCATAGCCAACATCCCATCAAATAACACCTACACAATGCAGAAAACATGGGGTGGGCTGCATCATGGGGTGTTGAGAATTAAAATCCAGGCTTTAGCAGATGGAGTGAAAGAAGCCAAATGCATAATTCCATTCACAAAATGATGACTGGATACAAACCACACACATAAGCCATGTTCTATAAAAATTAACTTCATTTGAGTGTTAGAATTAGGTAAATGTGTTCTGGGTAGTGTTACTAACTCAGGAAAAGAAAATCCATCAACTGAATCATTTCTTACAGAACCTATAAAGATGTCGAAAGAATGAATGGTTCTAATTTTACAGGCTTATTTTACCCCTGAACTATTTGTTAAGTAATGGGAAGATTCAGTAATAAGATTGGAATGTTTTCATCATTACCGAGTTTGAAATTTCTTTCTTCCATCCTAGTCTGCTCCAGGATTCTAACTCTAACTTCCTCCTAACTCTACTCCAATGCTACACTGTACGTACAAACTCAGCTTGCAAACATAGCCATCTGTCTCTCCCGCCTCTTGTCTCTTCATATGTTCCCCCAAATATTAAAAGCTCTCATTCACAGGGCTTTTCTTGTACCACTTGTAGAAGCAGGCACAGAAATCTAAGATTACAAGTTATCATTCTCCAGTCATCGGCCAACAGACATATGTCAAAGCCACGTCTCACAAGGTAATTAACCTGAGTCGTGGACTACAAATTCCAGATGTTATTGGTGAAAACATCACAGTCACAACAATGTGGATCTAAGTAGCTGCCTTTATATTTACACCCGACTAATATATAACCTACACTTGTGATTGAGCATTTGAGAGACTGACAGTATGGATTTGCTAGCCACAGCAAAGCCACTGTGAACTGTTAGGGTAATGAACAGATTGCAGGAATGGAACCCAGCTGTAACCCAGGAGGACCTGGAGCAGGCAGAGCAGCTCGACCCAACCGTAACCTGGGAGGACCTGTAGCAGGCGGGAAGCTAGACCCAGCTGTAACCTGGGAGGACCTGCAGCAGCTGGGCAGTTAGACCCAGTTGTAATTGGGAGGACCTGCAGCAACCGGGCAGTTAGATCCATTTGTAACCTGGGAGGACCTGCAGCAGCCCCAGTCAGTTAGACCCAACCGTAACCTGGGAGGACCTACAGCAGCCAGGCAGTTCGACCCAACCATAACCTGGGAGGACCTGTAGTAGGCAGGGAGCTAGACCCAGTTGTAATTGGGAGGACCTGCAGCAACCGGGCAGTTAGATCCATTTGTAACCTGGGAGGACCTGCAGCAGCCAGGCAGTTCGACCCAACCATAACCTGGAAGGACCTGCAGCAGCCGGGCAGTCAGACCCAGCCGTAATGTGGGAGGACCTGTAGTAGCCAGGCAGTCAGACCCAGCCATAATAAGTATAAGACAAAGGAGCAGAAGTCGGCCATTCGGCCCATCGTGTCCGCCCCTCCATTTTATCATGAGTTGATCCATTTTCCCATTTAGTCCCAATCTCCCACCTTCTCACCACAACCTTTGATGCCCTGGCTACTCAGATACCTATCAATCTCTGCCTTAAATACACCCAATGACTTGGCCTCCACTGCTGCCCGTGGCAACAAATTCCATAGATTCACCACCCTCTGACTAAAAAAATTTCTTCGCATTTCTGTTCTGAATGGGTGCCCTTCAATCCTTAAGTCGTGCCCTCTCGTACTAGACTCCCCCATCATGGGAAACAACTTTGCCACATCCACTCTGTCCATGCCTTTCAACATTCAAAATGTTTCTATGAGGTCTCCCCTCATTCTTCTAAACTCCAAGGAATACAGTCCAAGAGCGGACAAACGTTCCTCATATATTAACCCTCTCATTCCCGGAATCATTCTAGTGAATCTTCTCTGTACCCACTCCAACATCAGCACATCCTTTCTTAAATAAGGAGACCAAAACTGCCCACAGTACTCCAAGTGAGGTCTCACCAGCACCCTATAGAGCCTCAACATCACATCCCTGCTCCTATATTCTATTCCACTAGAAATGAATGCCAACATTGCATTCACCTTCTTCACTACCGACTCAACTTGGAGGTTAACCTTAAGGGTATCCTGCACGAGGACTCCCAAGTCCCGTTGCATCTCAGAACTTTGAATTCTTTCCCCATTTAAATAATAGTCTGCCCGTTTATTTTTTCTGCCAAAGTACATAACCATACACTTTCCAACATTGTATTTCATTTGCCACTTCTCTGCCCATTCTTCCAATCTATCCAAGTCTCTCTGCAGACTCTCCATTTCCTCAGCACTACCGGCCCCTCCACCTATCTTCGTATCATCAGCAAACTTGGCCACAAAGCCATCTATTCCATAATCCAAATCATTGATGTACAACGTAAAAAAAAGCGGCCCCAACACGGACCCCTGTGGACCACCACTGGTAACCGGCAGCCAGCCAGAATAGGATCCCTTTATTCCCACTTTCTGTTTCCTGCCAATCAGCCAATGCTCTATCCACATATGTAACTTTCAAATCCACGTATGTAACTTTCAAATGTGGGAGGACCTGCAGCAGGTGGGCAGTTAAACCCAGTTGTAACCCTGGAGGACCAAAAGGTAAACAATCAGCATAAATCTTGTTGAAATTAAAAACCTTGTAAGCTGATTAATAAGGTGGTTGCAGAGTTGATATTTCCCCTGACCGTGGGGTAGAATATCATAATTTGCCTGTTTTGTGTCACTCAAACCACCTTGAGAGAGCTTTGCTGCAGCTTGCCTTTGCCTTGCTGAAGATGGGCTTCAGGTGACTTGATATAGCTGGAGGTATTCTTCACTCCTTCTGTGCTGATGGTCCAAAATGTTGACAGTTCATTCCTCTCCATAAATTCTGCCTAACCTGCTGAGTTCCTCCAGCATTTTGGGTGTGTTGCTCAAGCTGCCCAGCATCTCATGTTATGGCCCATTAGTTCCCATGTGGACTACAGCATTTAGATCCCATTCTTCTCTCGTTTGGAGCATATGGTCTCAGCAGTCAGACACCACAGTGATTGGTTCTCCCAATACTGCACATCTTTCAATCATTACCTGCCAGCCTCCTGTACCTAGTCACTAACCCAATCTATCAGTCAATGAAAACAAACAAAAAGAAATTGCAGGTTCTGGAAATCCAAAACAATAGCAGAAAGTGCTGAAAAATCTCAACAAGTCAGGCAGCATCTTTGGAAAAACAAACAGTTAGCATTTTAGGTCCAAGACCCTTCAACAGTCTTTTCATTTGATGGAAGCTCCTGGGCTGGAACCATTTTCTGTTTTTCCTTCCAGGGATGCTGAGTTTTTCCAGCACTTGGCTTTTATTACTAAGGACTGAGTCAGGGCCTTGAATTAAAATGTCTAATTAACAAACCTCCTACTTATTTTTTTGCAGCATCTCCAACAGACTCAAAATCAAGAGCTCAAAGTCAAAAACTCTCTTATGTGCAAACAATTACCAATGGTGTGGTTTCATTTGATCACATTGCTCTCTACAAACACCCACATTCTACAGGTGAACACACTGCCTGCAATACTGTGTCTACTTAAAATTGTTTTACATACCAAATTGATTAACATTTTGTGTAAACTAATCCACCTGACTTGCTTGAAAATAATTCATTTAACTTAAAGTAAATCTCCTTCCCCTTACACTTGGGCCAGATCTTCCACATCCATTGCATGTAGGAGGAACTTTGATGATTGGTTGATTCTTACTGGTTTAACTGCTGATTATTTGGTTGCAAGCTACCTATGCAGTTTAGTCTTAAAATTCTGAATTAAATTATAAACACTAAGACCAAATTTCAGTGTTGCATTTCTATCTTTGAGTGTGCCATTCTCACACAATTTTCCAGCACTTCCCCCAGCCTGAGATTGTGTGTGTTCGACTAAGTACGCATTAATCTTCCACTCTGCATTGAAGCTTAGTTTACAGCCAATATAAAGAAATACTTTTATTTTCACCACCTGTTTTGATTTTCTCTGCCCCTAAACATTTTATTTGTTTTTTATACACTACTGCCGCAACAAAAATTCCCAGTCAGTAACCAAAAATGCATGTTAAGTGATAAAATTTTGTCCTTACCTATTTCTTCTCCGAGGGAGGAATTCAGTATTGCACCAGCAGATGCAACAACAGCACAATTCCTGAAGGCCTGTGGGTTAACCCTGATCTTGCTCAGAGGAATTTTAGGAATGTGCTTTCTCCAACCAGATGTAGAAAATGGAGCCTCCTTCCCATCAAGGGTTCTTAGTTTGACTTTGTTTTTCAATTGGCAGAGGAGATCTTCTCCAATCATCCTTTCAGCTTCCCCTTTCTTCTGATAGTTGACACCATGTCTGTTTTCATTCACATACTCCCTCATAGCTTTTTGTAACCGAGGATTCAGCATCTCAGATGACATATTTCCTCTCCACAGTTTGACAAGCAGTGAACTGGATTTTGAAAACTCCAAGTCCTCTAGGTCAAAGGAATCTAGATTTTCATGTAAAGGGTCAAGAAGGTAATTTGAACTTTCCTTATTCTGAATAACTGTTCCGTAAGGCCTAGACTTTGCATTTTGAATCATTATTTCTTCATAAGAATTGCCATCTTTATTGATAACTTTAATGATCTTATCCATCTCCTGGTTTTGAGTTTGCAGCTGTCCACCAATCTGTCTTTTCTTCACACTTCTCCAGACTTTAAGCTCGCCACTGTCCTCCTCCTCCTGGGTCCATTTTAGACTGGGATCATTCAAATAATCTAAACGCAATGAATGCACAGAATCTTCATCATCCTCAAAGAAAAGACTATTTGCCTTGTGACTTGCTGAGACCTTGGGATTTTGGAAGGCCCCCATAATGGCTCTCAGTTTACCCTGTACGGGGAAGAGCCTTCTTGTCTCAGTATTTGTGAAAAAGCTGGCTGGACGCTCATCTGTTTTGAAGTCTGTGAAATATGTAAACAGCAGCAAGACGACGAGTGCCCATGCCAGTATCCCAATCAGCACTAGGTGCTTCCATTGCTTGGCCTTGGCTTTCATTGTCCAAACTGCACCAAACTCCTCTTGGATTCAGCACAGCTGGAGTGTGAAAAAGCCAGCTAAAAAAAAGTAAAGTAAAATTACATATTTGATTAAAACAAAAACATTAAAACAAGAGAAGTAAATCTTAAACAAATCAAATTTATCTTAATCTATTTTAAAGAATAAATCTTTCAGAGTTGCTCCTTTAAATGGCCAGTACCACTATTTCCTAGGAAGAAAAGCCTCTCGTCAAAATTCTATCACAGACCATAGTTGGTAATGATATTACAAAGCAGTGATATATGAATTATATTATCAGACTCTAGTCTTGACATCATTTTCCAATGGAGATTATTCATCTTAAAAATCCCCGCTAATAGCTTGAATGAGGATATCTTTGTGGGTCAGAGGATATGGTGTCCTCTCATGTGCAGTAGTTTTGGTGGTAAATATGCACCATGATGGTGACAATGATCTAATAGATCTAATGATCTAATAATCTAATAGATGTGAATTTTAACAAGTCATAAAAAACAACATCTCTGACCATGCAGTAGCCTCTCAGTACTGGGCTAAATTATTAAAGTGAATTCATACTCAAGTTTTAGGAATGGGACACAAACTCTTGGACATTTGACTCGAGAGACAGGCGCTATCATTGAACTACGCTAAGACTTTTAAGAGAGCAAAACAGTTCAATAACCTTTTAAAAAAAGGCTGAAAAGGCATCCCTCAATAGTCAGAAAGACAAAAAGGGGAAAAAGCACCTCAGAGAAAAAAAAGACATCTCTATGTTCAAGATTATGAACAATCAAAAAGCTTCCCATACCTTAATAACTCAATCAGCAATCTACATTCACAACTGTCAACAAAATCACTGTGCAACACTCCCAAGAATGTTACTAGAACCAGTGAAGTTAAAATTATGGTCCCGAAACTTTACAGGTAACTCTGCTTAGAGAGAACACACAGCACAGAGGGAAGTCTTTTAGTCCAACTCCTCCCATTCTTCCTGACATATGTATCTGCAAAGCTCTGTGGGCTTTTCCAACATGTAGCTAATACATCTATAAAATTCACTGCAGTCAGTAGCAAATTCCAAACTCCTTCTATAAAGGAGTTTCTTTTGAAGTCCCTACTTAGTTTCCAATTGGCTTTTATTTTGATAGCTTTCAGTTCTGCTCTTCCATTCAAGTCAAAACACCATCTCTGAACCTGCAATCAAAATCTTTCACAAGATTTCAAAGCCTATTGAACAGTCCCCTTGTCCGGAATCTTGACCTGATTGTATACTGTACGTCATTATAATGTTGCATCCTCTTGTCCATCTGCACTGCAAGTTCTTTGGAACTATAATACTTTATTCTGCAGTTTGTTGTTGTTTTCTCTGATGCACTCTCTAACAAGATGACAATTTGCACAGCCGGTTGAACGCTTAAAATTGGTGCAGCCTTTCATTGATTCTGTTATGGCTATTATTCTATGGATTTATTGCAGATGCCTGCAAGAAAATGAATCTCAGGGTTGTTTATGGTGACACATATATGTACTTTGATAATAAATTTACTTTGAACTTTGAACTATATAGATGGCATGCAAAACAAAGCTTTTCACTGCAACTCAGTATTTGTGACAATAATAAATCAATTTATTATTTGATAATAAGGGGGATGGGAACCAGAATGCCAGAGCAGATAGCGGAGCAGGGGTGAAAATAAATGATGTTAAAAGTTCATGCAGAGTCACAAATAGAAGGGTTGTGTGTGGTGGTGATAATCTTCTGAGGTGTGTCTATTTCAATGCAAGGAGTATTGTGGGGAAGGCTGACGAACTGAGGGCATGGATTGACACATGGAATTATGACATTACAGCCATTGGTGAAACTTGGCTACAGGAGGAGCAGGACTGGCAGCTTAATGTTCCAGGGTGCCGATGTTTCAGACGTGATAGAGGCAGAGGAATGAAGGGTGGGTGGGGGGGGGTTGGCATTGCTAGTCAGGGAAAATGTTACAGCAGTGCTCAGGCAGGACAGATTAGAGGGCTTGTCTACCAGACCATATGGGTGGAGCTGAGAAACAGGAAAGGTATGACCACATTAATGGGGTTGTATTATAGACCACCCAATAGTCAACGAGAATTGGAGGAGCAAATCTGCAGAGAGATAGCAGACAACTGCAGGAAACATAAAGTTGTGATAGTAGAGGATTTTAATTTTTCACATATTGATTGGGACTCTCATACTGTCAAAGGTCTAGATGGGTTAGAGTTTGTAAAATGTGTTCAGGAAAGTTTTCTAAATCAATATATAGAGGTACCAACTAGAGGGGATGCAATATTAGATCTCTTATTAGGAAATGAGTTAGGACAGGTGATGGAAGTGTGTGTAGGGGAACACTTTGGTTCCAGTGATCATAACACCATTAGTTTCAACTTGATCATGGATAAAGATAGATTTGGTCCTCGGGTTGAGGTTCTAAACTGGAAAAAGGCCAAATTTGAAGAAATGAGAAAGGATCTAAAAAGCGTGGATTGGGACTCGTTCTTCTCTGGTAAGGATGTGATTGGTAAGTGGGAGGCCTTCAAAGGAGAAATTTTGAGAGTGCAGAGTTTGTATGTTCCTGTCAGGATTAAAGGCAAAGTAAATAAGAATAAGGAACACACATCAAAGTTGCTGGTGAACGCAGCAGGCCAGGCAGCATCTCTAGGAAGAGGTACTGTCGACGTTTCGGGCCGATACCCTTCGTCAGGACTAACTGAAGGAAGAGCTAGTAAGAGATTTGAAAGTGGGAGGGGGAGGGGGAGGTGGAGATCCAAAATGATAGGAGAAGACAGGAGGGGGAGGGGTGGAGCCAACAGCTGGACAGGTGATTGGCAAAGGGGATATGAGAGGATCATGGGACAGGAGGCCCAGGGAGAAACCCAGAGGATGGGCAAGGGGTATAGTCAGAGGGACAGAGGGGGAAAAAGGAGAGAGAGGGAAAGAATGTGTGTATATAAATAAATAACGGATGGGGTACGAGGGGGCGGTGGGGCATTAGCGGAAGTTAGAGAAGTCAATGTTCATGCCATCAGGTTGGAGGCTACCCAGACAGAATATAAGGTGTTGTTCCTCCAACC
Organism: Mobula hypostoma; assembly: GCF_963921235.1. Taxonomy (NCBI): domain Eukaryota; kingdom Metazoa; phylum Chordata; class Chondrichthyes; order Myliobatiformes; family Myliobatidae; genus Mobula; species Mobula hypostoma. The sequence continues at coordinate 133,945,962 of NC_086103.1, forward strand.
TGAGTGTGGCTTCATCTTTACAGCAGAGGAGGCCGTGGATAGACATATCAGAATGGGAATGGGATGTGGAATTAAAATGTGTGGCCACTGGGAGATCCTGCTTTCTCTGGCGGACAGAGCGTAGGTGTTCAGCAAAATGATCTCCCAGTTTGTGTCGGGTCTCGCTAATATATAGAAGGCCACATCGGGAACACCGGACGCAGTATATCACCCCAGCCGACTCACAGGTGATGTGTCGCCTCACCTGGAAGGACTGTCTGGGGCCCTGAATGGTGGTAAGGGAGGAAGTGTAAGGGCATGTGTAGCACTTGTTCCACTTACAAGGATAAGTGCCAGGAGGGAGATCAGTGGGGAGGGATGGGGGGGATGAATGGACAAGGGAGTCGCGTAGGGAGCGATCCCTGCGGAAAGCGGGGGGGGGGAGGGAAAGATGTGCTTAGTGGTGGGATCCCGTTGGATGTGGCGGAAGTTATGGAGAATAACATGTTGGACCCAGAGGCTGGTGGGGTGGTAGGTGAGGACCAGGGGAACCCTATTCCTAGTGGGGTGGCGGGAGGATGGAATGAGAGCAGATGTTCTCTCATCTGCGTTTGAGAGCAGAGTTGATGGTGGAGGAAGAGAAGCCCCTTTCTTTAAAAAAGGAGGATATCTCCCTCGTCCTGGAATGAAAAGCCTCATCCTGAGAGCAGATGCGGCGGAGACGGAGGAATTGCGAGAAGGGGATGGCATTTTTGCAAGAGACAGGGTGAGAAGAGGAATAGTCCAGATAGCTGTGAGCTATCACAGAATAAGGAACCTTGGTTCTCAAGGGATATCGGAACTCTGATAAAGAAGAAGAGAGAGATGTATGACATGTATAGGAAACAGGGAGCAAATAAAGTGCTTGATGAGTATAAAAAGTACAAAAAATACTTAAGAAAGAAGTCAGGAGGGCTAAAAGAAGACATGAGGTTGCTTTGGCAGTCAAGGTGAAGAATAATCTAAAGAGCATCTGCAGGTATATTAAGAGCATAAGGATAGTAAGGGATAAAATTGGTCCTCTTGACGATCAGAGTGGTTGGCTACGTATGGAACCAAAAGAAATGGGGTAGATTTTAAATGGTTTTTTTGCGTCTGTATTTACTAAGGAAACTGGCATGGAGTCAATGGAAATAAGGCAAACAAGTAGTGAGGTCATGGAACCTATACAGATTGAAGAGGAGGAGGTGCTTGCTATCTTGAGGCAAATCAGAGTAGATAAATCCCCAGGACCTGAAAGGGTATTCCCTCAGACCTTGAAGGAGACTAGTGTTGAAATTGCAGGGGCCCTAGCAGATATATTTAAAATGTCGGTATCTGCGGGTGAGGTGTCGGAGGACTGGAGGATAGCTCATATTGTTCCGTTGTTTAAACAAGGCTCTAAAAGTAATCCGGGAAATTATAGGCCGGTAAGTTTGACATCGGTATTAAGTAAATTATTGGAAGGAGTACTAAGAGATAGGATCTACAAGTATTTGGATAGACAGGAACTTATTAGGGAGAGTCAACATGGCTTTGTGCGTGGCAGGTCATGTTTAACAAATTTATTAGAGTTTTTCGAGGAGGTTACCAGGAAAGTGGATGAAGGGAAGGCAGTGGATGTTGTCTACATGGACTTCAGTAAGGCCTTTGACAAGGTCCCGCTTGGGAGGTTAGTTAGGAAGATTCAGTCGTTAGGTATACATGGAGAGGTGGTAAATTGGATTAGACATTGGCTCAATGGAAGAAGCCAGAGAGTGGTAGTGGAGGATTGCTTCTCTGAGTGGAGGCCTGTGACTAGTGGTATGGCACAGGGATCAGTGCTGAGTCCATTGTTATTTGTCATCTATATCAATGATCAGGATGATAATGTGGTAAGTTGGATCAGCAAATTTGCTAATGATACAAAGATTGGAGGTGTAGTGGACAGTGAGGAAGGTTTTCAAAGCTTGCAGAGGGACTTGGACCAGCTGGAAAAATGGGCTGAAAAATGGCAGATGGAGTTTAATACTGACAAGTGTGAGGTATTGCACTTTGGACGAACAAACCAAGGTAGAACATACAGGGTAAATGGCAAGGCACTGAGGAGTGCAGTAGAACAGAGGGATCTGGGAATACAGATACAAAATTCCCTAAAAGTGGCGTCACAGGTAGATAGGGTCATAAAGAGAGCTTTTGGTACATTGGCCTTTATAAATCAAAGTATTGAATATAAGAGTTGGAATGTTATGGTGAGGTTGTATAAGGCATTGGTGAGGCCAAATCTGGAGTATTGTGTTCAGTTTTGGTCACCAAATTACAGGAAGGATATTAATAAGGTTGAAAGAGTGCAGAGAAGGTTTACGAGAACGTTGCTGGGACTTGAGAAACTGAGTTACAGAGAAAGCTTGAATAGGTTAGGACTTTATTCCCTAGAGCGTAGAAGAATGAGGGGAGATTTGAAGGAGGGTTATAAAATTATGATGGATATAGATAGAGTGAATGCAAGCAGGCTTTTTTCCACTGAGGCAAGGGGAGAAAAAAACCAGAGGACATGGGTTAAAGGAGAGGGGGGAAAAGTTTAAAGGGAACATTAGTGGGAGGCTTCTTCACACAGAGAGCGGTGGGAGTGTGGAATGAGCTGCCAGGTGAAGTGGTAAATGCGGGCTCACTTTTAACATTTAAGAAAAACTTGGACAGGTACATGGATGAGAGGTGTATGGAGGGATATGGTCCAGGTGCAGATCAGTGGGACTAGGCAGAAAAATGGTTCGGCACAGCCAAGAAGGGCTAAAAGGCCTGTTTCTGTGCTGTAATGTTCTATGGTTCTATGGTTCTAATTTACCAATTTAATTTAAACATGGGTAGTGTGAGGGCGAGTAGGAAGTATAAGCAGAGCAATATGATGTGTATAGCAATAGAACGCTGACATTTCTGATATGGATAAATCCGTTTATAGACTGCTCACAGGAACTGAACTCTTATGTAACCCAGGGATTGCCTGTTTGGCTACTTTTCATAAGCATTGTTGGACTTGTAATAGAAAGTTAATGCAATTGATATCTTTGTGAAGGACAGCAGGAGTGGGAGCCAACTGAGGAGAGTTGTGGTGAAAACATATTAGTTAGCAAATTCATTCATGGAGCTTACTATGATTTTGACAGTTACCAAAAACATTACTTTGGACTACGGTATTTCTTACCAAACTGCAATGATTCATTTAATTTCTGTTGAAGTACAATTAAAATGCCCATTCTTCAAGTTTGTTAGTAGTGTTTTGCCTAATTTCTACAAATTTAGAAACTATTCTTTTTGTTTCCAAAGTTGAAATCTTTAATATAGGTGGTGACTAATCCCACTTTCTAGCTCTAACTACCTTAGGCCCCTCTTTATAGAGTACAACTCAGAAACAGACCCTTCAGCCCATCTAGTCCATGCCAACCCAATTAAACTGACTATTCCCATTGACTTGAACCCAGACCATAGCCATCTATACACCTATTATCCATGTGCCTATCCAAGCTTCTCTTAAACTTTGAAATCAAGCTTGCATAATTTGTTTTCTGTCTTGAAGGCAAATTCTTATTCATTCTGCTACTTGATTATTATACTAGACTTATCAAAGGCCATTTGGAAATCTACACAATGAACATTTACTTTGTTACCCAAACTGATCTTTCCAGCTATCTTTAGAAAGAACCCTTTTGAAAAGTCACGAGAAAAATTTCCCTAAAGGTAATCATGTTGTCTACCAATTAACAGATTTTCACTGTCTATGCTTATTTCTCATTTTCTGCTTTAGTAAAATTAAGTTGGAAAACCTATTCTTTTCCCATTGTTAGCAAACTACCAGAATTATTGAATACATAATACTGGCCTTACTACCTTATCTCTAGGTTATTTTATAATTCACAGGCACAATCGATCCAGAGCAGGTTTTTTTCCCCCTCATTGAATTTGATTAGATTAAATAATGATTCTCTCAATTTTATTTTCAATACTGGTGTAAAGTTGTCAATCTCACCTTGGGATGTCATGTATACCTGTTAATAAATGCAGAACCAAAATATTTATTTAATATGCTTGAAACAGCTCTGTAATTTTACTCTATCTATTCAGTAGTGCCCCTATTCTATCCCTGACCTTTCTTTTTAATATTGCATTAATAGAAACATAGAAAATAGGTGCAGGAGTAGGCCATTCGGCCCTTCGAGCCTGCACCGCCATTTATTATGATCATGGCTGATCATCCAACTCAGAACCCCGCCCCAGCCTTCCCTCCATACCCCCTGATCCCCGTAGCCACAAGGGCCATATCTAACTCCCTCTTAAATATAGCCAATGAACTGGCCTCAACTGTTTCCTGTGGCAGAGAATTCCACAGATTCACCACTCTCTGTGTGAAGAAGTTTTTCCTAATCTCAGTCCTAAAAGGCTTCCCCTTTATCCTCAAACTGTGACCCCTTGTTCTGGACTTCCCCAACATCAGGAACAATCTTCCTGCATCTAGCCTGTCCAATCCCTTTAGGATTTTATACGTTTCAATCAGATCCCCCCTCAATCTTCTAAATTCCAACGAGTACAAGCCCAGTTCATCCAGTCTTTCTTCATATGAAAGTCCTGCCATCCCAGGAATCAATCTGGTGAACCTCCTTTGTACTCCCTCTATGGCAAGGATGTCTTTCCTCAGATTAGGGGACCAAAACTGCACACAATACTCCAGGTGTGGTCTCACCAAGGCCTTGTACAACTGCAGTAGTACCTCCCTGCTCCTGTACTCGAATCCTCTCGCTATAAATACCAGCATACCATTCGCCTTTTTCACCGCCTGCTGTACCTGCATGCCCACTTTCAATGACTATTTTAGATTATTTTATTACATATTATGTTCAATAATTTAATGTTAAATTTTCTCATTGTTTACCTAATATTGTTGGCCTCTTCTAGCCTCATATTCTTTCTTCTTGGCCTTGTTACTCTCTACTATCCTACTACACATCTTCTTTGCTTATCTTCACTTTCCCCCAACATCTTTATTTACCATTGGTGTCTCAATATAGTTAGTTTATTCCTGCATCTTACAGCAATACATTTTTCCTTTGCTACTTTCAATCATTTTTTCCTAATAGTATTTTCATAAATTCTACTACTAACGCTTTAAAATCTGCTTATTCCCCAACTATTACCCTGGTATTTGTCAACCTTATGTTTTTACTTAATCGCTATTATTAGATATAATTATGGTCACTACTGATTAAAAGATTTCTTGTGTCTTCTGTTCTATTTATCCTAAATCCATACACAAGATAGAAAATCAGATCAATTAATTCTTCAAATAAGAGTTTTTGAGCAATTAATTTCAAGATAATTGAAATTTCACCATGTTTGTTCCATTAATTTCCCATGTTTACATCTATTTTTCTTTCTTCAACCACTCGAGCTGTAAAATTGACCTATAAGCCTATCCCAATAATTGCAATTAGTTTTTTTTATTTCTATCAATACATCTTCTATTTCTCTCACCTGCACTTATCACAGCTCTTGACTGTCACTGTTATCTCTAATAAGTATGTCCCCTGCATCTTTCTTCTACCCTTCTAAATATCATATGTTGTAGTTTTCACTTCTGTATTTTTTAAAAAAAATGCAGCCACATTGCAGTAGTCCCTGCTCGCTTCTCTTCACAAGGGAACACATATTTCCTCTGGTTCCCTGCTTTATTAAAGAAAAACAGAGTGCAAAAAAAAAACAACAGATTTTCATGAATTCTATTACACTTCTTTGTGTTCCCACGAATGCCTGCAGGAAAATGAATCTGAGGGTAGTATACGGTGACATATACATGGCTTTGATAATAAATTTACTTTGAATTTGTCTTTGTATTCAACTAGTTTAATTCATCAACAAGAGAAATCACTCTGACTATATTTTTAGCCTCCAGCTCTATTTTATCTTGGCCATTTATATCTTGATCTTCTTTATCATTTCTATTTTAGTAAAGCATCTCATTTCTTCTCAATTTTGCTTGCCGACAATTAGTACTTGGGCTCTGCCACTTCTATTTACCTTTGCTGCTATCGCTGTGGCCCACTGGTAGAACCCAATCAGGTTCATTCTACTGAGATCTATCTTTAGTTAAAATAAAGTCTCAAAGGATTTCTTTACTCAGCTCTTCACAGATGATTCACCTACGTCTTAAACCAGGAGATGCAGCCACTTCAGTTTCTGAGGGTGGAAGATGACACTGTAGTCTGTGGCGGAGGAGGGTATGACTTCTGAATGGTTATCAGGAACAATGAAGAGTCCAGAAGAAGCAAGAGGGAACAACCTCTGCCCAGTCAGGCTCCATAGCAGCACTACCTCTGAAAGAACTGCAAAGCATTGCTGGGGAACGCTGGAGTAAAGGGAAGGCTGGAAACAAAGAAACAGCTGCATTAGTTACACTGAACAGCATCGGGACCCGGATTCTCCTAACCAAGCACTACTCAGAAATAGTGATTATTCCCCTGGCTTAACTTTTTCTGATTACACAGGAAATTCTAGTTTCAGCTTTGAGAAATGGTGATTTTTCTTCCCTGACATTAAAGTTAAAACTCCAAACACACAGATTGAGTTTTAACTTTTAAGTCAGAGAAGTATCCATGTGGTGATATATACCTACTTTAATAATAAACTTACTTTGGCTTGACATTGACTCTGAAGAAGTTGAGAAGCAAGGGCTCATTGTTTCAAATTCTTGACTACCACTGGACTTACGTGTACCTTTTGTCTTTTTCCGAAACTGACACTGAAGTTATTTCCTGGTATTCAGCTTACTATCTTGTGCCCTCTCAAATCTATTAAAATGACTCTGTTATCCCGAACAAAGTAGGTGAAAAGGGTTTCCTTAGAAAAGTGGTCTATTTATGTTTAGGCTAAATCTGCTTCCTAATAGCTCACACTTGAATATTCTTACAAAAGATTAAAAACAGCAACAGTGAATTCAAGGAAGCCACAAAGCAGAAAACCGAATGAAGCCCTGGGGAGTTAAATACCAATGAGTGCATACAAACAGCAGAAGGAAGGACAAAACACAAGTCAATGTAAGGGAAAATAAATAGACTGAAGAAACAAACAAGCAGATAAATAGAAAAGATATGGAGGAATGGATTGTAAGGTGACAAGTGGGAGGAGAAAGGAACGGAAAACAAAAGCAAGTTATTAATTTTGATAGCAGTTGGGGTAGGTATGGTGATGTTACTTTTAAAAAGCGAAGAAAAGCAATTAAATTCAGAAAGCCATTTTTTATATTTGCATTTAAATGCTTTTCTGCTCATTTATGCAGAACTAATCATTATCCTTTCTATTCACTTTGACAAAACAGAAATTGCCCAGAGTTACCACTGAACTTGTTCCAAACAATGGCACTGATGATTATAAGTTTATTGGAAAACTTAAATGTCCTCCATGTGTAAAATGTTGAAAGTTGATTAATAAAGATTTTATTTCATACAGAAAAATCTAACAACATGATTCTCAAAAGCTTCCTTTCAATTCACTTCAATAACTTCCATCTGGATACATTTCTAATCCCTTTTTTTGTATAAATTGTGATATTCTGCTTTTGAAAACAGCAGGCCAAAAAAGTCACCATGCTCACAACGATTTTCTGATCTTTAATTTCTATGCAAAACACTTTATGTGTTTCATAATACCACGTATTTAGTCCGTGAGCCAGGACCCCAAATTTGGGCCACCAGTACCATCTGGGGGGCCTAATTCTTATAGTGATTTTTGGCAAGGGATAGTGCTGGAAAATATGTGATAGCATTTCAGCGGTGGTAGCTTTCTCTGAGGGGAACTGGGAGTTGCACCCCCATGCTACAAGAACTTTGCCTATGATAAGATGAATTATGCTAGGTACCTGTCCCCTTACTTTGCTCAGATGATGAACCTCCCAGAGAAGAATCCTTCTGTGTATGAGGCCTTCAATACAGGCCAATTCTCAGTGTAGCAATCCCTTTGGGCAGATCCCTGTGGACCAGGCTATTGAAGCCACAGTGAACAAAGACACACAAACTCCTGGAGGCACATCACGGTTCAGTCTGAACGCTGAAGCTATCAAGCATTACCACATAACAGCTAAGCACCACAGTGCATTCCTGGGACAGTTAAGGGAGATGGTGCAAGGCAACAAATCAGAGCTTTGTCACGCGGAGCTACAGTGGCCAAGAATCCAGGAAGATGAGGAAGCAGTTTCAGCAGTGGTTAGCCTCATACATGAATGGGTCAATCCTTTTGCAGAGAAGTGGGACCTCATTAGCATCTCTACAGCAAAGGCAGCCCCCTAAGGACATTGCCTCTGACCTGATGAAGGCATATGAGATTGGTGAGCAATGCTATGCAACCTTCAAGGATGAGAGACTAGAGGAAGACCCACCAGCAAAGAAATTCCATGACCCAATGAAAACCAACAAGCTGAAAAATTCAGTGATATGTGTAAGAAGAGAGAAGTGAAATCAAATGGGAGGGCGATCATCTTGAAAGCAGAAAGATCTTTGTTTGGACGCATCATAGTGATGGCACATGGGTACAGTCTACGTATGGAGGATATACTTTCTCATCCTCCTGGACCATTGCCCTGGGCCCTGTCCACACCAGGATTGCTGAGAAAGACAAATAAAGCTACTTTAGGAACAACCTTGCAGAAAAATGTAGCAGTAGAAGAGCAACTCCCAGGAAACTCTGCTACAGTGGTTGATGGAATGAACTTAGTCCAAAGAGTGAAAGGTGATCGTTACTTTCAGTGATGTTGCCACAACAATTCTGGGTATGGCTCTGAGGGAAGGCAGTCAGAGTAGCAGAATAGATGTTGTGTTCAACACATACAAGGAGAACTCTATCAAAAATAGCGGAAGATCTCTATGGGGTGAAGAAACTGATCATGAGTTGCAAGGTATCACAGGCACACAGATGGTGAGGCAGTGGAGGAACTTCCTGACCAAAGTCAGTCACAAAAATAGTCTCATTAGCTTCATAGTCCATGAATGGTGGAAGGCAGAGTACAGAGCAAAGCTACAGGAGAAGATTCTGTATGCAACTATGAATGACAAATGTTACAGAATCACATCTCAAGAAAGTGAGGAGGTGTCAGCTCTTCAGTGTCAATAAGAAAAAGCAGATGGCCACCTACTGCCCATGCCACAAGAGAGGGAAACTAATCTGTCGTGATCTGCTGAGAAGACACAGCTGTCTTTATCATGTCTTTAACATTTTGTGACAAGATTGAGGCCCCATTATTCCAGAAGTGTGGCACTAGAACCCATACAAGGCTTGTAGACATCAGGAAGGTTGCTGCCACTGTTGGCATAGAGGTTTGTAGGGCTCTCATCGGGTTGCACGCATACACAGGATGTGACATTGTAGGCGCTTTTGCAGGCAAAGGGAAGACAAGTACCCTAAAACTTCTGACCAGCAACAGGGAAACTCAGGACACATTCTTAGAGTTGGGTCAGCAATCGAACCTCTCCCCAGAACTGATGGACAAACTGGAGGTATTTACATGTCTCCTGTATGCTCCAAAAGCATCGACCACCAAGGTCAATGAGCTCAGGTATCACCTTTCCTGTGCCAAAAAAAGGTGCAATCGAAAGTCATCAATTCCCACCATGCAAGGACTGCTTAACAAAACATGCACAGTGAGCCAACTACCAGGCTGGTATACGGAAAGGATGTTTGGAGAAGGACCCACAAGTGCCAAGCCCTGTCGGCAGAGGATGGAAGATGGAGAGAGAAGAGGAAGCTGAACAGTTGGTGGTGCACTGGATGGAAGGCCAGCCAGCACCCGATGCCATCCTGGATCTACTGGCCTGTATCTATGCAAAATAGTGTTCACTCCCAAGACGTATGTGTGTTGCAAATGGCCTCAGGTGTACTGACATGTGTAGACTGGCAGACTGTGAGAACTAGACATCCACCTCAGAGAGTGTGGAAAGTTCAGATGAAGATGTGGAAGACATGGAAGACTTGGAAAATTATTATGATTATTAATAGGTTATGAAAGTATGGAAAACAAAGTATGGAAAGCAGTCTTTGATTAAATATATTTATTTTACAACCAAATGGGGCCTAGGTTATGGCCATGTGGAACCTCACATTTGAATTATTGTACTGTAATTCTATATGCTACAACAAAAGCTTAAGATTGTTTTGATTTGATACAACAATATGGAAAATATCATGACATTGATAAAACTCCAGAAATCTCTCCAAATGAGGTTTTTTACCTTTTGGGAGGTGGGGTAACATTTTCCGCTGTACTGATGTTGATATGGAATATATACAAAAAGTGATTACTTATTTGAAGTAATAAAGCTACCACTGGTGCAATGCTATCACATATTTTCTAAATCTAGAGATGTATACCTTGCCAAAAATCACTATGAGCATTACTTCCCTCATATGGTACTGACCAACCCTACTGGCTCACGGACTAATTCATTTTGCAGTCCTAAAACTTATAAAGTGCTTTATCTCTTACAGAAAGAATGCCCAAATTAGGCAAATATACTTCCAACACCTGTATTGATAAAATACAGTACTCAGAATTTTTCTTTATTGAGATGCAGAGTCCGGCCCTTACTGTCACACTGGTCTGCAACTCCTGATTTAACCTTTGTCTAATCACATTACTCTCCTATTACCCTGGAGGGAGAGGGAGACAGACAGACTGAGAGAGTGAGAGAGGGGGTGAGGGTGAGGGTGAGGGTATACACACACAAGTACACCTTTGGATTGTGGGACGAAACCCATGTAGTCATGGGGAGAATGTACAAACTCCTTACAGAGAGTGGCAGGAATTGAACCTGGGTTGCTGGTACTGTATAGCGTTGTACTAACCACTACACTACCATGCTGCACAAATCACAGAGTGTAACTTCTGTTTCCCTATATTTACAGTCTGTTAATACAGAACTTGGTGTCCATGGTTCAAGTGAGATTATGGATGACTCGTAAGAAATCAAGAGTTTAAAAAGCAAGTTTCATTGACTTCTGATAGCTTAAGGGGTGCACAGAAAGATTCCCCTGATTTCAATCCTCAAGAGGCTATTTTTAATGTGAACCCACACAGTGAATGTCTTGATGATGGTAGGAGACATTTTATCCTCAACAATCATATATATTCCATATGAATTTGCTGTATAGTCTTTAGAAGCATAAATATTAGCTGCTTCTCTTAGGAAACACGAGATGGTCCTTTTTGAATGCCTGTTTCTCAAGAGGTCTGAGGTTACTCTATCAATCGATTTATTTCATATATCACATCTTGCACTATTGAATTGGAATTCTGAGTTTTATTTAGAAGTGAAATGTCTGCAGTGGATGATGAAATCTAATTTTGTGCATTTTATAGAAGCCCCTTTCTGATTTTGCAGAGCAGAGATTGTAATGGATATGAGTGTGTAATATTGATTTCATGCTTGTCTGCCAAATGCATGACATCTAAAGCTTTGACAAACTTCCATAGATGTGTGGTGGAGAGTATACTGACTGGTTACATCACAGTCTGGTATGGAAACATCAATGCCCTTGAATGGAAAATCCTGCAAAAGGTAGTGGATATAGCCCCAGTTCATCACAGGTAAAGCCCTCCCCACCAAGTGTTGCCACAGGAAAGCAGCACCCATTATCAGGGACCCCACCACCCAGGACATGCGCTCTTCTTGCTGCTGCCATCAGGAAGGTGGTACAGGACCCTCAGGACCCACACCACCAGGTTCTGGAACAGTTATTACCCCTCAGTCATCAGGCTCTTGAACCAAAGAGGATAACTTCACTTGCCCCATCACTGAAATGTTATCACAACCTATGAACTCACTTTCAAAGACTCTTCATCTCATGTTCTCAATATTTATTGCTTACTTATGTAATCCTCTGTAATGTTTCACTGCTAATGTAATGGTTTCTCTGTAGCAGCAGTGTTTGGGTTATGACTAGAGATAACGGGGGCTTTGGAATGTGCACCATCCACTGAAAGGCGTGTTTTTTTTCTTTTTTATGTGTCTGAGAGAGGGTTTTGCGGGCTTTTCTTTGGCAGAAGATGGAGAGAGGAGATGCCGGAACGAGGAAGCCATAGACTGCAGGACGGAGTGGACTTGGAATAGGGTTGGAAGTCAACACCCTGGGGGGAGAATTGATGGAGAACTGATGGAGAACAAACAGATGAGCAAACCGTGAGCTCCAACATCGCACATTGGACTGTTTCATGAGAATGGGCCCTTTCTCTTTTTTGTTTCTTTATTAACTCTATAATCAAATTAAAAACTATGAAGCTCAATTGCTTAATTGTACTGTTTGTTATTTTGTGGTACTGATTTATAACAGGGGAACACTTCATGCAGCGTCCACCCAAACAAGATTTCTCAAGTTTGGCCGGGCCAGAGGCTGTCTCCCCCAGATTGAGCCGCTAGCCGAACCCGAGGGTTACACATATTATTACTATTTTTTCTTTTTGTATTTGCACAGTTTGTTGCCTTTTGCACACTGGTGGAATGCCCAAGTTGGTGCGGTCTCTCGGTGATTCTATTCTGGCTGTTATTCTATTATGAATTTACTGAATAGGTCTTCAAGAAAATAAATTTCAGCATTGTATATGCTGACATATATGCACTTTGATAATAATTTTACTTTGAACTTTGAAACTGGAATAATAGTGCTATTAATACCATGCTCAAAACAATTATGGAAGAACTAGTTTATCACTTCTCTCTATTTGCTCCTATTACCCCACAATGACATCTTTCTTTTTATGATGGGGTTATTCCATGAGGAGAAATTGAGTCGACTGGATCTATACTCGCTGGAATTCAGAAAAGTAGAGGGGATCTTATAGAAACATATAAAATTATGAAAGGCATAGATAAGATGAAGGGAGGAAAGTTGTTTCCACTGGTAAGTAAGACTTGAACTAGGGGACAAAACCTCAAGATTCAAGGGAATAGATTTCGGATAGAGATGAGGAGAAACTGCCTTTCCCAGACAGTAGTGAGTCTGTGGAACTCTCTACCCAGAGAAGAAGTAGATGCTACCTTATTAAATACATTTAAGACTCAGTCAGATAGATTTTTGCACAGCAGGGGGATTAAGAGTTGTGTAGAAAAGAGCAGGTAGGTGAAGCTGAGTCCACTGCCAGACTGGTCATGATCATGTTTACCAGCACAGAGACTCCTCAGGTCAGACGGCCTCTTCCTGCTCCTCTTTGTTTACGTTATGTTTGTAGTACAGAACCTGAGAGAGGGTGTGATCCAGGTGGGTACCATGGCAACATTTGAGAAGCATTTGGTTAGATACATAGACGGAAGGGCCTGGAGGGTTATGGGCTGAACCTGGGCAACTGGGCTAGCAGGGAGGCACAGAGCAGCTGGGCCAAGAGCCCTTTCCTTGCAGCATAATTCTATGACTACGTACTTATTTTAAATTCATTTTAGCATTCTTTAATATGATTCATCATTGTTGTCATATTCCATTGGACAGTGGATTTTTAAATAATTTTCTCAGAAGGTATTAAGTTGAGACATCTCCAATAATAAATGTATAAAACGATGATTACAAACAGCTTAAAAATTCAGTGCGTCATCTGACAAATGATAACTAATCGGCCTACTGAATTTGCCATTGGGTCAGCCCTTCACTCTGTCTTGTCCCACCTAGAAAACAATGCCTCATATGCCAAGATGTTATTCAGCTCAGGGGTTGACACAATCACCCCTCAGTGACTGGTGGGTAAGCTCAACGTCCCTTTCTGTAATCAGATCTTGTACTTCTTCATGACCCCCGACAGTGTGAGCTGGAAGCAACATCTCAGGCTCCATCACACTGAGTACTGGTGTGCTCAGTGTGCTGCTGCTCACGCAGCTGACTCACGATCACACTACCAGGTCCATCTCAAACCCCATCATCAAGTTCGCTGGTGGTTGGTCTCATCAGCAACAATGATGAGTTGGCACACAGAGAGGAGCTACAGAGGCTTGTAAAATGGTGTGAGAACAACAACCCGAGTCTCGACGTGGACAAGGCAAAAGAAATGATTATGGACTTCAGGAAAGTGCAGGTTAACCACTCTCCAATGCACATCAATGGTTCTGCAGTTGGGCACAAAGTTCCTTGGTGCGCACGTAAAGGACAATCTAACCTGGACCCACAACACCGCCTCGTTAGTCAGGGCGGCACAGCAGCTCCAACACTTTCTCAGGAGATTGAGATGTGCAAAGCTCCACACCCCCATTTTAACAACTTGCTACAGGGGCACCATCGAGACTGTCCTGTCTGACTGCATCATTGTGTCAAATGGAAGTTGCAAGGCATTGGACTGCAAGACTCTACAGAGGATGGTAAAAATTGCTAAGAGCTCTCCCTTCCCACCCTATTTGTGACATTTACTGGGGGTGTTGTACACGAAGGGCCTAAAGCATTGTTGGGGATCCCACAATCTCTTTGACCCACTACCATCCAGAAGGAGGTACAATAGCAGGAGGACATGGACTGTCACACTGGGTAATGAATGAGACTAATGAATACCCCACCACTGCCAAGGTCTCATTACTAGGACTAGTTACTTACTGTTTACCTGTGCTGTGAACTTCACATGCATTTGAATTATATTTTATTAACTTATTTGTCATCTTAATTATATGCTAATATTTTGTTTTATGTGACGTCTGTGATATATGTATTGTGGGTGCACTGTGGTCTGGGGAACTTTACCTCATTGTTTCATACATACAGTAAGATGACAATAAGCTTCAACTTGAAAAAGGACTACTAAGATATCTATGCATTCAAGGTAGTAAGTCACTCCCCTTAATCAATATACTGTAATAGATATTGTATCATTTCTTAATGCATGCATTACTAAATGACAATAAGAGGACTACGTGTCTTCATAATCTAATCTAAAAGACAGATAGATACTTTATTGATCCCAAAGTAAATTACAGTATCACAGTAGCATTACAAGAGCACAAATATACAAATATTAGAAGAGAAGTAAGAAAGAATTAAAAAATTAGTTACTTCAAACAGCCTAAAGGGAGGGGGTCACCACTTCCTCACCTATAGGTTGACTCATTATAGAGCCTAATGGCCGAGGGTAAGAATGACCTCATATAGCACTCTTCGGAGCAGCGCAGTTGTCTTAGTCTATTACTAAAGGTGCTCCTCTCTTCAGCCAAGGTGGCATGTGGGGGGTGAGAAACATTGTCCAGAATTTCCAGGATTTTCCATGGTTTCCTTTGTTCTACCACAGCTTCCCTCCAGTGCGGCCAGTCTGACTCCTGTAACAGAGCCAGCCTTTCTAATCACTTTATTGAGCATGTTGGCATCACCCATTGCCATTGCCCCTACACACCACCACACAGATGATGGTCAACATCTTAGATTCAATATGTAGAGCTAAGAATCTAAATCTGGGGAAAGCTAAATTGACCAATAATTTATATCCCGAATTCTATTGAGTGGCAAGAGTGACATCAATGTGAATGTCCAGTGAGGTCAGGATCAGGCTCAGCTGATGATCAGTTCAAGAGTGGAAATATTGTGAGAAATTTGAGGCATTTAAGAAAAAAATTGGTTAAAAATGTAATCTGTAAAAAATAAACTGACAGAAGGCACAGTATTACGATACACTAAAATAACACTTTAAGAATAAAAGTATTTACTGAAAATTCTCATCAAAAGTTATACAAATAAAAAATGTTATTACAGCAATCAGTAAAAATCAACTATAGAGGTGAGGATTGCATTACAGGAAAGTTGCATTCCTGGAAAGCGAACAATACAATATTCTCTGTAATGCAAAGTCATGTCAGTTGCATATACATCAAGAAACAAAAGTTGAAAGAGAGTTTTGTGTTGATTTAGAAACATAGAAAACCTACAGCACAATACAGGCCCTTCGGCCCACAATGCTGTGCCGAACACGTACTTACTTTAGAAATTACAGGGTACCTAGAGTTACCCATAGCCCTCTATTTTCTAAGCTCCATGTAACTATCCAGGAGTCTCTTAAAAGACCCTATTGTATCCGCCTCCACCACCATCGCCAGCAGCCCATTCCACGCACTCACCACTCTCTGTGTAAAAAAACTTACCCCTGACATCTCCTCTGTACCTACTTCCAAGCACCTTAAAATTGTGCCCTCTCGTGTTAACCATTTCAGCCCTGGAAAAAAGCCTCTGACTATCCACATGATCAATGCCTCTCATCATCTTATACACCTCTATCAGGTCATTACATCTCTGACTGGATAATTTACTGTATGACTAGGACAAAGTTTCATTGTGATCATGATAATCTGTTTCAGTAATGTTAAGTTACTAGATTAGTATTTGGCCTAAAACTATAGCTAAACCATCCTCTTCTTCTCTCATCCTAAAAATTGCAGGTATAAAACCAAACTCATGTACAACAGGCAAAAAAAAAAGCAGCAGTAAGCAGTCAGTGGCAGAAAGTGATTTGAACCAAGTGTTTATGCTCATTCTTTAGCCACTGCTGACATTGACAACCAACACTGAAATATGGTAATAAGATGTAATCACATGCAGATCCAGAAAGTAATATTAGAAAGTCCTACCCTGAAAAACTGTGTTAAACCAACAATCCAACACCATCAATAATCATTTTTCTGATATGAGCTTTGGAATGACAAGATCTAAATATTGTATTCTATTTCTTATTGTAGGATTTAAACTCACAGACATGTTACAGTTACTTGTTCATGCAGGTTGACACACTGGACCCGTTTCCCAAAAATGCTGTCTACTGTACTTAAATTGGTTTATTATTGTCACATGTACCAAGGTACATTGAAAAGTTTCATTCTGCATGCCATCCATATACATCATTTCATTAGAATCAGAATCCCTTATTATCGCCAAGTATGTGGACACATACAGGGAATTTGATGCCGGTTTCCCTGAGCTCTTGCTGTACAGAATCAACAAGTAAACAAAACAATAGTGCAAATAACCATGAACTATATACAATGAGGTATACCTGTGTATGTACAGGTGGACTTGGTTTATAATAGTCTAAAATTCAAGTGTTCATAAGACTGATAGCATACGGAAAGAAACTGTTCTTGTACCTATTTGTCTTGGCATACAGTGATCTAAAGCGCCTACCAGAAGGAAGGAGTTGGAACAGGTGATGTCCAGGGTGTGATGGGTCTACAATGATGTTGCTTGCTTGCTTCCTGACTCTAGATGCATACAAGTCCTGGATCGAGGGCAGCTTCACACCAATAATCCTTTCCGCAGCTCTGACAGTTCTTTGGAGTCTATTCTTGTCTTGTTTGGTAGCTCATCCAATCCAGACAGTGATGGATGAACAGAGAACAGACTGGATTATTCCTGAATAGAATTGAATCAGCAGCTCCTGAGGCAGGTTGTACTTCCTGAGTTGACGTAAGAAATACAACATCTGCTGAGCCTTTTTGATAAGAGTGTCCGCGTTGGGTGTCCACTTCAGGTCCTGGGAGATTGTGACACCCAGAAACTTGAAGGTCTCCACAGCAGACACAATACATCAGTGCATTGAGATAGAACAAGGGGAAACTACAACAGAACTATGTGTTACAGAGAAAATGCAGTGTAGACAGGCAAGATTGTCAGACAATATAGCCAATAACAGATTGTGAGGTTAAGAATCCATCTTATTGTACTAAGGAGCTGCTCAATAGTCTTGCGGCAGTAGGATAGAAGCCTTCCTTGAGCCTGGTGATTCATACATCCAGGCTTTTGTATCTTCTGCCTGATGGGAGGAGGTCAAGGAGAGAATGTCCGAGGTGGCGGGAGTCAACACACACAAAACACTGGAGGAACTCAGCAGGCCAGGAAGCATCCATGGAAAAGCGTAAAAAGTCGATGTTTCGGGCCGAGACCCTTCATCAGGACTCGTGAAGCTATGAGTCTGTGATATTACAGGACGGAAATTAGCTTGGATAAAGTGGTAGCTGATTGGCAGGAGTCAAAGAGTGGGAATAAAGGGAACATTTTCTGGTTGGCTGCCCATGACTAGTGGTGTTTCACAGGGAACACACACAAAATGCTGGAGGAACTAAGCAGGCCAGGCAGCATTAGGCACGATGAAGGGTCTCGGCCCAAAACGTCAACTGCACTCTTTTCCATAGATGCTGCCAGACCTGCTGAGTTCCTCCAGCATTTTGTGTATGTTGCTTGGATTTCCTGCATCTGCAGATTTTCTCTTGTTTTTGAAGGTGGGAGGAGTCTTTGGTTATGTTGGCTGCTTTACAGAGGTAGCGAGTAGTGTAGAAAGGTTTCATATAATATTTGTTTTAACCCTACAGCTTTATGAATATATTTGCTACACATGTCAAGAGGATTTGATCCCATTCTTCTTGCAGATCTCTTTAAGCCTCACACTTTAGCTGCCGTCAGCCCTTGATTGCTCCTGAAACTCCCATACATCATCAATCCACCATTTATAAGCTTAACAAAGAAATAATCTGCATATGGTAGAGGTAGGCTACCATACATACTGCCAAAAGCCGACGTAAATCAGGCACTCAAGATAATGAATGCTGCCATCAGCAAACAAGAAGCAGCCCGCCATGACTCATTTCAAATCATAGCAGAGGACTTCAATCAGGCTTGTTTGAAGAAATCTCTCCCCAATTATCATCAGCATATAGCCTGAGCACCGGAGGCCCCAACTCACTCGACCACTGATATACCAGGATAAGGAATGCCTACAGTTCCATGCCGAGACTGCACTTTGGGAAAACTGATCACTTGGCTGTCCTTCCCCTACCTGCATACAGGCGGAGGCTGCAGAACAAGGCTCCAGTGATAAGGAAGTGGTCACAGAAGAGAGGGGAGTGGTTACAGGATTGGTTTGAGTTTTGTGGACTGGGACATGTTCAAGGAGTCATCTGTGGATCTGAATGAATACACCACAGTTGTCACAGACTTTATAAGAACAGTCGTAGATGAGTGGTGTCCCCACAAAATTATTCCGTCTTCCCCAATCTTAAGCCCTGGATGAACCAATTTTGCTGAGGCCTAGATCAGAGGCATTCAGATCATGGCAACCAAGATACAAAAGGTCCAGGTACAATTTCCATAAAGTAATCTCACATGCAAAGTGGCAATTCCAGACCAAACAATTCACTGAAGAATGCTCGACAATCTGACAGGGCTTGAATGCTATTACTTCTGACAAGGTGAACCCAAGCAACATAGGCGACAACAAAGCTTCGCTCCCAGGTGAGCTCAATGCCTTCTAAGCTTGCTTTGACTGTCAAAACAGGAAGGAACCTTCACAGACTCCCAGAGTTCCCAACGGCCCAGTGAATTCAGTCTCTAAAGCTGACCTGAGAGCATCCTTCAGGATGATGAAACTATGGAAAGCATCCAGCCCAGGCAGGGTACATGGTTTTATTGTCTTTTACGCATTGGTTGTTCATCCTTCCTGTTGGGTCTGGTCTTTCATTGATTGCATGATGTTTCTTGGATACACTGAGCATGCCCACAAGAAAACAAATCTCGGGGTTATACATGGTGACATACATGTACTTTGATAATAAATTTACCTTGAGCTTTATGTCACACTAATAACTGCCTGAACAACATGGAAGGAAAAGAGGCTAAAAAATTAAAAGATGATTACAGACTAAGGAAAGAAATTATCCTCCCTCTCTTCCCTTTTATAACATGCAGAAGAGAAGCAGGTATTTAAAATTTCTTCACTGTTTACATAGTTAAGTGCAACATTTAAATTTTTGTTTTGATTTTGGTTAACACTGAAGAAATAAAATTTAAAAATTTGTCTCATTTTCTCTTTAAAAAAAAAACTTAATAGGCTCCTGGAATGATACTGTTCATTGCAAAAAAAAAAAAAAAATCACACTTCTAAAAATAGTGTATTCGTTACAGAAATGTCCTGTCAGCTGATGTTGAAGTACAGAAAAGGGAAAAAAAAAATGCTTGGAACTGATAAAAGTTTTGGAGTTTGTTGCACTTGGAGATGACTCAAAGTAAAAACTGTGTTTGACACAACTGCTTACTATTCTTTCTGTAATATTAGTGATCACAATGTTGACAAGTAGCAGGGGCAGGGCAACTGCACTGATGGAATCCACAAAGCTGCATACAAAGGCCACTCTATGACATTGTATGACCCTAAGAAAATCTATGAGGCACCTGAAGATCCCCAGAATTTCCATCCATCACGGTAGAAACAATAGCTGGAAGTAAGTTGATCTGAAAAAGCCAAGTGGGTCACCTCCTCATCCCCAAAGATCCTCACCCTCCGAGAAACACTGGCCTCACTTTGACAGTCACACTACATGTCCATCACACCACTACTAACCCTCCAGATCCAGTGCTAGACCTGGCCGAAGATAAGTTCATCATCAAATGAATTATATTGTTGATATTTTCTCTCTGATCTGACCATTTTAGGATTTGGTTAAAAGGTATAACACTAGAGAACCATTTCTCTCGTTGGTAGCAATTCAACCCAAAGGGAAAGTTGGGATACTTATTTAGTGTTTCCCTACATTAAAAATGCTATATCAAGGAACTTATTTTGTACTGGAACATTGATTTACAATTTCACTAATCAGTTACCTACAGGGATTTCAGTGCAGCTCTTGCACACAGAACAAAAGCACTAAAAAAAACTCTTGCTTCCCAGCAATTAATTTTCTGCTTTTCTTAAGAAATGTCGATTTCCCCAGTGTGAGAGCACAAAATACTTTGCTTCATGCATAGATGACTTTGTTATTAGACAGATGACTAACCAGCATGGCCTCCTCTGTGTGACTTCCAAACATAAATGATATGCACAGCTATATACTTAATTTCCCAATTGTGTAGTTTAGAATCAAAGCTGTTGTGGGATTCACTTATGAGCCCCACAAAGCTATTTACAATGATCTAACATTTTAAATTTTCCTGATAATTGACCTCTTCTAAATGCTACTCTATTTCCTCTTCTCTCAACAGCTTTCTCCTCACTCCATCTTCTTTTCCCATTTCACTTCCCTTTCCTACTCTTCCACTTGTATACCTGTTTTTTCTTTCTCTCATTCACTTTGATCTCCTCCCTACCTATTGATCATTCCTTGCTTTTCTCAGTCATGCCAAACTTAAAAGTGTTTTGTCACAGTGCAGCTAAACTCTAACCAAACTTACTAACAATAGCAACCATTTGACTCTACTCCATCATTCCAACCACTTCCTCTGCTCCCTCCACAATGGTTTTCAATTACCATGATCTTTGTTTGTCCTGGATGCTGTCCCTAATCTCCTCTATCTGTCCTTCTCTCCTCCTCCTCTACTGCTCCTCTATTCTCCCCATTCAGATTTTAACTCTGTTAATGTCTCTCCCTCTACATCATTAATCCATTTTATTTAAACTTCCCTCGGTGACCACAGTTTTCTCACAACCTTCCCAGTCTTAAATCTGGGTTGACCTATCAAATGTTTGAGGACTTGACTTTCCATATACAGCATCATAAGAGACTCACTACAATAGTAACATGACAAAATGGCTTCAGTTTATGTGCCCTACCTGTCAGCATATTACATTATAAATTCAAATATCCATGTTTTTAATGGAAACTGCAGTACAAATTTGTCATGTTGAAATTACACCCACCTCCAGAAAAGCTGCAGCATTGCTACCAGAAGGTGGTCATTATTTAAGGCATGACAATGATCGAACAGGGATTTTCCATTATAAATATTCATAATTCAAATGTAGAACTAAGAACAGATTGCATGACTTCCGAATAGTGACAGAATTACCTCTTTGCTCATGGTTCCAATTATTCCCTGACCTTTCACTCACTTCACCAGCTCTTCTCTGCACTTGCTATGTCCTAGAGGGAACATGGGAAAAGTCAAAGTTCACGAGATGACTGATAACCAAGTCTTTTTATAGTACGATATCAAACTCTCAAAATTGGTCTTGAGGTTATGCTGCTAAATCAGTTCATCCAAGCTGGAGAAGGGCTTAGCATCATAATTTGTCTAGTCCTTCTCCAACCAAGAATAATGTACATTGTGTGCATGTATTGACTTTGGAGCAGAAGGAAAAACATAAAGCGATGGGTGAGACTTTCTAAATCCTGGATCGCTACCTCCAGCAAATGTTGGTTCATGCGATATTAAATCTCATGAAGCCTTCACAAGAAACACTATTGTTTTAAAGATCAATAGGTCAAAGCAGTGCTGGAACGCAGCTAATGTGTTTAACACTTTACACTGAAGCTGTCTGTTTCCTTTCAACTGTCAGTTAGTCAGAACATTCATTTTGATGCAACATGACCTTTGTTGAATGAGTTATGGGAATTACACAGAATAATATCCTGTCTCGGGTTCAATCTCCATATATAACCATGAAGTATTACGTGATCCTTCAAATAAATGCACTGGTTCATTCCTTCCAGCAGAATATTCTCCACAGTTGTGTCCAGCTTTACAGATAATATTTGGATTGCTATGTCCAGTGTACCACTAGTTGCTTGCAATATATTGCAAATTTCCCTTTCAGTGGGAGAGTTAAACACAAAAAATATATATCGTGTACAGGTATAATTCCCAATGGTTCTGAGCATAATTGCATAGCGTAATGCAGTTGTTCCATTCAAATCATGAAAGTAATTTATTAAATCCTCTAAATTTGCTGTGGTTGTTATAGATGGGAGGAATCAACCTGGGCAAAGATATGAGATCATAAGGGACAAAAAGCTCTTGCGGGATTAACTGAGAGCTGCAATTAGACTAAATATTAATCAGAAGGACACTATAATGAAGTTAATAAAGAAATCACAGTAGGGTTTCAGTTTATAATACAAGGTGGATAAATTGAACTGGGAAAAGCTGTTTTGAGGACATGTTATGAGTGGTTTTGAAACAATTTCCTCAGGCAATTTGTCATAGAGCCATCCAGGGAACAAACTGTTTTTGATGATTTTAGTGTGCGTAATGAGACAAAATTAATTAGGGATCTTTTATTTAGGGATCCTCTTGGGAAGAGTAGTATAGCCATAAAATATAGTGGTGTTCTACTCTGTATTAGCAAGTGACATATTTAAAACAGAAATTAAAAGACACAGACTTAAAGAACACCAATATGCTACTGAACACAATTAAGTGGGGATAATTTTTCATCATTTAAAGATTAGTAAATGGACAAAAAGGAATAGATTGCTTTTAGTTGACAATCTGTAATTAGCAGGTGCTACATGGATCAGTAATGCAGCAACATTTGCAATCGATACTAATGATGGATTGTAGTACTGAGTATAATGTAGAGATGTTTGCTGAGCGTAAAACTTGGCAGAAACTAAGCTGTGACAGAGAATGCAGAGTGCAAGGTGACATAGACAGGGTAAGCAAATAGTAAAAATACAGCAAATGAAATATATCATGAGGAAATGAGAGCTTGCGTGTTTTGTAGCAGCATTTCACCATTAAGACAATTTTTCTTCTTTTTAGGTTCTTGTAGAAAGAACTGGAAAAACATTTCTCTTAATGGTGAAATGCTGCTTTTGAGAATACCTCTATGAAACACTGGGTTAACAGACAGATACAAGAATCAATAAGAAAAATAGGATGTTGCACATGAGACCAGTGTAAAAAGACTAAAGAAGATTTGCAACAACTGTACAGAGCTTTGCTGAGGATACATCTGGAATAATGTACACATTTCAGGTCTCCATAGCTAAGGAATTTTACACTTGATTCAGAAGCAGTGCAATAACTTTATTACAGTGATTCCTGAATAAGAGAGTGCCTTTAGAGGACAGATTATGTAGGATTAGACTATACTCACTGGAACTCAGATGAATTAAAGGTGATCATGTTAAAACATGTACGAGTGCCAGTTTCATTTAGTTGGACTTGGATCAGGAAAAACTTGTTCACCCATGTTGAACTCTATGTTTCAGAGGTCCAGAAATCTGTGTTTCTGAACTTATTCAAATGAAGTTGTGGTTTTTTTTCCCCCCAAACAGATTATCAAGGGCAAAAGGATTGGATTGAAAGGTGGAATTATCAAGTACAGGAGTAAGCATTATCTTAATGAATAACACAGATGGCTTGAGAGGCCTTTATGACCAAGTTCTCTTTCTATTTTGAGTATTTTCATGCTCGTGTGCAACAATATTATTTGGGATGTCCTGAATCAAAAATGGAAAAAAATCTTTGCTATATTTTTAATGCACACTATTTTCCTATCATTGAAAACATAATTACTGTACTACATTCATCCTGTTTATATCTTGATTTAGGGATCCATTTGTAAAGATTTTTTACAAAAATGCTACAGTACTCCTGCAATATTGAAATGAATATGTATGCAATCAGTAATCAAGAACTATCACGAAACACGAACACACTCCGAAAAGTATCAAGCTCAATAATTACTTTAAAAATAAATTTGTCTCAATTTTTGATTCAGGATTCCTTTAATTCTTAAGATGTTCTTAAAAACTTAAGTAAACTTATTTCTGAAAATATCAATGAATATTAATACAAAAATCTTTTGATGAGGTATATTCAAATGACAATTAACCACACTCTGGGGGCAAAATAAGTTGCCTAAAAAATTCAAAGGCCTTTTAAAAGTGCTTTCCTGTAAAAAACAAGGGCAAGTCTGTCAGGATAAAGGGTCCCTGCCTGCTGAGGGATATTGAAGTTCTGGTCAAAACCAAACAAACAGGTATACAGTATGTTAGGTACACACAGATGGCATCTAGCAAATGCCCCAAATACAAAGAATGTATTAATGAAAGACAGCAGTTAAGATAGATATCACAGTGGGAAAAGAGGAGACACAAAATATCCTTGGCAGATAAGATAAAGAATACCAAGGGATTCTTAAGAACATTAAGAGCGCAAGTGTAACTGGGAGCGAGTAGGTCTCTCTAAGGATCAGTGTAATCAATTATGTAAGATAGGCAATCTCTTAAATGAATATTTCTCATTTGTATATAGAAGAACATGGAAGCTAGGGAATTCAGAAGAACATAATGATGTCCAGTGACATATCAATATCAGGAAAGAGGAGGTCATGGCAGAATGGTTGCACATCAAGGTGGGTAAATCCCCTGGGCCTGATGTTTCACAGGAAGGTTGCTAAAACCAGAGGACATGAGTTACAAGATGAGACTGGATAATGGACTGTTTCCCCAAAGTCAGCACCTTGAAGGGGTTTATGAAGTCATGAGGGATGTAGATAAGGTGATCACAGTCTTTACTCTGGAGTCCAAACCTAAAGGGTATAGACCTGAGGTAAGAGGGGAAGGATTAAAAGGGAGGGGCAAGATTTTCCACACAGAAAACTGTAGGTACATGGAACGAACTGCCAGAGGAAGTGATAGAGGTGGATGCAATTATGAAATATTTGAACTGGTACATGGATAGGAAAGTTTCGAGAGATACAAGCCAAATGAGGGTAAATGGTAGCAGTGCGAGAAGGCCCCTTGATCAGCATGGAGGAGTTGGGCTGAAGGGCCTGTTTCAGTGCTGTATAAAGCTATGACTCTATGAGAGACTAGCCCATCAAAGCTTTGCCAAAAAAGGCATTTTTAAAAAATTATATCTTTAACCACCTGAAGCAGGTTTCAATCACCGGTCTCCTTGGCCTGGGTTCTACTCAGGCATTGCATAATGATGGATATCTGTGCACATATCTATCATACTTTTGAATGGGATGAAAAGTTTATAACACAAACATTTTTGAATCTGACATGTTGGTGAGAACATGGACAGCCACCTTCTCACGGACTGCTCCCCACTGTATTGCTCTGCAACTGTGCACATCAGTTCCCCGACTGTCCACACAGATTTATTTTGGCTGCCCTTCATTTGCCAGCTCATAGAAAGTGACCATAATGGTGCATTACTGAAGCATAGGAACTATTATACTACACAGCTGAATTGATCGGTCTGAGAGTCTGCATAATAAATCCAATCCCACGGGCCTACCTACCAAACTGTGAACTTACGAATTTAGAGCTGCTTTGGGAGCAAGAACAGGGCTGGTGGAGGGCTTCCAGACTTTTCACTTTCTCTATGCATTTGGGTCACTCGATTTCCCTTTATGAAAGTTACTTCATCAATTTAACATGCAAATATAAAATCTTCTTTGAAAAGCATCTTAAATAATTAAACTTTCATATATGTATCACTATGTAATGATAAAATGCTATTTATAGACAAATATGCTAATTCTAAATGATCACCATTGGACGAGCCTGCCAGTCTTGCCTGTAACACCAAATAGAGGATGGACTGCTTCCAAAATTGAAATTGATGAATGCATTAAATAATTTTTTTTTAAATTGCATCTTATGAAATGGGATTGGCAAGAACTAGACACATTACCCTTGCAGAAGTAATAGTGATAAATAGATCATATGGGTAACAAGTTCAGAGCAAAGAATTCTTTTTACAGGAGTTTAATGTATAAACTTGTGCAAATAACATAGTCACACTTGGGAGTGAAGAAATACCTGACTGCAAAGAATGAGAAAAGCCAGGCAGGAATATTAAGTGTGCGTACAATAGCTGCCCAATTTTCCATTTGATACGGGTTTGTATTATCAGGTTTCTTAATGAAACTGATAATTCAATCCAGACGGGCTAAATATGAACCCCAAGCAAATGCAAGATGATCCTTCTCAATGTTAAAATTCAGGAGTCACAGCATATCCACATTTCTACTCAAAAATAGGAGATATACCTCAGGTTTCAAAAGCGGCAATATCATTGTATGATAAATCCTCCCCTTCCCTAACAATGGCAATAAACTTCTTTCCTTCCTCTCAGCGACTTGTACAGTGTTAATAATTTGCAGGTGTAGATTGACAAGAGCATGGTAAATAGATGGGTGGTAAGTTGTCCAAGATTGGATTTGGGAGCAAGCATTTTGAATGAGCTTGGCTACCTGCTGAGAGCTGTGAAGGATGTCAGAAAAGTAAAGTTTGAAAGATAGATCTATTACCGAGGGTTTCGGTGGCCACAGACAAGTTAAGAGGAAAGTCCGGTAGATCTGGGCAAAAGAGTGATACAACTAGTAGAGCCGCTGCCTCGAAGTGGGTTCAGTCCAGCCCTACGAGCTATCCCTGTTAAGTATGCACATGCTTCCTATCGCCATATGACATTTGTACCACAGAAAGCACCTTATCGAGATGGCTAACAGCTTGGCATGGCAACTGCTCTGCACTTGACTGCAAAAAGCTGCAGAGATATGGACACAGTTCAGCACAACAGGAAAACCTCCACGGGCTCTGTCTACACTTCCTGTTGCATCAGTAAAGCAGTGAGCATAATCAAAGACCCCATCCACCACAGATATTCTCTCTTCTTCCTTCTTCCATCAGCTTGAGAACAAGTAACACCTGACTCAAGGACAGGTTCTACCCCACTGTTTTAAAACTATTAAATAGCTCTCTAGTATATGTTTGACTCTTAACCTCACAATCCACCTCATTATGATTTTGCACTTTATTGTTTACCTGTACAACATTTTTTCTATAGCTACTAGACTTTATTCTGCATTGTTACTGTGTGACTTTATTCTTTCCCAGCACACCGAGCAATGACAAAACAAACTTTTCCAATTCCAATGTCTCTTCTTGTTCCTGTTTCTACCCATATCCCAAAGCCATGTGGATCAGGGAGCTGGGAACTAGCTACTGTAAACTACCTCCAATGTGTAAGTGAGTGGAAGAACCTAGGAAAAGATTTGGGAATGTGGGATGAATAAAATGGGATTTGTGTAAATGGGTCCCACATGGTAGGCATTACAAGGTGTGTCTTTATGTGAGGTTTTAAACACAGAGCAACACAGCTGAACATTGAGAAAATAAAATTGTCCAGAAATTAAGTCATTGGTCTAACTATATACAAGTGTCAGTGGCAAAGTTCAGTCCCACTAACTTCCTAGGAATGAAGTAAAATTATTATGTACCAACACTGCTTTATACTAAATTTCCCATAAAATTTCTAGACAACTATGCCATGAATTATGCTTCAGTATTTTTTCCTCTCTTTTCACACTACTTCTTTAATTTTATATACCGTATACTTACTGTAATTTATAGCTTTTATTACTATGTATTGCAATGTACTGCTACTGCAATAACAACATATTTCACAATATATTCCAGTGATATTAAACCTGACTCTGCAGTCATCTTTGAACATTCATCTTTCGAGTTCAAACTTGTATCTTTTTCCTTATTCTAGATCCATGTTATCCCAGATTCCAGAGGTCAGACATCATAAATATCTCCGAGCCCCATCCAACCCTAGGTCAGTCATCTCTGCTCTTTGGATCTAATATGCAAAACTTCAGACCTTCCTCCACACTTCTACAACTGCACCAGCAACCTCAGTCTCTCCTTTCTCCTTAATTTACTCAATGTGCATTCTAGTAGTCATTAGCCGAAATACAGCCCAAGACTCAAATCATTTGAGAAATATTCAGCATATTTTAGTAATGAGTGGGATTGGCCAGGGGTTGAGGTGGGTGGGAATCAGTCCAGACATTCACAGGGAAGACTGGGGAATTTTCACTCGTGATGATCTCCAATAAGACCTGGAAGTTCAATAATGTCAAGTTTAAGACCCAATTACTGTAGAGCAAGGGCCATATACCATGAGACCAATTTCAAGTTACTTCTCTTTGAGCTAATTTTTTATTGAAAACTGAAGTCTTATTTGCAGAAAACAATATTAGGTTAATAAAGACAATGCAGAACAAATGATACACCTGGGCTTTTTCTGTATTTCTGTTGCATGAAACCATGAAATATAGTCCATCAGTCTAACAATAATCAAATAATCAAAATTGTTTTAAGGTCACCTAGTTGATGAACCAGAACTATCACTACCAATTTTGCAAAACAAAGCACTATGAGGTTCTCCATATACAAACATATTTCTATCACTGTTGCTATGGAAATAAAGATCCAGTCCCTGGTGTTAATAGTTACTCCATAAAAAGCTGCTTAATTGGCAGGGAGCGAGATACATATGATAGCTGCTAATCAATCATGCGATAATCTGCTTTGCTACATTGTGACCAATAAAGATAAAGATTCCTGTCAGTGAATTGTGAGATATAATAGTTTCAGGTCTAAACAACAAAGGTTGAATTGTAAACATGGTGACTGTAACGAACAGGGTAAGCAGTTGATTAAAATGGCAGTCAGATGTTTTCCAGTCCATTCCCGATTCATTCATGCCGGTTGACATTATAATTGCTAGATATTGAACGGAACTGGGTTCCTAACAGAGAGCTCATAAAAACATCAGCGATCTGGTGAGCATCTGGATGTCTGCCAGAGCTGATTGATCCAGTGAAATCAGGAAGCAGGAAGGATGTGGCCAGAAAGCAATGAGAGAGCTGAACATTTGAAGCCTTCATATTTTCTGGGGGCAGCTGAAGGAACAGAAACCAGGCTCCATCAGGGAAGTGCACATAAAATGCTGCAGGAACTCAGTGGTCCAAGATGAAAAGTGTTGGCCTGAAACGCTGACCGTTTATTTCCCGTCATAGATGCAGCCTGATCTGCCAAGCTCCTCCAGCACTTTGTGTGCATTGCTCAAGATTTCTAGCACCTGCAGTCCCTTAAGACTGTGTCCCTTAAGGGAAAGATGAGATCGACCCTGCCATTGGCTACTTATCACCAGGCGCAGGAACGTTCAAGCACCTGCAAAGGCAAAAGGGCAGGCACAGTTCAACTTGTCAGGAAGGGTGACATTCAGGATCCCATCAGAAGGTGCCAGCAGTGAAGGAATTGTTTATTTTTATGCCCTACCTTCCATAAACTCAACCACCAACCCCTTTTCTAACCCCAGGGCCACACATCAACAACTGATTACTGCTGTTGAAAGTTAAAGCTAAAATATCCACCATCCAGAAGTCAGGTGGCACACATGAAGCAGCTTCCCCATAAAGCTTCAACAGTCACGAAACGGTGAGATGGCGTTCCCAACACTAACAGCTCGGCAGGAAGTTCTACTATCGATGGATCATACACTCTTCCAAAGGCAACATTTGGCTGAGTGCATCACCACATATGGACACCATCCCAATAAACCAGGGATCTGTATATAACAAGCAGTGATGGCCTGGTGCTATCATATGCTGGAAATAGCATTCAGAAACCCATGCAACTTTAACTGCTAACTGTGAGCTTCAAGCTCACTGCAGCCTCAGTAGCCAACTGCAAGGAAATCATATGATTCCAGTGCAAGACATCGACCTCCAGATTTTTCTCCCATCTATTCTGTAAATATTTCCCATGCGAGGGTGGCCCGAGTCCTTTCTGTTATCTTAATTAACAGCACTCGCATCAGCTAAGCCTTTCACTTGAACATGGGAGAGGAATCCAGCCTCCAAAATCCCTGGAGTTAAAATAGACACCATTTTGTTTGCACTGCTCACCCACTCACTCTTCACACAACAGTTGTGATCAGATTTCAGATCAGGCTTCCACAACTTCGTTGATGGACAATTTTTCATTTAGCTCTTACATCTTGCAAGAACCAATGTTTTAATTTACTTTCTAAAGAAAGGGACATAATGACCCAATGTTATTTCTTCAAAATTATTAACTTCAGTCTGCACTGGTAACAAAAAAAATACATTGAACTGAACAGAGCACATCTTCGAATAACAATAATGTTAATGGAACAGGTGTCTCAAAGCATTTCACAGTTGGTGACCTAGTTCTGTTCTATTTTGATAGCTTATTGTTAACTCTGTCAGAATTCAATCAGGTTCTGATCATGTGGAAGGCACAGATTATCATGGTCAATAATATTAATATTCACGTAAGATTTTAGTGGTATTCCATAGAGTGAAAGATACAGTCTATGTCCAACTGGTCTATTTCTAATCCATCTCCACTCCCTGCCTGGTTGCAGAATTAGCCTCTTTTCTAAGAAGAAATTACCACATTTCATTTTCAGAAATTTATACACAGATGCAAAAAATGGTGCATCTATAACAAGTGATTAAAGCGGATGTATATTTCTTTACAGCTCTTTAAACTATTCATGCTTCCATGACTACACAGATGAGAAAGAATTAAAACCATTCTATTCCCTCTAGAAGCTGTCAAAAAGTCTTCATGTATTTCACCACCTTCAAAACGTGCTGTCAATCAGTTCAAGTTGGACTAATTACCTGCCAGTGTGATCAAGAACACTGGTGTGACATTTCCTGCCTCTGACGGGCAAAGAGCTACTCTCCTGTTCAAAGTAAATGCATCATCAAAATACATGTCACCATATACAACTGAGATTCAATTTCCTGTGGGCATACTGAGTAAGTCCAGGAACTGTAATTGCGTCAATGAAAGACCGCACCCAAAAGGACAGACAGACAACCAATGTGCAAAGGAAAACAAACTATGCAAATTTAAAAGAGAGAAAAAAATAAAAATATCGAGAATATGAGATGGTGCCCTTGAAAGAGAGTCCATAGGTTGTGTGAACAGTTCAGTGATGGGGTGAGTGAAGTTATCCCCCCTGGTTCAAGAGCCTGATAGTTAAGGGGTAATATATCAGTTAGTGCTAGTCCTGAGGTTCCCGTACCTTTCTCCTGATGGCAACAATGAGAAGAGAGCATGACCTGGGTGGTGGGGGTCTCTGATGATAGATGCTATCACCTAACAGTTGTTCAAATGTTTCTTCATACCTACTACTAAGAAGTTGCATGACCCCCAAGCTAGGATTGCATGTATGAAAATAGTTAGAAAGCAGAATGCATTGTTACCATTAGTAATTCCTTTCAACTTGTCTATCCGTGGTAATAACTTTGCAGCACAAGATTTTACATCAAAACTGTGCGTTTCAGAAACAGAGATCTCATCAACTATAATCACTTGTGATTAAAATAAGAAAAAGATGATTCAATGGGTATGTTTAACAACTGGTAGGTTTTACCTGCATAACTCTAAACTAAAAAAAATCAGCAGGTTTTCAAAATCATTGAGCTATTAGATTTGTTCCTTTTCTCCTTTCTTATATTGAAATATTGTTCAGAGGATTGGTTAGCACAATGTTCTTGGTACATTGGTTGTTGCTAGCCACTTTTGTCAGTCTTTCTTCACATTCCATCCCATTGAGCCTGATTTGTTGTCCTTTAACTTAGAGCTAATCAAGCAATTTTTGGCACAAGCACTAATATTTTACAATGTAACTGTCACCAACAAATTAAATATTACACAAGATGTGGATCATGATGAATTTGATATTTATTAGATTTACAGCTTTGTTTGCTTTTAGGAAATAGGAAAACTGTAAGAATTTTAGTTTTTGCCAATTGCTCAGTTGGTATCGAGTTTGGTGGCTGGGATATTACAAACTAACATTTTCCCTTGGAAAAGCATTGCAACTGTAAGTATCGCAGTGATAGTACCTCTCTAGTCAACCACTGATTCGAGAGTTAACGATGCAGAGGGTCAGGAACCACAGTCTTTGGTCTGATCCTACAGTTATTCTGTAGCTGGCAATGACATCATTCAGGAACTCCCAACATACCAGATGGTGAAGGGTACAACAATGGTGGAACTGGTGAAAGCCAGCAAGAAGGCTCTGCATTTTGTTTTGGGAAATGTCTTAGTTTGGTACCCATCTAATCCACTGTTGCTGATACTTGTTGGCCAAGTCTCTAACTACAAAACACAAAACTAACTTAAAAGCAAAAACCACAGAGAGTCCAGAATGCTTCTACATCAATTTTGTTTTTACTTTAAGCGAGGCAAGGCACGCACATATGGCGTGATGACGTAAGCCGTTCACATACTTTTACATATAACTCATAATGAAGTATTTAAATGATCAAGAATGTTTAATCAAACAATATATTTACAATATTATTCAAGTATTGCTGAATATTAAATATACAACACTGTGTACTACTGTGGCTACCATGGACTTTGTTATTAGGCAAATCATTGTTGGAACTGAATTCTTCAGATCAATAACAAGCAAGCCACACAATTCTTGACATTAAGATGAAGGAGGTGAGGCATGATAAGCATCTGTTGCAAGACATTTAAATTGTTTACAGTTAGGGTTGCCAACTTTCTCACACCCAAATAAGGGACAAAAGTCGCAGTCAAATACGGGACACTTGTGTTTATCCCGAGAAAGACTACCATGACCATGAAGTCTTGCGCGGGCACCTGTGTGCACATGCGTGACGTACGCATACGTGACGTGCGCATGCGTGTACGTGCCAATTTTTTCCCTACAAATCGGTTTTGGCGATTCTGCTCAGTGAAACTACACTGTACATACATTATTTCTACTTTAAATCGGCTGTGTATTTATATCATTCCTGCTTTTACTAAATATTAGTGTTATTTTAGATCTTTTGTGTTATTTGGTATGATTTGGTAGGTTATTTTTTGGGTCTGGGAACGCTCAAACATTTTTCCCCATATAAATTAATGGTAATTGCTTCTTTGCTTTACCTCATTTTGGCACGAAAAGTTTCATAGGAATGTTCTACCTTAGAGGAGGAAATATGGGACAATGGTGGTCCCGTATGGGACAAACCGATTTAGCCCAATTTACGGGATGTCCCGGCTAAGATGGGACAGTTGGCAACCCTATTTACAATACCAACTGATCAGCATGCATGCGCATTTCGCCAAAATACACTACAGATTGAGTACCCCTTATCCAAAATTCCAAAATCCAAAAACCCCTGAAATTCTAAATTTTTTGAGCACTGACATCACAAATAGAAAATTCCACATACTCTCAGGTGATGCTCAGATGAGCATTACAGACAGTTCTGAGAAGTGACCTATGTAAGGAACAGAATTTAATTACAAATGGAATAACACTGCAAAAAGCAAAAAAATGAAGATTTCAATTGTATATTGAAAGAGTGGATTCATCAGCGGACCGAACATGTGCCTTTTTAATGGTATGCTGGGTCATGAAACAAGCAAAGATCTACCATGATGAACTGAAAATGGGAGGTAATTGTGAATATTCAGCAGGCTGGTTGCAGAAATTTAAGAAAAGGCAAGGTATTAAATTTTTAAACAATTGTGGTGATAAAGCATCTACTGATCATGAACCAACAGAGAATTTCATTGACAAGTTTGCCAAAATCCCCTGATGAAAATCTAACATGCTGATTTGTTCATCACCACCCACGTGTGATGAACAAGTGCAAGACAAAGTCTGTTTACTGGTTGCACATAAATTCAGAGTCAGAGATGATGGCGATTCAAAGCTACCTCATTATATACTCCAAAATCCAAAAATATTCAAAATCTGAAACATCTCCAGCCCCAAGCATTTCGGATACATGATCTGTATGAGTAAATAGGGGGAGGAATGATACAGAATAGCATAGTACCTTTGTACTTACTTTTATACTTCTCACAGTTGAACAAATTGCACTGTAATTATATCTGACGGCTAAGATATACATACAGGTTAAGAATTTCTAGGAAATCACCCTTAGGATCTGACTGGTGCCAGACCAAAGAAAATACAGACGACAAAAATTGACCATGATCACCTTCCCCACAGCAGGAGAACTTTTTGTGTGTGCATAGACACTCTCTGGATCACACAAGGGCTCCAAGAACTGCCTGTAAAACAAAGTTTCTAACTCAGAAACACTGATAGCCAAGGTCACAAATCTTGCACTGGTAGGTTGTTAGCTACAGATTAGTACAGATTTTAGATCATAGTTAGATCTCAGTTTGAATTAATTAATTAGTATAGATTTGTACTACAGATTCAAAACACACCAGACCACTGGAATCTATATTCATTGTATCCTTGGCAGTGGCGAATCAATACACATCTTGAATTTACATTACTCAAATTCACAACTTCTACATTTTCATTTTTACTTTTTGATTGCAGCTCCATCTTGCACCAATTTACAGCTGTAAGGTGACAACTAGCATACGAGGGGTGATTGATAAGTTCGTGGCCTACAGTAGAAGGAATCAATTTTAGAAAACCTAGCACATTTATTTTTCAACATAATCCCCTCCTACATGTACACACTTAGTCCAGCGGTCGTGGAGCATACGGATCCCTTCTTTGTAGAAGTGGTCCTCAGCAGGAATGATTGATAAGTTTGTGGCCTTGGGTGGAAGGAGATGAGTTATACAGCTCTTGCTACATGCACGTGCAGTTCAATTCTGAATGAAGATGCAGAAAGTTTGAAGTTAATAACTCATCTCCTTCTACCTTAGGACACAAACATATCAATCACCCCTGCTGTGGACCACTTTCTGGAGGTCCAAGACGCCAACTTCTACAAAGAAGGGATCCGTATGCTCCACGACCGCTGGACTAAGTGTGTACATGTAGGAAAAATACATGTGCTAGGTTTTCTAAAATTGACCCCTTCTACCTTAGGCCACAGACCTATCAATCACCCCTCATATTGAACCATTTTTGGGAATGACTGCAATAAAGGAAGTAAGATAATTTCAGCTAATATTTCAATTGGTTGTCTTCCATCTAATTTTTATTGTGGAGAAGAAGCAAGAAGCCATTCTGTTTAATATCTGTTATTGACTTACTTGCAAACAAAATATTCTGTCAATGTTTTGAATGACTCACTGTATTTGTGGAAAGATTCTGTTGTTACAGTTCACCAAAAAAGGAGGAAAACATAACCCTTAATTTTCTGGCACAACATTTTGGGCAAAAATATGCAGTGATGTTAACTATATTTACTGAACTGCAATAGTTCGGAAATTATTCAAAACACAGTTACAAGTCAAGCAAAACTCATTTAATTGCTTCTAAAATGACAGTAGCTGACAATCACTGTTTACCATCTGGTTTGTACAAAATTTGGCTACAGTACAAGATGAATTTGGATTCTTATTACTGCATTTGTGCACATAAATCTACCATAACATTATAACTCTATTTCCTCTTTCAAGTAGTACATGTATACCTTTTGTTGGGTAGGCAGATTATGAGTTACCTTGAGTTAACAATACATATCAGCCATCATGTATTTGTATCATATACTGTAATTAATCTATTTCAAAACAGCATGCAATATCTCATCCCTTGTAGCTCTACACTGCCACAAGTATACATGTGAATAGCAAAATTAGTCCCCTGTCCCGCAATAAATCCTGGTTCATCTGAAGTGTTCTGTCATGTGTGAATACCGGAAAGCAATGTCTGAATCTTCCATATTTCCCTAAAATCTTGAGTACCATCCAATGTATTACAGAAACTATATTTGAATCAAAAAGTTGGCAATTACAGTTACAATAAAAGTAGCTTCTAGAATTATCACCACAATAGGGCTACAGCAGACATGATCTCAAAGATTCTCCATGGATCCTTGCATTGCCCGAACAAAGCAATGTCACGATGCTATTTACTGACGATAGCTCAGCATTTAACATCATCATTCCTACAATTCCTACAGCTACAGAACCTGGGCCTCTGTACCTCCCACTGCAACTGGATCCTCGATTTCCTAACCGGATGACCACAAACTGTGCAGATTAGAAATAACAACTCCACCTCGCTGACAATCAACACTGGTGCACCACAGGGATGTCTGTTTAGCCCACTGCTCTACTCTCTCTACACCCATGACTGTGTGGCTAGGCGCAGCTCAAATGCCATCTATAAATTTGCTGATGTTAGAACCATTGTTGGCAGAATTTCAGAAGGTAACGAGAAGGTGTACAGGAGTGAGATACACCAGTGAGTTGAATGGTGCTGTACTCAACAACAACCTTGCATTCAATGTCAGTAAGACCAAAGAACAGATTGCTGTCTTCAGAAAGGGTAAGTCGAGGGAATGCACACCAGGGATCGGAAGTGGAGAGAGTGAGTAATTTCAAGTTCCCGGGTGTCAACATCTCTGAGACCTAACCTGGACACAACACATCAATGCAGCTAAACAGAAGGCAAGAAATCAGCTATATTTTATGAGGAGTTTGAAGAGATTTGGTATGTCAGCAAAAACACTCAAATTTTGACAGTTGTACCATGCAGAGTATTCTAACTGGCTGCACCACCATCTGGCATGGGTGGGGGAGCTACTGCAAGGATCAAAGCAAGCTGCAGAGAGTTGTAAAATTAGTCAGCTCCATCATGGGCACGAGCCTCCGTAGTTTCCAAGACGTCTTCAAGGAGCAGTGAGTCAGGAAGGCAGCGTCCAGTATTAAGGATCCCCACCACCAGGACATGTCCTTTCCTCATTTTTACTATCAGGAATGAGGTGCAGAAGCCTGAAGGCACACACTCAGTGATTCAGGAACAGCTTCTTCCCCTCTGCAATCTGATTCCTAAATGGACATTGAATCCATGAACGCTACCTCACCATTTTATTTCTGTTATTTTGCATTACTTATTTTAACTTACCTATTTAATAGACATTTATACATTTTTCCCTCTACATTTATCATGTTTTTTCATTGCACTGCTGCCATAAGTTTACAGATTTCACAACAAGTGCCAGTGATATTAAATCTAATTCTGAACTTTCTAAGAACACAAGGGGACGAATGTGCCAACATGAAAAAAAAGTTATGAATCCAGTCTTTTCAGAATGCTCAATTTTTATGTTTAATTCATCTTAAAAACTCTTAGAACAGATCTCCAGCAACTATAGTCGCTGGATCTCATTATCCTGAACGTTCTGATGTGGAGGTCTCCAAATTCTTTAAGGGCATAAAAGCCGAGTTCATAAACATACAGTACAATCACATTGTGAAAGAGCAGAGTGTTTCATACTTCATTTGATTTCACCAGGAACAGCAAACAATCTAAGTCAACTCCATAAAAAGTATTTTACAGGGTGGAGGTAGGGAAGCTAAGCAGTGATTATATTTTAAGTTCACTGTATGTTATTAATTAGACTGCAGTTACAATGTGTTAATTACAGAGTTACAATTATACTGTGGAAGAGTTTTCATTCTCAATTTTTAATACTATGCATGATAACATTATATGATAATATGTCTGAATGTTGAGTCTATCAAATAACTTAATAACTTGAACCAACAATTCCAAAATGACTTGCATTGTTGTTAATTGCGAAAAAACAACATAAAAAGTAATGTTACAAAATATATTTTTAAATCCAATTTCTCCCTGGTACTTTCTACCAGTAACTACTAATTAATTTTAGCAATCAAAAAAACCTTAACAGCAGAGGCTGATATTAGGATCATTGCTTTGATTGTTATAGATATACTTAACAGGCCATGATATTTAACACTGAAATTTGTGACAATGCAGTACTGGTATTGTGGGTTATTTTACCCATTTATGGCAAGCAGGGGTCACTGAAAAGTCGAGAAAAATGTACTCATTCTTGATTGCCTTTCAATTGTTTGTAAGCCTTGCTGTAGTCCTTGTGGTGAAGGTACTCCTACTGTGTTTTAGTGCAAGGAGATCCAAAAATTAGATCCTGTGACAGTTAAGTGAATGTGATAGGAGTAAACTTATGCAGACTGGTAAACCAGTAGACATGTGGAATGTCCAAGTTAATATAAATGTATGGAATCGTGCACTTGAAGAGAAACAGCACGAAGAAGCAATACAATCTGAGGGTATTATTTTGACATGAGACAAAAAACAGTGAGTAATACAAATTTCTGAAGGTGGGAGGGCTTCTTGACTACAGGAGAATGTAACATTTTAAATTGGGACTTTGAATACTGAAATTGGGCATCATGCTATACCTTTCCAAATTTCTACTGGAGGCTTAGCCAGAATACTTTCTATAATTCTGGGCACCATATTTAGGAAAACTATTAGCTTTTGCAATATTGTTCTTGCTGAGAGGAACAAGACAGCCAATTTGTGTACAACAAAATTCCTCCAAAGAACATGGATTATCATATGAAGCAGGTTTAGATATAAGCACTGACCAGGATGTAAAAATAGAAAATATAGAACATAGAAAACCCACAGCACAATGCAGGCCCTTCAGCCCTCGAAGTTGTGCCGAACATGTCCCTACCTTAGAAATTACTAGGCTTACCCATAGCCCTCTATTTTTCTAAGCTCCATGAACCTATCCAAAAGTCCCTTAAAATACCCCATCATATCCGCCTCCACCACCGTTGCCAGCAGCCCATTCCACGCATTCACCACTCTCTGAGTAAAAAACTTACCCCCGACATCTCCTCTGTACCTACTCCCCAGCACCTTAAACCTGTAACACACATCAAAGTTGCTGGTGAACGCAGCAGGCCAGGCAGCATCTGTAGGAAGCGGTGCAGTCGACGTTTCAGGCCAAGACCCTTCGTCAGGACTAACTGAAAGAAGAGTGAGTAAGGGATTTGAAAGTTGGAGGGGGAGGGGGAGGGGGAGATCCAAAATGATAGGAGAAGACAGGAGGGGGAGGGATAGAGCCAAGAGCTGGACAGGTGATAGGCAAAAGGGGATACGAGAGGATCATGGGACAGGAGGTCTGGGAAGAAAGACGGGGGGGGCACCCAGAGGATGGGCAAGAGGTATATTCAGAGGGACAGAGGGAGAAAAAGGAGAGTGAGAGAAAGGATATGTGCATAAAAATAAGTAACAGATGGGGTACGAGGGGGAGGTGGGGCCTTAGCGGAAGTTAGAGAGGTCGATGTTCATGCCATCAGGTTGGAGGCTACCCAGACGGAATATAAGGTGTTGTTCCTCCAACCTGAGTGTGGCTTCATCTTTACAGTAGAGGAATCCGTGGATAGACATGTCAGAATGGGACTGGGATGTGGAATTAAAATGTGTGGCCACTGGGAGATATGTGTGGGGGGGACGAATGGACAAGGGAGTTGCGTCCCCCATCCCTCCCCACTGATCTCCCTCCTGGCACTTATCCGTGTAAGCAGAACAAGTGCTACACATGCCCTTACACTTCCTCCCTTACCACCATTCAGGGCCCCAAACAGTCTTTCCAGGTGAGGCAACACTTCACCTGAGTCAACTGGGGTGATATACTGCGTCCGGTGCTCCCGATGTGGCCTTTTATATATTGGCGAGACCCGACACAGACTGGGAGACCGCTTTGCTGAACATCTACGCTCTGTCCGCCAGAGAAAGCAGGATCTCCCAGTGGCCACACATTTTAATTCCACATCCCATTCCCATTCTGACATGTCTATCCACGGCCTCCTCTACTGTAAAGATGAAGCCACACTCAGGTTGGAGGAACAACACCTTATATTCCGTCTGGGTAGCCTCCAACCTGATGGCATGAACATCGACTTCTCTAACTTCCGCTAAGGCCCCACCTCCCCCTCGTACCCCATCTGTTACTTATTTTTATGCACACATTCTTTCTCTCACTCTCCCTTTTCTCCCTCTGAATATACCTCTTGCCCATCCTCTGGGTCCCCCCCCCCTTGTCTTTCTTCCCGGACCTCCTGTCCCATGATCCTCTCGTATCCCCTTTTGCCTATCACCTGTCCAGCTCTTGGCTCCATCCCTCCCCCTCCTGTCTTCTCCTATTATTTTGGATCTCTCCCTCCCCCTCCAACTTTCACATCTCTTACTCACTCTTCCTTCAGTTAGTCCTGACGAAGGGTCTCGGCCTGAAACGTTGACTGCACCTCTTCCTACAGATGCTGCCTGGCCTGCTGCGTTCACCAGCAACTTTGATGTGTGTTGCTTGAATTTCCAGCATCTGCAGAATTCCTGTTGTTTACCTTAAACCTGTGTCGTTTTGTGGCAACCATTTCAGCCCAGGGAAAAACCCTCTGACTATCCACATGATCAATGTCTCTCATCATCTTATAGATCTCTATCAGGTCATCTCTCATCCTCTGTTGCTCCAAGGAGAAAAGGCTGAGTTCATGCAACCTGTTTTCATAAGGCATGCTCCCCAATCCAGGCAACATCCTTGTAAACCTCCTCTGCACCCTTTCTATGGCTTCCACATCCTTCTTGTAGTGAGGCAACCAGAACTGAGCACAGTACTCCAAGTGAGGTCTGACCAGGCTCCTATATAGCTGCAACATTACCTCTCAGCTCCTAAATTCAATTCCACGATTAATGAAGGGCAATACACCGTATGCTTTCTTAACCACAGAGTCAACCTATGCAGCTGCTTTGAGCGTCCTATAGACTCGGACCCCAAGATCCCTCTGATCCTGCACACCGCCAAGAGTCTTACCATTAATACTATATTCTGCCATCATATTTGACCTACCAAAATGAACCACTTCATACTTAAACACGAGGAATTCTGCAGATGCTGGAAATTCAAACAACACACATCAAAGTTGCTGGTGAACGCAGTAGGCCAGGCAGCATCTCTAGGAAGAGGTACAGTCAACGTTTCGGGCCGAGACCCTTCGTCAGGACTAACTGAAAGAAGAGCTAGTAAGAGATTTGAAAGTGCAAGGGTGAGGGGGAGATCCAAAATGATAGGAGAAGACAGGAGGGGGAGGGATGGAGCCAAGAGCTGGACAGTTGATTGGCAAAAGGAATATGAGAGGATCATGGGACAGGAGGCCCAGGGAGAAAGAAAAGGGAGAGGGGGGAAAAAACCCAGAGGATGGGCAAGGGGTATATTCAGAGGGACAGAGGGAGAAAAAGGAGAGTGAGAGAAAGAATGTATGTATATAAATAAATCACAGATGGGCCGCACATTTTAATTACAGAGAAAGCAGGATCTCCCAGTGGCTACACATTTTAATTCCACATCCCATTCCCATTCTGATATGTCTATACACAGCCTCCTCTACTGTAAAGATGAAGCCACACTCAGGTTGTAGGAACAACACCTTATATTCCGTTTGGGTAGCCTCCAACCTGATGTCATGAACATTGACTTCGCAAACTTCCGCTAATGCCCCACCTCCCCCTCGTACCACATCCGTGCTTTATTTATACACACACATTCTTTCTCTCTCTTTCCTTTTTCTCCCTCTGTCCCTCTCACTATACCCCTTGCCCATCCTCTGGGTTCCCCCCCCCTTTTCTTTCTCACTGGGCCTCCTGTCCCATGATCCTCTCATATCCCTTTTGCCAATCACCTGTCCAGCTCTTGGCTCCATCCCTCCCCCTCCTGTCTTCTCACATCATTGTGGATCTCCCCCTCTTCCTCCCACTTTCAAATCTCTTACTAGCTCTTCTTTCAGTTAGTCCTGACGAAGGGTCTCGGCCCGAAACGTCGACTGTACCTCTTCCTAGAGATGCTGCCTGGCCTGCTGTGTTCACCAGCAACTTTTATGTGTGTCACTTCATACTTACCTGGTTGAACTCCATCTGCCACTTCTCAGCCCAATTTTGCATCCTATCAATGTCCCACTGTAACCTCTGACAGCCCTCCACACTATCCACAACACTTCCAACCTTTGTGCCATCAGCAAACTTACTAACCCATCCCTCCACTTCCTCATCCAGGTCATTTATAAAAATCACGAAAAATAAGGGTCCCAGAACAGATCCCTGAGGCACACCACTAGTCACCGACCTCCATGCAGAATATGACCCATCTACAACCACTCTTTGCCTTCTGTGGGCAAGCCAGTTCTAGATCCACAAAGCAATATCCCCTTGGATCCCATGCCTCCTTACTTTCTCAATAAGCCTTGCATGGGGTACCTTATCAAATGCCTTGCTGAAATCCATACACACTACATCTACTGCTCTTTCTTCATCAATGTGTTCAGTCACATCCTCAAAAAATTAAATCAGGCTCGTGAGGCATGACCTGCCCTTGACAAAGTCATGCTAACTATTGCTAATCATATTATACCTCTCCAAATGTTCATAAATCCTGCTCTCAAGATCATCTCCATCAACTTATCAACCACTGAAGTAAGACTCACTGGTCTATAATTTCCTGGGCTATCTTTACTCCTTTTCTTGAATAAAGGAACAACATCCGCAACCCTCCAATCCTCCGGAACCTCTCCTGTCCCCATTGATGATTCAAAGATCATCGCCAGAGGCTCAGCAATCTCCTCCCTCACCTCCCACAGTAGCCTGAGGTACATATCATCCAGTCCCGGCGACTTATCCAACTTGATGCTTTTCAAAAGCTCCAGCACATCCTCTTTCTTAATATCTACATGCTCAAGCTTT
This sequence comes from Mobula hypostoma, assembly GCF_963921235.1. Taxonomy (NCBI): domain Eukaryota; kingdom Metazoa; phylum Chordata; class Chondrichthyes; order Myliobatiformes; family Myliobatidae; genus Mobula; species Mobula hypostoma. The sequence continues at coordinate 133,989,024 of NC_086103.1, forward strand.
TCAGTCTGCTGCAAGTAATCACTACAATCACCAAGATCCTTTTCCACAGTGAATACTGAAGTATTCATTAAGTACCTCTGCTATTTCCTCTGGTTCCATACACACTATCCCACTACCACCCTTGATAGGTCCTATTCTTTCACGTCTTATCCTCTTGCTCTTCACGTACTTGTAGAATGCCTTGGTGTTTTCCTTAATCCTGCACACCAAGGCCTTCTCATGGCCCCTTCTGGCTCTCCTAATTTCCTTTCTAAGCTCTTTCCTGTTGGCCTTATAATCTTCTAGATCTCTAAGATTACCTAGTTCTCTGAACCTTTTGTAAGCTTTTCTTTTCTTCTTGACTAGATTTATTACAGCCTTTGTACCCTACCATAACTTCCCTGTCTCATTAGAACATACCTGTGCAGAACTCCACACAAATATCCCCTGAACATTCGCCACTTTCTTCCGTAGTTTTCCCTGAGAATATTTGGTTTCCAATTTAAGCTTCCAATTTCCTGCCTGATAGCCTCATAATTCCCTTTACTCCAATTAAATGCTTTTCTAACTTGTCTGTTCCTATCTCTCTCCAATGCTATTGTAAAGGAGATAGAATTATGACCATCATCTCAAAAATGCTCTCCCACTGAGAGATCTGACACCTGACCGGGTTCATTTCCCAATACCAAATCAAGTACAGTCTCTGCGTATTGTGTCAAGAAACCTTCCTGAACACACCTAACAAACTCCACCCCATCTAAACCCCTTGCTCTAGGGAGATAGCAATTGATATTTGGGAAATTAAAATCTCCCATCACGAAAACTCTGTTGTTATTATTAAACCTTTCCAGGATCTGTTTCCCTTTCTGCTCCTCGATATCCCTGTTACTATTGTGTGGCCTATAAAAAACACCCAGTAAAGTTATTGACTCCTTCCTGTTCCTAACCTCCACCCACAGAGACTCCTTTGTTCTTCAATTAGCACATTGGGACCTTTCACATCAATCTGAGAGAATAGATAAAGCCTCTAATTAACTTCCAAGCATTTGGAAATTTAGCAGCACAACCTTTTTACAGCACTGGAATGTCAGCCAAGATTTTGTGCCCAAGGTTCTAGAGTGGAACTTGAACCCACAGTGTCTGATTCAAAGATAATTATGCCAAATTGGGATAATTTGAAATGGAATGTCAAGATCCTGACAGTTTATCAGGCTGATAAAAGAGATACGAAAACTTAATTATGTGCCGAGTTTGGAGAAGCTGGATTCTTTTTCCCTTTCGAGCTGGGAGGATAACAAGAAACCTAATAATATACTGAGGGCAGTGATAATTTCCCCCAAACTACCCTTCAGCTAGTAGGCCAATAACTACCTATTTAAAATAATTGGCAAAATTTTTAAAAAATCAGGGTAAATCAGTCAGTAAAGTTTTATGTGTACTATCTGAAAAAGTGTTAGAAATAGATTCCTCTGTAAGTACTAAGAGCAAATAGAAAAAGTTGAAGTATAATTTACTGAGAAGCTTCCTGGAGTGGGACAGTTCTTTCAATCACTTCAAGCCCCAATGATATCTTGTGACGCTTTAAGGTTCTAGAATGGTACGTCACAATACACATTCTACTATGAAGCTCAACACATAATCTTGTACAATAAAGATGAACACTTGAGCTCTCAGTCTGCCCCATCACGATCCTCACATCTCACTTGTCCACCCGCACTGCACTTTCTCTGTAACACTACATCCCTGCATGGGCCATGGTCATTCCCTTTGTACTACCTCGATGGACACGTTTGGAATGATCAGTCTGGATGGGTGCCCCCCCCCCACTGTTTCTTGGCACGTTTGACAATAATCAATTAGAATGTAATAATATAAATTCAATCAATAAGATTACAGTACAACACATCCAATGAAAATGTGAACGTTGAGTTTTGCCTTATAATCATTACACCACAATCCGATTTCCTAAAATTCCTTGAATTATGTAACTCAGTACAGGCCCTTTGTGGATTTAAAATGTCCAATTTACAGACACCTCTACGTACACACAAATTCCCATTATTAAATTCAAACTCTGACATGCATACATACATTTATTCCAATGAATGGTATACCTAACACAAGAAAATCTACAGATGCTGGAAATTCAAGCGACGCACACAAAATGCTGGTGGAACACAGCAGGCCAGGCAGCATCTATAGGAAGAAGTACAGTCGATGTTTCGGGTCGAGATCCTTCGTTAGGACTAATGGAAAAAAGAGATAGTAAGAGATTTGAAAGTGAAAGGGGGAGGGGGAGACCCGAAATGATAGGAGAAGACAGGAGGGGGAGGGATGAAGCCAAAAGCTGGGAAGTTTATTGGCAAAAGGGATACAAGGCTGGAGAAGGGGGAGTATCATAGTACGGAAGGCCTTGGAAAAAAGAAAGGGAGAGGGGAGCACCAGAGGAAGATGGAGAACAGGCAAGGAGTTATTGTGAGGGGGGGAGACGGGGGGGGGGGAGAGGGGGGGGGGGGGGGGGGGGGGGGGGGGGGGAGAGGGGGGGGGAGAGAGGGGGGGGGAGAGGGGGGGGAGAGGGGGGGGAGAGAGGGGGGGAGAGAGGGGGGGGGAGAGAGGGGGGGGAGAGAGGGGGGAGGGGGGGGGGGAGAGGGGGGAGAGGGGGGGAGAGAGGGGGGAGAGAGGGGGGAGAGAGGGGGGAGAGAGGGGAGAGAGAGGGGGGGAGAGAGGGGGGGGAGAGGGGGGGGGGGAGGGGGGGGGGAGGGGGGGAGAGAGGGGGGGAGGAGAGGGGGGGGAGAGAGAGGGGGGGGAGAGAGGGGGGGAGAGAGGGGGAAAGTAAATAAATAAAGGATGGGGTAAAAGGGGAGGAGGGGCATCAACAGAAGTTAGAGACATCAATGTTCATCCCATCAGGTTGGAGGCTACCCAGACGGAATACAAGGTGTTGCTCCTCCAACCTGAGTGTGGCTTCATCTCGACAGTAGAGGAGGCCATGGATTGACATATCGGAGTGGGAATGGGACGTCGAATTAAAATGTGTGGCCACTGGGAGATCCTGCTTCCTCTGGCGGACAGAGCGTAGGTGTTCAGTGAAGCGGTCTCCCAATCTGTGTCGGGTCTCGCCAATATATAGAAGGCTGCTTCGGGAGCACCGGACGCAGTATATCACCCCAGCCGACTCACAGGTGAAGTGTTGCCTCACCTGGAAGGACTATCTGGGGCCCTGAATGGTGGTGAGGGAGGAAGTATAAGGGCAGGTGTAGCACTTGCTCTGCTTACAAGGATGTGCCGGAAGGGAGATCGGTGGGAAGGGATGGGGGGGGACGAATGGACAAGGAAGTCGCGTAGGGAGCGATCTCTGTGGAAAGCAGGAAGTGGGGGGGAGGGAAAGATGTGCTTAGTGGTGGGATCCTATTGGAGATGGCAGAAGTTACAGAGAATTATATGTTGGACATGGAGGCTGGTGGGGTGGTAGGTGAGGACAAGTGGAACCCTATCCCTAGTGGGGTGGTGGGAGGGTGGGGTGACAGCAGATGTGCGTGAAATGGGAGAGAAGCGTTTGAGGGCAGAGTTGAATGTGGAGGAAGGGAAGCCCCTTTCTTTAAAAAAAGGAAGACATATCCTTCGTCCTGGAATGGTATAACCAGCTTCCTTGATATCTCCGATTTTTATAATTGGTATATTTTTTATCAGTCTTAAGTGATCTAATGCATGCATCACAATACTGTATACAATTACCATAGAGTGATCTTTGTGTACTTTGACTTATGGACAAATTCGACTTAGGGATGGCTATAAAAATAAAGGCTGTCCTTTAATGAAGGACAGTCTATATAAACAAACATGCTTTCAGAAGTCTATCGTCAGGTATTTTCACACCATACCCAGTATTCATTAGAATCAGCATGGGTCCTGAGAAATTGAAGAAATCCAGACACATCAGCTGCTCACACATCACTTTCCATCACTTACAAGCCATACCTTTTCCCGTCCTAACTGAAGCAAAATGATTTTCCAGTCTTAAACCACCTCTCCACACTTCTTTTTTCCAAATTAGGTTGAACAATACTTAATTGTGATCTTTTGAATTAATATTTCAGCAGCATGTACAGTATATTCTGCTCTGAAGCGTGGTGACCTAAAGCAGAGCAGACATGGAAGTCAACGTTTTAATGATAAAGGCTACACTGGCCTCCAATATCCTACTTCTTATCCATGTTCTTTACCATGTGAATTGAACTTTCTGCTTCCCCATTTGAAAACCCATTGCAAGATGAAAGAAACTGGTGCTTCTTTCCACTGCCAGTCATGAATTGTTGGCCATCATCCACAACAAATTCATGTAGAAGTCCATGTATATTGTAAAGACAAAGTTCACCCTCTTTAATGTGTATTCTGGGGTACACATAACCCCAAATGCTTTACCTCTTGCCACTCTGAATGCCTGTCAATTAATAATATGACAATGCTCACTTTACTTTCACAATTAACCAACACAAACCTGCCAGAATGGTATTGTAAGCCATTTCCACACCTGGTTGGGTGTTGCAAGCCTGATGTACACATCTCCTGAATGGTCTTGTTTTTCAATGCTAGGCCAATGAATAAATCTTCTAGCTACTGCCTCATGTCTTCTATGACTATGCCACAATTCCATAATGTAATGATGTAATTCGATAATCTTCTTTTGCAATTCCTACCTTACTACCCAGTATCCTCATTTTGTACAGGCCAAGTTGTATTGTCTGTGGTGAACCAGCTTAATGATTCAATCCAACCTCCATTTGAATCCATCCATCCAATTGATGTGCATTCATATAATTGCTTCATAGCCATTTTATATGATCTATCAATTCTATATTCTGTTTCCAATATTCAGTGTGGTTTCTTACAGTTATCTTGACAAGATATCCAATATTGTGATTTGCTTGGATATTCTATACTTAACACAGTAGATGTTCTGAGACCAAACAATTGCTAAATGTTCTGAGACCAAACAATTTCTAAGTGGCACTGTTGTTGGATTTGTAAAGCAAGGTCATAAAATGGCCAAATCCAGCTTGTAGTCCTTGTAGTCATGGTTTTCCCAACAAAAATGGACAAGACCTCATAACTGAACACAACTGAAAATAGCTCCCACTACTCTTCTGTGACTAGTATTGGTGATACCCTCGCCTTCCACTTTAAAGACTATTTTATCCTTTTGAAGGGTTCCTGTTCTTTGTCATTATCACCAGTGTTTCTAATACAAGTGTGTGTAACAGGCCTGCCATTTTGTATCGTCTACCACATTAACAAATACCAGACTAGACCTCATTAGCATTTGATTTCACACAAACTAACTCTTTTTTTAAAAATTTTCCTCGTACTCAAATTTGCACCTCGGACTTACCACAACAAATATGTATTCACATATTCATTCAGTGTCACATAATCACTCAACCTCCTGGACAACGCTGTCACTTTTAACGATGGTGATCTCTCGCATACTCATTATGAGTGCACAGCTCTTAATCTCTAACAGTTCATTGCGTAACATATAGAAGTACACATACGAGACACGAGGAGTTAATGCAAAGTGTGTGTAGTTTATTCAAGTGCTCTACACAGACGTCTTCCTGGAACTTTCCAAAAACATTGTTGCAAACCAATTTTCGGTCAAAATCCATAAAGGGCCTCAAGCCTTTAAGTAACAATTATCGTTCATAATCAGTTTACTACATACTTTGCAGAGTGAAAATCCTGAGCAACTGTTAAAGAACATAACAGAAGATATGAAGGAAGTAATTAAGTATGGGGGAAAAAAGGTGATAAATTATGATAGAATTAAGACCAAAGAAAGGATGAAATAATCAGTGAGAAATACCCACTGAATTTAATTACATGTACCATTACCCTTAGCAAAAGTTTGGCAGAGACTTTTCATAGCACCAATGATACAATCAGGTAATTTAACCAGGCAATGGAGGCATTCATTTTTGGATCATATAAGGAGCCAGTCTATCATAACTTCCACTTGCTCTCATTTCAGCACTGTTGTGACTCAGAGTAGACAGACAGACAGACTGTGGAATTGTTAGGGAAAGGAAAATGTAGGGACTCTATTTAATGGAAGGAAACTCTAGTGACAATCAAAAAGAAAGGAAGGGTTCTTCAGGAGGGAAGTGGGCCCTTGGTGAGGAAATAGTGGATAGAGAAACAATGTACTATAAAGATTCCTATGGTGAGGTAAGGTGGACAGAGGCCTCAAGGGGAGAGTCAAGGAATAAATAAGTTGCCATGGTGTTGGAGAAGTTATTCTTTTGATGGATAAGTATCCCATTGAGGAGAAGGAATAGGCGGCAGAGCAGCAGGGGGGTTAGCGATCAGGGTACAATTCCCCCTGCTGTCTGTAAGGAGTTTGTACGCTCTCCCTGTGGTGCTGTGGGTTTCCTCTCTCTGTCCCATTTCTCCCACAGTTCAAAGATATATGGCTTAGTAAGACGTAGTTATGTTGGCACCAGAAGTATGGCAAGACTTGCAGGTGGCCTTCAGAACATCCTTGCACACTGTTGGTCGATGAGACAAATTACAGATTTTTACTGTGTTTCTAGGTACATGTGACAAATGAAGTTAATCTTTGATTTCTTTGTTTCAAGTAAAATCAAGTCAAATTGAGTTTATCGTCAAGTACAGAAGTACAGGGAGGTACAAAAGAAACCTGCTTGCTGCAGCATCTTAGGCTCATATTCAAATACACACAGGACATAAATTATACAAGACACCAAAGAAAAAGACTGTGCAAAACAAAATGTGAAAAAATAAAATCAGAAACAAGTCTACGGTAGGGCTCGAGACTGTCTGTGGTGTTACTGAGGTAGGTAGGGCTCGAGACTGTCTGTGGTGTTCTGTTACTGAGGTAGGTAGGGCTCGAGACTGTCTATTGTGTTCTGTTACTGAGGTAGGTAGGGCTCGAGACTGTCTGTGGTGTTCTGTTACTGAGGTAGGTAGGGCTCGAGACTGTCTGTGGAGTTCTATTACTGAGGTAGGTAGGGCTCGAGACTGTCTGTGGTGTTCTGTTACTGAGGTAGGTAGGGCTCGAGACTGTCTGTGGTGTTCTGTTACTGAGGTAGGTAGGTAGGGCTCGAGACTGTCTGTGGTGTTCTGTTACTGAGGTAGGGCTCGAGACGGTCTGTGGTATTCTGTTACTGAGTTAGGTACAGCTGGAGACGGTCTGTGGTATTCTGTTACTGAGGTAGGTAGGGCTCGAGACTGTCTGTGGTGTTCTGTTACTGAGGTAGGCAGGGCTCGAGACTGTCTGTGGTGTTCTGTTACTGAGGTAGGTAGGGCTAGAGACGGTCTATGATATTCTGTCACTGGGGTAGGTAGGGCTAGAGATGGTCTGTGGTATTCCGTTACTGAGTTAGGTACAGCTGGAGGCGGTCTGTGATAGTCTTTCACTAAGGTAGGTATGGCTAGAGAGGGTCTGTAATATTCTGAAACTGAGGTTGGGCTAGAGACAGTCTGTAATATTCTGTTACTGAGGTAGGGCTCGAGACTGCGATATTCTGAAACTGAGGTTGGGCTAGAGAGGGTCTATGGTATTCTGTTACTGAGTTAGGTACAGCTGGAGGCGGTCTGTGATAGTCTTTCACTAAGGTAGGTATGGCTAGAAATGGTCTGTGGTATTCTGTTACTGAGGTTGGGCTAGAGAGGGTCTGTGGTATTCTGTGTTACTGAGGTAGGGCTCGAGACTGCGATATTCTGAAACTGAGGTTGGGCTAGAGAGGGTCTATGGTATTCTGTTACTGAGGAAGGGCTAGAGATGGTCTGTGGTATTCTGTTACTGAGGTCGGGCTAGAAATGGTCTGTGGTATTCTGTTACTGAGGTTGGGCTAGAGAGGGTCTGTGGTATTCTGTGTTACTGAGTTAGGGCTAGAGACGGTCTGTGGTATTCTGTTACTGAGGCAGCTGAGTTCCAGAACCTGATGGATGTCGCTAAGAAGCTATTTGTGAACCCTGTGATGTTGGACTTTTTAGAATCTTTTATATTAAAGAGTGAATTGAGGAAGTGATGAGAATCTTAATCACTAAAGTCCACCAACCAGATCCTAAATTTTTCAAGTCCCATCACCTACTCACTGAAAGAACAACTGCAGCTCTCACGCAGCAATACCTCTTTTTAATATTCCCATACCTTTCAAATATCACAGCTTCATATCTTTCTACCCCTGTAATCCCTGCCAACCTTAAAACCTTGCAAAGATCTCTGTGCTTCCCTGATCCTGACATCTTGCACATCCCGACTTAACCACTCCATGATACATCGCAGTGCCTTTTATTTCACAGTCCCCAGGCTCTGCAATCCTCACTATAAATCCTCGATTTAGCTACCCAATTCCTCACCCTTAATAATGTTCCTCAAAAAATGCCTCTTTGATCAATATCTTGGTTGTGTTTCATATGTCCGCACATGGCTCTATCAATTTTTGTTTCAGAATACCGTTCTGAAGCCTCTTGTGAAAGCTTATTTTATTATTATCCCGCTATATAAATGCAAATTGCTGCAGTAGTGAAGGAGAGGTATTGGAATATGTCCAGAGTCATTGAAGACAGCACATCAGCTTAATGCTTCATCCCAAAGATTGCACCGAACTTTCTTAGTATTTTGATGAATTGCCACCATAACTGACATGCTCAGATGTGTGGTAAATCAATTCCTGAGTATTGATCTTCTTGAATCAGGGTAAGACTTGAGTCTACCCCACCCCAGTCAGTCAATTAACAGTATTCAGGCTGACAAAGAGGATATGGCCACTTTGCCGTTGTAAAAAAAAGTTGCCACATATAGCTTCTGAGAAACAGATCATTGGATCAAGCTGTTCAGCAAACATCAAAATGAAATTAGGATTAGAATTTGCTGAAGTAGATATCTACTTTTTAATAACTTAATTCTATTTAACAAGTTTTAAAATTTTCAGTGTAATTGTATAGATCCAAATCCAAGCCCTGGTAAAATATCTGCCCTACAAAAAAATCCTACCCACTTTTTGCTTTCATACTGGGTAATTAATGAATTCTGCAAGGATATCTGTTGGGGAAACCACCTCATACAGCAGTTTAGAGGAGCAGAAAGGCTTTCTTACATTGAAAACACACCTATGTAGTCTTCTAAATATCACAAGCATTGACATTTAATGTTTAGTTCTCCATTCAAAATTAATAACATTTTCTATGTAATGCTAATTCCTGACAAGAAAGGCAAACATCAGCAAAGTTCCACATCTCTCAAGTTTTGCTGATAGTAGGCAGTGCAGAAAATGCTCACGGATATTCCTCCGTTCATAATTCTATTCCGGACTAGTTCTGACCAGTTGAGAAGATATCAGCATATTTCATGTCCCAGAAATGCTGCAATCAGCGGAAAGTACCGGAAAAATCTCCCTTTTGAACCCAACAGAAAGCAGGACTGACTGCAGATTGTCAGCCAGAAAGCAGAGTCCTTGCAGTCTGGGACAATGGGTCAACATGGGTAGTGCATTATGCACAGAACACTACAAAAATACCGGGAATTCAGAGAGCTCGGTGTTTATTTAAAAAATACTCCGAACGCAGTATCTAGACTATATATATATATAGTCTAGATATTATATATATAAACAACCTTAAGACACTGTCGTATGTCTTGCCCGCAAATTTATTCCTCTGTGTAGGATATATTCAAAGCTTCAAAAATAATTGAAGTAGACATTTACAAGGTTGTGGACTCGGAGATTACGGTTCTCATGGTCCAAATATGATCATTAATCGAACACCAAGCTCAGCACAGCCTTTTTTTGAATTCATTACCTAATATTCAGAAATAGACAGAGCACGGAAAACATTTTTATTTAAATACAAGAGAGACGCTATTGGACTTACCTGCAAACAGGCAACACCACCTTGCTGCTGTTTCAGAGATCAAATCAGCTTTGAAATTTTCCAGCAAGCGTAAGCCAGATGAGCAGAGAAAGTATACCGCTTGGAATGTTACCAGCACAGTTTACTGTTTTGCTTGTCATTTCTTTGTTCGCTTCACATTTGCCTCAGCAGCAACCATGCTGTTAGTGGGTGGGGCTTTGTCTGCATTCAACTTCCTGTTATCTGCTCTAAATAATAGCTCTCTCACACCCTTCTTTCACCAAACAGATGGAGAGCGCTCCGGTAAGTGCATGCACCATAAAAAATACCAGCTTTCTCTCACAGCCGTATGGTAAATGCCTTTAGGCTGCCTGTACAATCGGGCATTTCAAATTGACGAATGAGCACTGATTGACATTTGAGGGTTTCATTCTCCCCCACTACTTCACAGCTTTAGTCTTTTAATGGGCTGAAATGTTCTTCTTTTCAGGAAACTAAGAAAAACAGACAATTGCTACTTTTGGTTTGAATTTATTAAAGCAGATGGGATTATTGCTGTCACCAAAAGCCGTAATCTTGCACCCTCTATAAACGGTGAATTTGAACTGTTGTAAATATGTCCTTGAATAAAAGGTTAGAGGGAACCTCGTATATAGTAAACAAACGACACTTCAACTAATGTCGCAAAAAAGCAAAAATAAATTCCTGCAGGCATTGGAAATTAGAAACGCAAGTGGAAAACATTGAAGACATTTCGGAGACATATCCATGGAGCAAACAGATTAGTGAAAATTTCAGATGTACACTATTCATCAGCAGTAATAGATTATTTTTCGTCAAATACTGCACCACATAATTTGAAATCTTTAATTCCATTTATTAGATGGAATATTGGTGCAGTTACATATCTGTAATCTCCAGCCTCACAAAATTTCAGACTTCCCGATTCAATTCCTTAACCTTACACATTCACTCATTGGCTACTTTATTAGATACACCTGCCCATTAATAAAAACATCTACGCAGACAATTATGTAGCAGCAACAACGTTACTTCTAATTTATTTTACAGCTGCGCCATTGCTCTGAGCAGGAAATTTTTACACGGCCTGAAACCTGCACAACACTTTAATAAAACATTAGATAAAAGAAAATGCTAGCTGCGTGGTAACAAAGGCTATGTGCGCGGGAGCATGACAGTTATGGTGAGGCTGCACAGTTTAGAGGGAACAGTGAGCAGCAGCACAATGCATAAGAGCATGTGGACATGGTCACGAGGTTCAGTTGTTCAGACCAAAATGCTGAGTGTGTCTTCAGACTCCTGCACCTCCTCCTCAATGGTAGCAATGAGAAGAGGGCATGTCATGGGTGATAGGGGTCCTTAATGGTAGATGCCACCTTTTGGAGGCATCATCTTTTGAAGATGTCCTCAATGCTGGGGCAGCTGGTGCCCATGATGGAGCTGGCTGAGTTTGCAGCATTCTGCTGCTGTCTTTGAACCTGTGTAGTGACCCTTCCATAACAGGCAGTGATGCAATCAGTTAGAATATCTCTCCATGGTACAAATGTAGAAATTTGTGAGAGTCTTTGGTGACATGACCAATTCTCCTCAAACTCCTGATGAAAAATAGGTGCCATGCCTTCTTTGTAATTGCATCAATATGTTGGACTCAGGATAGATCTTCAGAGGTGTTGACCGCTAGGACCTTGAAACTGCTCACACTTTCCACTGTTGATCTTTCAATGAGGACTGGTGTGTATTCCCTCAGTTTACCATTCCTGTCATCCACAATCAACTGCTTGCTTTTACTGACGTTGAGTGCAAGGTTCTTGTTGTGACACCACTCAACCAGCTGACCTACCTCCCTCCTAGTCTGCTTCCTCGTCGCCATCTAAAATTCTGCCAACAGTAGTTGTGTTATCAGCAAATCTATAGACAGCATTTGAACTGTGTCTAACCACACAGTTATGGGTGTAGAGAGAGTAGAGCAATTGGCTAAACATGCATCCTTGGGATGCACCAGTGCTGATAATCAGCAAGGAGGAGATGTCTTCGATGCACACTGACTGTGGTCGCCTGGTGAGTGAATCAAGGATCCAGTTGCAGACAGGGATACAGAGGCCCGGGTTTTGTAACTTGTTGTTTTGTACAGTGGGTACAGTGGTGTTGAATGACTGTTAATTTTTGGCGACTGATTGTTGGTGCCATGTAGGGTGGTTTGTGTATCTCAGAAACTGGATTTTCATGCAAACACTCTCTAGCGTTTACAGAAAATGGTGTGAAAAACAAAGAAAAATCTGTGGGCAAAAATGCCTTGTTAACGAGAGTAGTCAGAGAAGGATGGCTAGACTGGTTCAAAATGACAAGAAGGTAAAAGTAACTCAAGTAACTATGAGTTACAACAGTGGTTTGCAGAAGAGCAGCACTGAATGCACAGCATGTCAAACCTTGTGAATGGGCAACAGGAAGTTCCTAATAAAGTGGTCACTGAGTGTAAATGTCTTAAATCCCCTCTTTTCCTGATTCCTTTTCCTATCATGCATCCAACTTATTAACAAGACAAATAGGTGCAGCTTAGGAGGACAATGGTACCTAACGGCGACTCCTTTACTTGCATCTTTGGAAACAACTCTATTTCTATCTTTAATATCTTTATTTACCCCTTTCAGGGTTCTTTTGAAGACCTTGACCTGGAGTTAAACGCTGACTTCATTTCTTTGTGGGAATGGGACCCGCTCTCGGGGTCTCACGACTGGCCGATATTCGATACACCAAGGACATGCAGCGGGACTTGGGAGTCCTCGTGCAGGATACCCTTAAGGTTAACCTCCAGGTTGAGTCGGTAGTGAAGAAGGCGAATGCAATGTTGGCATTCATTTTTAGAATAGAGTATAGAAGCAGGGATGTGATGTTGAGGCTCTATAAGGCGCTGGTGAGAGCTCACTTGGAGTACTGTGGGCAGTTTTGGTCTCCTTATTTAAGAAAGGATGTGCTGACGTTGGAGAGGGTACAGAGAAGATTCACTAGAATGATTCTGGGAATGAGAGGGTTAACATATGAGGAACGTTTGTCCGCTCTTGGACTGTATTCCTTGGAATTTAGAAGAATGAGGGGAAACCTCATAGAAACATTTCGAATGTTGAAAGGCATGGACAGAGTGGATGTGGCAAAGTTGTTTCCCATGATGGGGGCGTCTAGTACGAGAGGGCATGACTTAAGGATTGAAGGGCACCCATTCAGAACAGAAATGCGAAGAAATTTTTTTAGTCAGAGGATGGTGAATCTATGGAATTTGTTGCCACAGGCATCAGTGGAGGCCAAGTCATTGGGTGTATTTAAGGCAGAGATTGATAGATATCTGAGTAGCCAGGGCATCAAAGGTTATGGTGAGAAGGTGGGGGAGTGGGACTAAATGGGAGAATGGATCAGCTCATGATAAAATGGTGGAGCAGACTCGATGGGCTGAATGGCCGACTTCTGCTCCTTTGTCTTACAGTCTTATGGTCTTATGGACATGGCCTAGAAGACTAGTGCACCTTTAGCGTTCCGGGAGTTCATGGCTATGGAGCGGGCGGACTCAAGGTCAGTGCCTCTGCAGGAAACTGCTGTGTTAAGGGAGACGGAAGATCAAAAGCAGCAAGCTGGCTGCTGGCAGTGTGCGCAGAGACCCAAGTTCTTTGGGCACAGAGCTCGATAAAAGCGACACAACAGATTTTTAACATCGTAAATCAGCAATGTTAGAATGCATGGTAATTATGGGAAAGATTGAAGGGAAGAAAGCAAGAGGAAGGCAAAGGCAAATGATGATGGAGACAGCAGCCAGAGAACTGGAAATGAATACCAATGAATTGATCCACTTGACCTGAAACAGGAGTGTGTGGGCCATGGCAGTCAAAGCTCAAACTGGGCACGGCACCTGATGATGATGATGATGAAATCACCGAGTAGTTTTTTTTAAGTCTCCCCTCTCGCTGTGAAATGGGGATGTCTCTTTTTCCCTTATTATGGGGAGAGAGAGAGCCTGTGATATGTTGAATTACCAGGTGAACGAGTAGTCTTTGGGGTACTGCAAGTCTGTGTCTATACTGATGCTTTGCTGCAGGCTTGAGAACTCGGTGGGGGGAGTGCTGATGCCCTTTTGCTGGTGGTGCAGAGGGATAGTTGCTTTGCCGCTGCTTATGAGTGGGTGGGGGGAGCTGGGGGGCATACTTTGGGGTTCTAACATTTAACTGTCATTCATTCTTTGGGGCACTCCTCTGTTTTCGTGGATGGTTGCGAAGAAAAAGCATTTCAGGATATATATTGTATACGCTTCTCTGACATTAAATGTACCTTTGAAACCTTTGAAATAATCTAGTTGATCATTTTATTATTGTTGCTTGTGGAACCTTGTTTTTAAATTAAATTAACTATGGTTCCACATGGTTAGCATTTATTGTTCATCTCTGTTTGCCCTTAGGAAGGGGGTGATGAGCCTCCACCTTCAGTTACTGCTGTCCTTCTGGTGAAAATTTTAAAAACTGCAGATGCCGGAGTTCTGAAATAAAAAGTAAACAAAAATACTCCACAGTTTCAAGCAACAAAACCTACTTTTAGCTTTTTCTGTTTTTATCCCTCCTAGGATGATTGAGTACAGGACGGAGATACAAGATTAGGCCCTCTGTTAAATGAAGGAAAAGTGATGTAATTCCATGTCAGGATGGTGTGTGACTGGGAAGGAAATATGCAGGCACCCATCCTAGCGATAAAGTTCAGAAGTTTGGGAGGTGTTGAGCATTGAGTTTGGGAAATGTGAACAGACTTGTTGAGTTCCTGGAGTGCACATTGTAGATGAGATGCCCTGAATCTTCATTGCATAGGTGATGGAGGGAGTGATGAGGTTTGCTTGTCCTGAATTATGCCAAACGTGTTGAATGTTGCCGGAACTGCACTCATGCAGGCTAGTGGAGAGTTAGTTAGATTTCCTCTCCCAGTTTGTACATTTTAGATGATGGATAGAGTAAGAAGGAAAGTACATTTCCACAGATAAGAAGCTCCAGACCTGCTTTTCCAACCACAGTTTATATTTCCGGCTGATCCTATTGTTTCAGGCAGTGACCAGAATGTCAACACTGAAGGATCGGCATTCAACGTTAAAGCTACTGGCTCAACCCTGTGTTGATGGAGATGGTGATTGCCTGGAACTTGTCTGGCCAAATATTATTTACTGTTTATCAAACTATTCCCACACTTAATTATGGATATAGACTAGTTCATTACATCAGCAATCGTGAATGAGGTTTACATTATGCAACTATCAGTGATGTTCTTATTTCTGACATACCAAGGAAAGAGACCTGAAGATAGTTTAGTCTGGAAAATGGGCTAAGGAATTGCTGTGGTGGTGTTCTGGAGTTAAGGTGATCAGCTCCCAACAGCCACAGCTGGCATGATGGCAGCCTAATTAGTGTTTTCTTTTGATTGCTTTTGATTTTGTTTTTATTGTGGGTTCTTGATGATCAGATACTTAGCAGCCATCTTTACATCAAGTTTCTTTGTCCATATTTAGATAAATATAGAATGCAATCTGGAACTGAGTGACTTTATCAGAACCCAAAATGAACATCAGTGTGGAAATAAATTTTGAGGTGACAATACTGTTGTTGACACATTTCATCACCTAGCTAATGGCTGAGAGTATTGAGGATAGAGTGACTGAGTAGTAACAAGCAAGAGTGGGTTTCGCTGGTATGTTGTGGATAATAATTTGCTGTACCCAAGTCAGCTGCTGTCTTTCTTCTGTTTATCCAAGCACCAAGCCATTGTTTATAAGTCTTCTACTCAACAATCACATGAGAAAGGTTCTCCACTAACCTGCCCTGCTACATATCACTGCACCGCAACAATGAAGGTTCAAGGCAAGAACTTGGAAAATGTTATCACCACTTATCTCAGGAAATGCAGCAAATGTCGGACATTAATAATGTCAAAATGTGCCAGGTTGAACTTTGGCCAATTGAAGAAATGGTTATTTGAAAGTCAGGACCTAAGGTCTGGAGCATACCTCATGGTCAATGGGCAGTAGTGATCCCTGCCCTATCTACCTCTGAGATATGCCAACCCGCAAGACAATGGAAAGATGCCACCTGTGCACTCCCTGCAAAATCCTCCAGATTCACTGGCAGGTAAGCAACGCAACATCAGTATCCTGCCCTCAGCCAATATTCCCAGAACTGAGGCCCGAATTACACTCAGTCAGTACAATGCTGGAGTCTCACAACAGACTGTCTACTCTAAGCCCTTTCACGGGAAGCATATTCCCAATGAACCAAGGAAACGATGCAAGGATGCAAAATCATCATTAACTGTTAGGAATTCTTTGTCCTTGACTTTTCAAAGTGGAGAGAGAACATTCCGGCTAATGTTGAGAATGTGCATCAGGAGCACATGGAAACATGGAAAAAACATCGAAAGGAGCACCTGAACTCTCACACTAACCACCTGGCTGTCTGTCAGGCTCCATCTATGGAAGAGTCAGCAGTTCCCACATTAGTCTCATTAAGACTATAAGACATAGGAGCAGAATTAGGCCATTTGTCTCATTGAGTCTGCCCTGCAGAGGATTAACTACCTCAGAATAAATGAAACTGGGGTGGAAGCGAATCATCCTCAGTCCCGAGGGCCTGACGAAGAAGAAGATGACAGCAGTGACCTTACATCTAAGGTGCTACATAGGTTACATAAAGCTTTGGAAGTTTTATATAAATATGGTAAAGTTATACTGTACTCCTCTGGTTTCACTGTGTAGAATTCCGATTATTTATTTGCCACATTTATAAGATCCTCCTTAAGATCCCCACTTTTACTGAAGCTTAATTTCAACCTTTTGGTCTTTTACTTGATTGCAATTACTTTGGGGTGTGCCTGGATGAAGTGCAAAGATGCCATGTGTGAGTTGCTAATGAATGCTGGAAGAATAATTAGGGTCAAACTGAAAACATGCTGAGAATGTATACCTCTGATATTTCCATCTGTCTGTATCCATGCTGTGTTAGTTCAGCCTACGGAGCATAAAGTACACAAAATAAATTGGCAGGATTATTTTTAAAGTGAGATCATCTGAAAGAATCTTTCACTAGCAAAAAATAAACTGCTGGAAGAACCTAGCAGGTCATGCACCATCTGAAGAGGTAAAGGAATGGTAAGTGTTTCAGGTCAAGGCACTGCATCAGGACTGAGTGTAAAAAGAAAAGTGCCAGTACATTTAGGATTGAGGGAGTGGTGTGACAGAGGCTGAATCTGAATCAGTTTGTTATCACTGACAGGGGTCATGAAATTTGTTGTTTTGCAGCAGCAGTATGGCATAATACATGACAAATACTAAAAGTTATAAGTAGTACAAAAGACAAATGACAAGGTAGTGTTCATGGACCATTATGAAATGCAATTGCAGAGGGAGAAGATAGTTCTTAAGACTTTGAGAACTGCCCCCCTGCCCCCCCCCATGGTAGTAACGCGAAGAGAGCTTGTCTCGGATGGTGAGAATCTTCAACGGTGGATGCTGCCTTCATGAAGCACCACGTCTTGTCGATGTCCTCGATGGCAGGGAGGATTGTGCCTATCATGGAGGTGCCTGAGTTCCAGTCCTCTAACGCCTCTTGCAATCCTCTGCGCCAGAGGTTCCATACCATTACGAGTCAAAATGCTCTCCACTGTATATCTACAGAAATTTGCAAGAGTCTTTGGTGACATACTAAATCTCCTCAAACTCTGAGTGTAGTAGCTGGTGGCGTGCATTCTTCGTGATTATATTAGTATGTTCGGCCAGGACAGATCCTCTGAAATGTAGACACCCAGGAACTTGAAGCTCCTCACCTTCTCCACCACTGAGCCGACAATTAAAACTAGTGTATTGTTCTCCTGACTTCTCTTTCCTGAAGTCCACAATTAATTCCTTGGTCTTGCTGACAAGGTTGTTGTTGCAACACTATTCAACCAGCCAATCTCTCTCACCCCTGTATCAGAATCCCTAATGCAGAGTCTCATCCTGGAATATCAAATCATCTCTTTGCTTTCACAGATTTTCCTTGACTCCGTGAGTTCTTCCAGCAGTTTGTTTTTAAGATTCCAGCACCCGCATTCTCTTGTGTCTCCAGAACATGTCGTAGTCTGAAGTCCTGTTGAAGTACTTTCCTATCATCAAGCTGCTATTAATATGCTATTAATATCAAGGAAATTTAATATCTCAGAGTTGGTCCAAAAGTTTTTAAAAAAAACATTGGGGCAGTTCACTTCCAGACCAAAATACTGAAAGGGGATCTGTGATGTCTCAAAGAAGACCAATCTCGATTCGAAGTATCTTTGAACATTAACATAGTGGCTCAGCAGTAGTGCTACTTCTTCACAGGTGCAGCAACCCAGGTCTGATCTCGGTTCAGCTGCTGTCCGTGTACGGTTTATGCACATCATCTCCATGTTAATGTGTGGGTTTCAACTGTTTCCTCAACATCCTAGAGCACAGAAACAAACCCCTTGGCCCATCTAGTCTGCGGCCAAACCATTAATCTGACTAGTCCAATTGACCTGCACCCGGACCATACTCCTCCCATCCATGTACCTATCCAGATTTCCCTTAAATGTTAAAATTGACCCCTTATCCACCACTTCCACTGCCAGCTTGTTCCACACTCTCATCACCCTCTGAGTGAAGAAGTTCCCCCTCATGATCCCCTTTAACGATTCACCTTTCACCCTTAACTCATGATCCCTAGTATGTCTCATCCAACCTCAGTGGAAAAAGCCTGCCTATCTATACCTATCATAATTTTGTATACCTCTATCAAAACTCCCCTCAATTTTCTTTGCTGTAGGGAATAAAGTCCAAAACTATTTAACCTTCCCCTCTAACTCAGATCCTCAAGTCCTGGCAACATCATTGTAAATTTTTTCTGAACTCTTTCAATCTTATTTCCATCCTTCCTGTAGGTAGGTGACCAAAACTGCACACAATACTCCAAATTCGGCCTAACCATCATCTTATATAATTTCAACAGAACATCCCAACTCTTGTAATCAATACTTTGATTTATGAAGGCCAGTGTGCCAGAAACTGTCTTTACGACCCTATCTACCTGTGACACCACGTTCAAGGAATTATGGACCTGTATTCCCAGATCTCTCTGTTCGACCACACTCCTCAGTACCCTGCCACTCATGGTGTGAGGCCTACCCTGGATAGTCCACTCAAAGTGCTACACCTCACACTTGTCTGCATTAAATTCCATCTGCCATTTTTCAGCCCATTTTTTCAGCTGGTCTAGATCCCTCTGCAAGTCTTGATGGTCTTCTGGCTGTCCACTAATTTCCCACTCTTGGTGTTATCCACAAATTTGCTGATCTAGTTTACCACATTATCAGCCAGATAGTTGATATAGATGACAAACAACAATGGACCCAGCACCGATCCCTACAGCACACCATTAGTCCAGTCAGAAAGGCATCTATTTACTACCCTTCTTTGGTTTCTCCTGTGAAGCCCATGTCTAATACAGTTTACTATCTCATCTTGAATGCCTAGCAACTGAACCTTCTTGACCAACTTCCAATGTGGGACCTTGTCAAAGGCCTTGCTAAAGTCCATGTGGACAACATCCACTGCCTTGCCTTCATCATTAATCCTGGTAACTTCCTTGAATCACACTATAAGATTGACTAGACATGACTGACAACGCACACATACTTACATATCTGTTTCCTTAGAGCATCTTCCAATAACTTTCCCACTACTTATGTCAGGCTCACTGGCCTATAATTTCCTGGCTAATTCTTAGAGCCTTTCTTAAACAAGAGAACAACATTAGTTATCCCTCTGGCACCTCATCTGTGGCTAAGAACATTTTAAATATCTCTGCTAGGGCCCCTGCAATTTCTGCACAAGCCTCCCACAGGGTCCGAGGAAACATCTTGTCAGACCCTGGGGATTTATTTACCTTAATTTGCTTCAAGACAGCAAACAGCTCCTCCTCTGTAATCTGTGTAGGGTCCATGACCTTGCTGCTGCTTTTCCTCACTTCCATCAAATGAGTAAATACAGATGCAAAAAATCCATTTAAGCTCTCCTCCATCTCTTTTGGCTCCACACATGGATTACCATTCTGATCTTCCAGAGGGCCAATTTTGTCCTTCGCAATCCTTTTGCTTTTAATATATTGGTAGAATCCCTTAGTATTCTCCTTCGCCTTGACTGCTAGGGCAACCTCATGCCTTTTTTTAGCCCTCCTGATCGCTTTCTTAAGTGTCCTCTTGCATTTCTTATGCTCCATTGGCAGCCTATTTGTTCCTACCTGCCATGTACCACCTTTTTTCCCTTAACCAGGGCCCCAATGTATCTTGACAATCAAGGTTTTCTACACACACTACCTTTTATTTTGACAGCACATACAAGCTTTGTACTCTTAAATTTTCACTTTTGAAGGCCTCCCACTTACCAAGTACACTTTTGCCAAAAAACAGCCCGTCCCAGTCCACACCTGCCAGATCCTTTCTGATACCATCAAAATTGGCCTTTCTCCAATTTAGAATCTCAACCCGTGGACCAGACCTATCTTTTTGCATACTTGTTTTGAAACTAATGGTATTGAGATCACTAGATGCAAAGTGTTCCCCTACACAAACTTCTATCATGTGCCCTGTCTCATTCCCTCATAGGAGATCTATGTGCTGATTAAGGAAACTTTTCCTGAACACGTTTGACAAACTCTTTCCTATCCAGCTGTTTTAGAGTACGAGAACCCCAGTCAGTATGTGGAAGTTAAAATCTAATGTTTCTTGCAACAGTTTGTGATCTCTCTACAAATATCTCTGCTGCAATGGCACTGCAGAATAGTGGTTAGGAGAACACTTTACAGGACAGGCAACCCCAGTTCAATTCCTACCACTGCCTGTAAGGAGTTTGCATATTCTCCCCGTGGCCTCATGTGTTTCCTCCGGGTGCCCTGGTTCCCCTCCTGGACTGTTGGGTGGTCTATAATATTATCCCATTAACGTGGTCATACCTTTCTTATTCCTCAGTTCCACCCATAAATCATCACTAATCAAATTTCATGACATATGCCAGTGGTATTAAACGTGATTCTGATTCGGATTAAATGAGCTCTCTGACCTGTCCTGACTGAGCACTGCCTTGACATTTTCCCTGACTAGTAGTACCAACCTTATCCCTTTAATCCCTCGCACTCTATCACGTCTAAAGCATCGGAACTCTGGAACACTGAGCTGCCAGTTCTGCGCCTCCTGCAACCAAGTCTCACCAATGGTTACAATGTCGTAATTCCATGAGCTAATCCATGCCCTGAGCTCATCTGCCTTTCCGACAATACTCCTTGCATTGAAATATACACAGCACAGAACATTAGTCCCACCATGCTCAATCTTTTGATTCCTGACTTTGTTTGCAAGCTTGACATCTTCTTCCACAACCATTCCACTACCTGTTCTGGCTCTCTGGTTCCCTGGTTCCCTGGTTCCCACCTCCCTGCAACTCTAATTTAAACACCTCCCCCCTCACGGCACCAGCAAACCTTCCTGCTAGGATATCCAGTTCAGGTGTAAACCGTCCCGTCTGTACAGATCCCACTTTCCCTAGAAGAGAGCAATGATAAAAAACCTTACACCTTCCATCCCGCACCAACCCCTTAGCCACATGCTAATGATTTTCCTACTTCTGATCTCACTAGCACTAGCACGTGGCATGGGTAGCAATCCTGAGATCACAATCCTGGAGGTTCTGTCCTTTAACTTAGCACCTAACTTCCTGAGCTGATCCTCCTACTCGTGTCATTGATAGGTTGGCATATTAACTGGTGACTGTAAGTTAGTGTAGGCAGCTGAAATGATTTGAATTCAATTGACTTTATTTCTCACATCCTTCACACACGTGAGGAGTACAAATCTTTACGTTATGTCTCCATCTGAATCTGCAATGTGCAAATTATAGTAATTTGTAATAAATAGTATGTACAGCAAGATATACAACAGAACAGTCAATATAGCTTAGAAGTACAATTGTATCAGCGTGAATTAATCAGTCTGACGGCCTGGTGGAAGAAGCTGTCCCCCTGTTGGTCCTGGCTTTTATGCTGTGGTACTGTTTCCCGGATGGTAGCAGCTGGAACAGTTTGTGGCTGGGGTGACTTGGGTCCCTAATGATCCTTCAGGCCCTTTTTACACATCTGTCTCTGCAACTATCCTGAATCATGGGAAGTTCACACCTACAGGTACGTGGGCTTTCTGCACCACTCCCTGCAGAGTCCTGCGATTGAGGGAAGTACAGTTCCCATACCAGGTAGTGATGCAGCCAGTCAGGATGCTCTCAATTGTGCCTCTGTAGAAAATCCTTGGGATTTGGGGACTCATGCCAAACTTCTTCAACTGTCTGAGGTGAAAGATTCGCTGCTGTCCTTTTTTCACCACACAGCCGGTATGTACAGACCAAGTGAGATCCTCAGTGAAATGTATACACCAAGGAACTTGAAGCTGTTCACCCTTTCAGCCCCAGATCCATTGATGTCAATAGGGGTGAGCCTGTCTCCGTTCCTCTTGTAGTCCACAACCAGCTCCTTTGTTTTTGCGACATTGAGGGAGAAGTTGTTTTCTTGACATCACTGTGTCAGGGCGGTGGCTTTTTCTCTATAGGCTGGCTCGTTATTATTTGAGGTAAGGCCAATCAATATAGTATCATCTGCAAATTTAATTAGCAGATTGGGGCTGTGGAT
Source organism: Mobula hypostoma (assembly GCF_963921235.1). NCBI lineage: Eukaryota > Metazoa > Chordata > Chondrichthyes > Myliobatiformes > Myliobatidae > Mobula > Mobula hypostoma. The sequence continues at coordinate 134,011,631 of NC_086103.1, forward strand.
GGTGACACAGTCATGGGTGTACAGAGAGTAAAAGAGGGGGCTTAGGACACAGTCCTTGGGGGCTCTTGTGTTGAGGGTCAGAGGGGCAGAGATCACCCGCCAGCAACTCCGACAGGAAGTCCAGGATCCAGCTGCACAAGGCAGGGTGAATCGGTGGTGGGGGCTGTATGATAGTGAATAGATCATGGGGAAATTGGAGAGGAACTGGGAATGCACTGCTTGAAGCAGTGGGACAAGTACTAAACTTTGTTATGCAAATATAACACGCACACACTCTGGCATTTGCTGGCACGACTGAAAAGTTTGTGATCTTTCATCTAAAATTTTTGATAATGTTGTGCATGCCATATGTAACAAATAACGCTAATCTAAAAAAACATGAACATACTTGCACATAAGCATGATTGCCAAGTAATATTGAATGGAGCTACCCCCAGGAAAATGATTGACTCACTGCAGTGGATCAGGTGATTGAGAAATAATTAGATTCATGCTGTAGGCATCATGTTTTTTCTGGCAATGTTTGCCTCAGCTCCAATGTGAGGTTGATTATGATACCCGTGAATCTTATCCCCTGCTTTACTCCGACAGCAATGATCATGGCCACTCAGAGAAATAAGAGGAAAGCTGTGCAATAGGCTGAGTTGTCCCTTCTCTGAGAGCCCCTTTTGTATGCGATATTAAAAGAGATAGAATTGGGTGAGAGCATTAATGAAATGTGACTGCTGGCACAGGGAAGAGAGACACCAAATTGCCCAGCTGTTGAAAGATAAATGAACAGTACTTCTGCCGCTGATACTTCATCAGCTGTGTACATCTGTGCACCTTCAAATCCTCAGTTTACACAATGACTTCACAAGAACATGGGACATTACAGCCCTTCAGCCCATGATATTGTACTGACCTATTAACCCACTCCAAGATCAATCTAACCCTTCCCTTTTCTATCATCAATATACCTCTCCAGGGGTCTCTTAAAAGCCCTAATCTATCAGCTTCCACCAGCACCCCTGGCAGCTCATTCCATGCAATCACCACTCTGCAAAACACATCTCTGACATCCCCTCTATACTTTTCTCCAATCACCTCAAAATTATGCCCCCTTGTATTTTTGCCTGGGAACATGTCTCTGGCTTCCCACTTAATCTATTCCTCTCACACACCTCTGTCAAGTCATCTCCCAGCCTCCTTCGCTCCCAAGAGAAAGAGCTCAACCAGATTCTCCTGGGCCATTTCTCATCACTTAATGATTGTGCACTTCATAGCTTTGAAATGTTGGTTCCTCAATGTATCTCCCTGCCCATTATATACCATTGCACTCAGCCTAATGAGCTTTTACAGATATTTAGACCTGTAGAATGGAGCTGATCTGAGGAAAGTGCATTTTGCATTGAAATAATAATTATAATAAACTGTCTTTTAAGTGAATGTACGAAAATGTTTTATTAAGCTATTCATCATGACTTCTTGTGTTTTAATCCGTGCTGGCAAATTTTCAAACAGGGCCTGTGAAGAATATTAGGTATCATCTGGACTCCTGTGTTTCAAATCTGCATGTAAATTTGAAAATGTGACGCGTACAAGTGATCAGAATCAGATTTAATATCATCAGCACATGTTATTAACATAAATCATTAAACATGTGACCTAAACATACACGTTAGTTGTGTTAATCTGTAATAAATTGTAGATCCATGTTTTGAAGCTCTTAGTATTGATTAAGGAAACTTCCCTGAACCCATTTGACTAACTCATTCCCATCCAGCCCTTTTACAGTATGGGAGTGCTAGTCAATATGTGGAAAGTCACCTTATGTTTCTTACAACAGTCTGCAATCTCTCTACAAATTTGCTCCTCTAAATCTTGCTGACTGTTGTGGGGGGGGGGTGGTCTATAATATAATCACATTAATATGGTTATCCCTTTTTTATTCCTCAGTTCCTTGGTTGGTGAGCTCTCCAGGTCCTCTGGTCTGAGCAGTGCTGTGACATTTTCCTGACTGGTAATGTCACCCTTTCCCCTTTAAGCACCCCTGCAACCCAGTCTCACTAATTACCACAATGTCATAATTCCACACGTTGATCCATGTCCTAAACTCATCTGCCTTTCCTAAAATACTCCTTGCATTGAAATAGTCACAACTCAAAACATTAGTGCCAGCATGCTCAACCTTTCAATTACTGACTTTGTATGAAGGCTTAACAACATCTTTCCCAACAACCACTCCACTATCTGCTCTGGTGTTCTGCTTCCCACACCCCTGCAATTCCAGTTTAATACCCCATGCAGCACTTGTAAACCTTCCCACAAGGATATTAGTCCCCTCCAGTTCAGGTGTAATCCGTTCCTCCTGTATTGGTCCCACCTTCCCTGGAAGAAAGCCCAAAGATCTAACTACATGAAGTTCTCCATCTTGCACTGTATCCTTAGCAACATATTAAATTGTATGGTCTTCCTGTTTCTCGCCTCACTTACACACACGTGGCATGAGTAGTAATCCTGAGATCACAGCCCTGAATGTCCTATCTTTTAACTTAGCACTGAACTCCCTAAACTCACTTTGCAGGACCTTGTCACCCTTCCTACCCATGTCATTGGTACCGATATGAACCATGAATTTTGGTTGCTTACCCTCCCACTTAAGAATGCTGTGGACTCGATCCTAGCCCTGGCACCCGGGTGGCGACATACCATCTTGGAATCTTGTTCTCATCCACAGAACCTCCTGTCTGTTTTCCTAACTATTGAATTTCCTATCAGTACGGCTTGCCTCTTTTCCCTCCACGTTTTCTGAGCCACAGAGCCAGATTCAGTGCCAGACACATGAGTGCTGTGGTTCTCCTCTGCTAGGTTATCCTTCAAACAACATCCAAAGAGGTATACGCGTTGTTCCAGGAAATGGCCACAGGGGTACTCTGCACTGGCTGCCCATTCCCTTTCTCCCTCCTGACGGTCAGCCAGTGCCCTGCATCTTGGGTGTAATTACCTCCCTGTATCTCCTGTCATCCAACCACTCAGCCTCCTGAATGATCTGGAGTTCATCCAGCTCCAGCTCCAACTCCTGAATCAGATAACTATAGATGCAACTTACAAGCATCACAACACCAAAGTAAGATTAACTTTCAATACTCCTTGATTGGCAGCAAATTGATCAGTGTCAGCTCTGTGATAAAATAGTAGATTGAAGAAGAGTTTGGAGCAGTGGCACTGGCAACAGGAACTCAGACTCCAAGGTAGGGAGGAGAAACTGTCTCAAACCATTCACAGTTTGTCTTCTTTTGCATTGGTTGCTTGTAAATCTTGCTGTGAATGCCTGCAAGAAAATGAATCTCAGGGTGGTATATGGTGACGTATATGTATCTTGATAATAAATTTTCTTTGAACTTTGATTACACATCATTTGTATAAAATGTCAATTAAAATAAAAAGACAGACATCAGTTATCTGCAGACCAGAGAGAGCCGTTGATAACAAAAGAATGGAACACAGAAGCGAGTGTAGGTAGGTATGTCTAATGCAGGGTTTTCCAACCTTCTTTTATACCACAGACCCTTACCATTAACTGAGGGGTCCATGGACACCAGGTTGAGAACCCCCGTTCTAATGTTTTGCAGTCTGATTATTTAGGACAGAAGTCGAATGATATGATTTCTTGGCACAGATTACACAAGAACCTATGTGTGTACAATCAAGCATTTGAATCTTCCACACTGTAAATTGATAAGATACATATTTTTTGATGGCTATTAATATTTTCAAAGCAGAGTTGAAAACGTGCAGATAGCGAATAATACTTCCAGATTGCATAAAATGGCCATGACAGAGGCTGGCTGTAAGGCCTAGGACATGATCACTAATCTTGTAGACCTATAGAAAGCCAAAGATGTTCCATTGACAAAAGTCCTGCAGAAATTGCAGGCTTATTGTAATCCTCCGCTATTTGAAAAAGCTGAGAGTTACAGGTTTAACACAAAGCATTGAAGAATAGGTGAAACAATCAATGTTATATTGTGGTACTAAAGGATTTATCCTGACATTACAGCTTAGGTGAATCCTTAAACAAGGTGCTTAACCAACAAATAGATTCAGTGCAACTCATTGGGCACACAGAAACTTACATTTAACTTGGCTTGCAAAATGTCATTTTGACAGTAAATGGCAGAGAGAAGTTCTGAAGAATTTCGTCCATTACCAGAGGGATGAATGATGGCAGCCGGCAGACTTAAGGCAACAGCAGGAACTTCTTGCCAAAAACAAGTTTAACACAAGGGGATTGTAGAGGCAACAACTGCTTGTCATATTTGGCAAGGATCACCAGACCCTATGTCAGCAACGAAGTCTCATCTTCAGCAGATCAATGACTTTCAATGAACAAATAAAAAAATAAGTAAATGCTTTTTTTTTGTTTTTACACAGTTTGTTTTCTTTTGCACATTGATTGTTTGTCAGTCTTTGTACAGTCTTAGGCACGTGTGTTACGTACCACGTAACCGGGTTGCCAAACCGGCAGAAATGGACCACTCGTTGGAGTCTGGATTACTAGGAACTAATAAAGTTTTATTAAAGAAATAAGTAACACAGTACTCTAATCATAAGGAGATAAATGCAACAGGTTAGCAATGATAATACACACATGTACACAGAACTAGGGTAATAGGGATCAACCAAGCTCTATCGCAGTCTAGGGGTAAAATGATCAGTCTTAAGTGACGCAGAGTTCAGTTCAGCTTAGTACAGTTCGCAGTAATTGCTGTTGTGCCATTGGAGAGAGAGAGAGGGAGGGGGATGCAATTTGATTCAGGCAGACCTTTGGTGTCTTCGCAGTTGGTTTCGGGCGGACCCTTTTATGTCTTCTATCCCGTTGTGGTCACCGACTGTGACCCCTCCATTCCGGATAAGATCGTTCTTCCGTGGTGAACCTGGCACCCAGGCAAGGGCGGACACACACACCAGGTTCCCACCGATCGTACCTTTTCACCTTGTGAGCCTATGGTCGGTTCCCGTGAACCGGACCTCCAACTCTCACCAACTTGTGGGGGCACACCACTCTCTCTAGGGTCTCATTATCTCGTGATCTCGTGGTGTGTCGCGTGCCTTAGCGAACCTGCTCTTTTTATCCCCTTGCTGGGGAATCGCCTGTCCATCAAACTTCAAACAGTTCAGGTTCAAAGCAACCGGTCTGTCAATATTCTGAATTGTGTTTCTTTTCCATTAATCCCTCTCTCCTCTCTTATTAGCATTTTGAACGTTTCTCCATTGTCTCTCTTATCTCTCTCATTAGCATCAATCGCCCGATAGCTTTGTTTAGCGTCACACACGTAACTATAGCTAGGTTGCCAAAAACTTTTGAACAGTACAGTATTTGTCAACATGGAGCAGAAAGCGAGTTTGTAAATCTGGCGGGATCAAAGGATGTTGGGAATGGGAGGGTGAAATGCTGTGGGAGGGGTGTGGAACAGATGGCAGAGAAAGAGTGCCGGGGATGGGGTGGTGCGGGTGCAGTCATATCCAGCCCTGAGACACCAGACAAGGTCATTTGATTCCAAACAATTGATTTATTGATCATTACAGAATGTCTGTCTGGTGCCTCCCACTCCCTCCCCTCTCCCTTCCCCTTTTCCCAACTATGATTCCCTCTCTCTGCCTCTTTGCCACTCTTAGTCCACAAGAGGTTCATATCAGAATCAGGTTTATCATTACTGTGCAATACATAAATTACTACAGTACTGTGCAAAAGTCTTCAGCACCCTGGCTCTAGGTGGTCCACAGCAGGGGTGATTGATAAGTTCGTGACCTAAGGTAGAAGGAAATAAGTTATACAGCTCTCATTACATGCACGTGCAATTCAGCTCTTTGTGTGAAAATGCAGAAAGTTTGAAGTTAATAAATCATCTCCTTCTACCTTAGGCCACAAACTTATCAATCACCCCTGCTGTGGACCACTTTCTGGAGGTCCAAGGTGCCGACTTCTATAAAGTAGGGAGCCATATGCTCCATGACCACTGGACTAAGTTTGTAAATATAGGAAAAATAAGTGTGCTAGGATTTCTATAATTGACTCCTTCTACCTTAGGCCACGAACTTATCAATCACCCCTCGTATATATGTCTAAGTCCTGTATATGCACAGTACTGTATATGTGTAGTTTTTCATTGATTCTGTTATATTCATTTGTTCTACTGTGAATGCCTGCTAGAAAATGGTTCTCAGGGTGGTATATGGTGACATATACATAATTTGATAATAATTTACGTTGAACTTTGAACAATTTCTTTCCTTTCCTGATTCTTGCAGCGTCTGACCCTGGCTGGTATCATTAGACAGAATATCTAATGTGAGAAAGGAGGGAAGTGGAGAATAACATTTCTCCCCAAGAAGCTATCGATTTGGACAGAAATGACTGCTAAAACTAGTTGGTAGCATAGGTATCCTCAGGATGAAGGATTCATGCATGATTACCAGAAAAGGGCATTTCACCCATTTGGAAATTCTTCTTATGGTTAACAACTGCATACCAAGGGAATGGAAATCTCTTGTATCTAAATGTCTGGTTTATTAAATGGAATCATTTTGAAGGATAAAGAGATGGAGATTAGCTCTATTTGTCACATGTACGTCAAAACATACAGTGAAATGCGTCTTTTGCATCAAATTAAAACAGTGAGGACTGTGCCGAGCAGCCAGCAAGTGTCATCGTTCTCCAGGCACCAGCATGGCATGCCCACAACTCACTAACCCTAACTGTATGCCTTTGGGAAGTGGGGAGAAACTGAAGCACCTGGAGAAAACCCACATGGTCATGAGAAGAACATACAAACTTTACAGACAGTGGTGGGAACCAATCCTCAATCTTTCAGATGGCAAACTTCTACTCTACCGTACCACCCATTTGGATATATATGTTCTTATAACATAGGAGGAGGTCACCTGGTCTATCAAGTTAATGTGGCACTCAAGACAATCCCGAATCCTACTACTTTCACTGTAACCGATTCTCTCCCACATACCCAAAAACTCCCCCCTCATTCTCCAACCATCCTTCTACGCTAGTAGTAATCTTACTTTATAGTATCCAATTAACCTATCACACTAGGGCAGTCACACATTCCAATTAAAACCCTGTGACAGCTTCAAGTCCATGACAGAAAGGATGTCAGAAGTTATGGGGTGAAGGCAGGAGAATGGGGTTGAGAGAGTTAATAAATCAGCCATGATGGAATAGTGGAGCAGATTCAATGGGTCAAATGGCCTAATTCTGCTCCTATGTCTTACGGGCTTATTAAAGAGCACAGATTTGGGATGTGGGAGGGAACAGGAGCACCTGACCATGGGGACAACATACAACCTCAACATGGGCAACAATGAAGGTCAAGATTACAACCAGATCACTGGAACAGTCAGGTAGCAACACTACCCGTGACAATCAATGTGTGCTTGCCCTGAGGCAGCCAGTGCTTGAGGTGCCCTCTGCTTACCATTAAAACCAAAGTAAATGAAAAGATCATGTGAATGCAGGTCCTGATTCATCTCTCTGATGCCACTGTGAGCAGCAAATTGGTAGATATGACAGAGATTGACAGCAGCCACACGGAATGATCTATGGTAAGAAAGTTCATGGTCAATATAATTCCATAAGACCATAAGCTATGGGAGCAGAATCAGGCTGTTTGGCCCATCGAGTCTGCTTCACCATTTCAGCATAGCTGTTCCAATTTTTCTCTCGGCCCCAATCCCGTGCCCTCTCCCTGTATCCCTTCATGCCCTGACCAATCAAAAATCTATCAGCCTCTGCCTTAAATATACAATAAAAACTTGGTCTCCACAACTGCCTGTGGCAAAAATTTTCACAGATTCACCACTCTCTGGCTAAAGAAATTCCTCCCCATCACCTCCACCTCTCTGACTCTCAACACAGGAGCCCCTCAGGGCTGTGTACTGAGTCCCCTCCTTTACTCCATGTATACCCATGACTGTATCACCACCCACAGCTCTAATCTGCTAATTACATTTGCCAATGACACTGCATCGATTGGCCTAATCACAGGCAATAATAAGATGGCCTACAGGGAAGAAGTCACCTCTCTGACAGAGTAGTGTCAAGAAAACAGCTTCTCCCCCAATGTCGCAAAGACAAAGGAGCTGGTTGTGGATTACAGGAGGAATGGAGATGGGTTAGCCCCTATTGACGTCAATGGATCTGGGGTTCAGAGGGTAAACAGCTTTAAGTTCCTTGACATCCTCATCACCGAGGACCTTGTGGTCTGTGCACACCAGCTATGTGGTGAAAAATGCACAACAGCGACTCTTTCATCTCAGACAGTTGAGGAAGTTTGGTATGGGCCCCCATATCTTAGGAACTTTCTACACTACAGGGCCACAATTGAGAGCATCCTGACTGGCTGCATCACTGCCTGGTATGGGAGCTGTACCTCCCTTAATCACAGAATTCTGCAGAGACTGGTGATGACAGCCCAACGCATCTGTAGTTGTGAACTTCCCATGATTCAGGACACTTACAAAGACAGGTATGAAAAAAGGGCCCAAAGGATCACTGGGGACCCAAGTCACCCCAACCACTATCTATTCCAGCTGCTAGCATCCGGGAAACGGTACTGCAGCATAAAAGCCAGGACCAACAGGCTCTGGGACAGCTTCTTCCATCAGACTATCAGACTGATTAATTCACACTGATCTGAGCGTATTTCAATGTTACATTTATTGTTACTGTTCTATTTATTATAAATTATTATAAATTACTATGATTGCACATTTAGATGGAGATGTAACATGAAGATTTTTACTCCTCATTTATGTGAAGGATGTTAGAACTAAAGTCAATTCAATTCAATTCTAAAAGAGCGCCCCTGTATTCTGAGGCTGTGTCCTCTGGGTTTAGACTCTCCCATCATAGGAAACATCCACTTATCAAGACCTTTCAATAGGTTTCAATGAGGTCACCGCTCATTCTTCTGAATTCAAGTCAATATAGCGCCAGAGCCAACAAACACTCTTCATATGACAAGCCATTCAATCCTGGAATCATTTTCTCATACTTCCTTTGAACACTTTCCATTTTCAACACATCCTTTCTAAGATAAGGGGCCCGAAACCACTCACAATACTCTAAGTGAGGCCTCACCAGTGCTTTATAAAGTCTCAACATTACATCCTTGCTTTTATATTCTAGTCTTCTTGAAATGAATGCTAACGTTACATTTGCCTCCCTCACCACAGACTCAAACTGCAAATTGACTTTCAGCGAAACCTGCACAAGGACTCCCAAGTCCCCTTGCACTCATTTTTGCTGTACTTTCTCTCCATTTAGAAAATAGTCAACTCTTTCATTTCTTCTACCGAAGCGCCTGACCAAACACTTCCTGATACTGTATTCCATCTGCCATTTCTTTGCCCATTTTCCTAATCTGTCTAAGTCCTTCTGTAGCCCTTCTTCTTCCTCAAAACTACCTGCCCCTCCACCTATTTTCAGATCGTTTGCAAACATTGCAACAAAGCCATCAATTCCGTCATTCAAATCATTGACATATAACATAAAAAGAATTGGCCACAACACGGACCCTTGTGAAACACCACTAGTCACTGGCAGCCAACCAGAAAAGGCTCCCTTTATTCCCACTCTTTGCCTCCTGCCAATCAGCCACAGCTAGAATCTTTCCTGTAATATCACGGGCTCGTAGCTTGTTAAGCAGCCTCATCTGTGGCACCTTGTTAAAGGACTTCTCAAAATCTAAGTACAGCACACAACATCAACCAATTCTCCTTTGTCTACCCTGCTTGTTATTTCTTCAAAGAATTCCAAAAGATTTGTCAGGCAAGATTTTCGCTCAAGAAAATCATGCTCATTACGACCTATTTTATCATGTGCCATCAAGTACCCTGAGACCTCATCCGTAATAAACGACTCCAATATCCTCCCAACCACTGAGGTCAGACTAACTGGCCTATGTTTCCTTTCTTCTACCTCTCTCATTTCTTGAAGAGTGGACAGATGTTTGCAATTTTCCAATTTTCCTGAACCATTCCAGAATCTCGTGATTCTTTAAAGATCTTTACTATTGCTTCCATAATCGCTTCAGCCACATTTTTCAGAACGATGGGGTGTACACCATCTGGTCCAGCTGAATTATCTACCATCAGACCTTTCAGTTTCCAAAGAACCTTCTCTCTAGTAATGGTAATTTCACGAACTTCGTGACCCCTAACACCTGGAACTTCCACCATACTGTACACGTCTTCCACAGTGCAGACTGAAGCAAAATACTTAATCAGTTCATCTACCACTTCCTTGTCCCCCAGTACTACGTCTCCAGCATCGTTTTCCAGTTCCACTCTCACCTCTCTTTTTATATATCTGAAGAAACTTTTGGTATCCTCTTTAGCATTATTAGATAGCTAACTTTTGTATTCTGTCTTTACCTTCTGAATTACTTTTTTAGTTGCCTGCTGTTGGTTTCTAAAAGCTTTCCAATCCTCTAATATCCCACTAATTTTTGCTCTACTATATGCCTCACTATAGCTTTGATGTTTTCTTTGACATCTCTTGTTAGCCACGGTTGTGCCATCTTGTCTTTAGAGTACTTCTTCCTCTTCGTGATATACCCTGTGCCTTCCAAATTGCTTCCAGGAAGTGATCTTGACTTCCACAGTTAAAGCAGTTCAGTCATGGCAGGATCAATATTCTTCTTGCAGAATGTGATACCTTTTTGGTAATGACAGCTTTGACTAGAAAATGTAACATTCATCAGAAGGGTCCATGTAGGAAGTGCCATCTCTGAAATCTCCCTTGGACCTTGCTCTTTGCGGCTTAATTTTGCCTCATCGTCAACCATCCCTGAATGGCAGCCATGAATATAATGGTATTTTTTTGTAACACAGTGATAAGTCCAAGACTGATGAGCTAAGGGATTAGATACATTCTATTTCTTTATGCAAAGCAGTCCCATTTATTTGTGGAGGGTCACAGAGGACTGAAGGATCTCGGCCTGAAATGTGGACTGTACTCTTTTCCACAGATGCTGACTGGCCTGCTGAGTTCCTCCAGCATTTTGTGTGTGTTGCGTGGATTTCCAACATCTGCAGATTTTCTCTTGTTTGTACATCTAATTTTTTTTATTTTACTAATCTTAATGTTTCTGTCATAAATCTGTTTTTAAGTAAATTTGCTGAAGTAACTTTTATGTTTTTTAACGATTTAGATTCCTTTGAATTGATGTTAAATGTATAAGTCATTTAGAAATAGTTTAAAGGCATTTGACAGGACTGAATAGCAAAAGATCATCAGGATGTTTTAGGGTAGAGATTCAAGATCTGTCATTTGACGCACACACCCCGCCACGTTACAGGATAGCTGTGAAGGTCATATCTGGAGAATGTTTGAACTCATGCGGCTATAAAGAGCAAACTGGCCACGGGACTAATGCGGGAGGCAAGTCAGATCCAGCACAATCTGCTCCTGCATTGTTAAATGTGATATTGCCGTGAATGACATGGCTGAAAATAATACGTACATTGTAAGAGAAGGTCTCCTGCTAAAGTAGACTCTTTTGAATAATTAATTGACAGTAATATCAACAGTTTGCAAATAAAAATATGCTGGAAATCTGAAATAAAAATAGACAGTCCTGAAATTATTCTGCAGTTTAAGGGGTGTCAGTGAAGAGAAAAATAGAGTTGCTATTTCAAGTCAACAGCAACTGTTTATATTGTGCAATTAGTGCATTTTATAGAAAGATTATCTATCAAAATTTGCTTGTAATGACCAGTAGCTTAATAAGAGGGGTAGGTTTTAAAAAGTGTTTTGGACTGAAGAAGTTTAGTTTAGAAGCTTAGTGGTTTGGCAATTGACAGCAGCAGAGAGAGGATGGTGACACGATGTAGCACAGATGTTGGAATCTGAGCCAACACACAACTTTCTATAGGAAATTAGCAGGTCAGGCAGCATCTATGGAGAGAAGTGGACAGCTGACATGTTGGGTTGAGACCCATCATCTGGATTGAAAGAGGGGATATGGGCAGCATAAAACGGTGAAGGGAGGGTTGGGACAATATCTGGCGGTGATAGGTGGTTACAGGTGAAGGGTGTGATAGCCAGGTGAAGGGAGTGGATGGTAATGTTGTCCGAAGCTGGGAAGTAATAGGTGGAAGTGACAAAAGGCCAAAAGATGATGAAATAAAGGGCATGAGGTGGAGAGAGAGGGGAAGTAGTGGGAGGAGTGAGGTGATAAGAGGTTTGGAGAGGGTAAGGTGATGGGGACCAAGTAGAAGAGAAGGAGCGAGGGAAGGGAAAAGGGGCAATAGGGGGAGTGGTTACTGGACATTTGAGAATTCAGTGTTCATAGTGCCAGGTTGAAGACTACCAAAGCAGAACAAGAGATACTCTTCCTCTAATGTAGGGCGATATCTGGCAGACTTTTGAACTATAAAAAAATAAGCTGGCCACAGGAATAAAGCAGGAGTCATTAGACTATGGTAGGTGCCTAGAACATGCTACCAGGGAGGGTGGCAGAAGCAGTTGCAATAGCAAATTTTAAGAGACATTTAGGCAGATGTATGAACAGGAAGAGGGATACAAGCAGATTAGTTTGATTGGCATAATGGTCAGTGCAGACATGGGTGGGGGGCTGAAAGAGTGTTTCTGTGCTGTGCTATTCTATGTTCTGTTATCATTAATTGTGATACAATGAAAACATCAGAATGGAGAAGTGAATACATTTCGGAGGTTTAGACAGCTGGAGGAGACTTCACGGTTAGAGACTAATAAAACCATGAAAAAACTTGAAATCGCAGATGAGAATAAAACAAGTTAATATAACATTTCAGAAGAAAAACTATATTAGGAATTTCATTTAAGATGAGGAAGGGAAACATACTTCATTAAAGCATTCAAAAGGTGAGACCCTGGTAATTAAGGACAAATAGCTTAAAATCAATAGTTTGAAAGATGCTTGAAAGTAATCAATGGAATGTTATAAATAAGCATTGGTGGAAAGGAGGTCATTTTTTTGTCTGCCATGCATCTATGTACATTCATTCATTAGCGGTTATGTGCTGGAAAATTGATGAATAGTTACTCTGTTTCTCTTTTACACGTCATGTGCACTTCTAATGGCGCAGGGACCAAATGAGAGGAAGTCTGTCTGAGACAGGACGGAGCTTTATAATGTGATGCAAACACTTTCCAGGTGGTTTATAGCCATTACACAAGTACTATCCTATTTCCGAATCTTGTTAATATATAATGGGTGACCAGGGTTGCTAAGCAAACTTCTGGCAGAACCTTATTTAAAGAGTATCACAGAAAAATAAATCTGGATTTAGGCCATTCCAGTACAAATGTACTGCATTTTTCTTTCTTGGTTTTGTCCTCACTCTTCTCTAAACTTCCAATTAAGCTTTTGTGAGGCTTTGTGATAACTGCATTGTTTATATTCTTCCTTCAAAACTTCCTGAGGTGCTACTAATGCAATTGCTTTGGCATGTTGGCGTTTTGAAGAATATCAACCATGCAACTCAAAATTCACCAGGTACACCGTGACCTTGTGGCAGGAAGTTCACACTTAAGTCTACAGATGAAGGCACAAACATTTCTCTTTGGCAGAAACAACTGCACCAACTCACCTGCAATCACAGGCCCAGTGACACAGATGTACTGGACCAGATCTTCTCCCTCCCCTTTTTTGAAGGCCTGCCTATGATCAGCCCACATTCATACTTACTTGGTCCAGATACTATGGACCAGTCTTGCTTCCCAGACTCCGGCAGATTGACGTAGACATTGGGAACTCTGTGCTGTAGAGGGAAACCTTACCCTGGAAATGCCCAAATAACTTCAACAGTTTGCTTTACTGGCTAGGAAAAATTGTGAGTGATTTTAATAGATGTTAAATGAATCTGGCTCTGTCACTTTTGTCTAGATTTATCTGTGAACATTGGTGCCTAGAAATTGAATTTACTGTGCAGGTTTCTTTTTAAGGTATTATATGTTTAGGAGTTGATTTTATACTGAGTAGATCATGCTGCCAGTCATTGTTTGGCAACATTGTGCCAACCTTTGAATCCAAGACAGCCCTTGGCAGCAGAGCGGTGAGGAGATGCAGAACTGAAACTATCACCTCCCAGAAAAATACTGACCTCATTTCCTTGGATGATCTTTCTTCCACTGTCTCCTACCTTGCACAGCCCACTTTTATCTTCTGCTCAAGACCCACAAGCAGTATTGTTATGGTAGGTCTTCTATTTTTCTCTCAAATCATTTATTTCTTCCCACTTTGACGCTCTTCTTTCTCCCCTTTCCAATTCCTTCACACTTACGTTGTGACACTTGAAGCGCTCCAGTGTTCTCTGACATTCTGACAGGTTCCAGATTTGCGATGCCAGCTGACTCTTCTTCATCATGAGCATCCAACCAGATCCTTCCACTATCAACCACATTCATCTGGCTGAGCTCATTCCCACATTATATAACTGCCTCTTTCTCTCCACTCCTTCCAAATCAAAATAACATGGTAATGGGGGCTCACATGGGTCCAAGCAATGCTCATCTCTTTGTGAGACATATGGCACTGTTCTTATTTCAGTCCTACTCATTGCTTTTCCTGGTATATTGATGACTGAATTGGTGTTGTTTTCTGCACTTGCATGGAACACAAAAATTTCATTCCATTTCCTGCCTGTTTTCACTCTGCCCTGACCTCCACATGGTATATATGCGACTCTTCCTTTCACTTTCTTGATCTTTCTCTCTTTGCTTCCCTCCTACTTAGTTGATTGGACTCTGAACCAATCCACTGTGAATTTGTATTTATTTATATAAATCTTACATCCCTCCTACAATGTGAGGGAGTAAAAAATCTTTGCATTATGACTCCATCACAATGTACAGACATGTAAATTTATAAGTCTAATGGCTTGTAGAAAGAAGCTGTCCAGTAGACTGTTGGCCCTGGCTTTAATGCTGTGGTAGCGTTTGCCAGAGGGAAGCAACTGAAACAGTTTATGGTTGGGGTGACTGGTGTCCCCCCTGATCTTCCAGTCCTTCTTTCTGCACCTGTTGCTGTAAATGTCTGCAATGAAGGGAAGTTCACATCCACAGATGTGCTGGGCTGTCCGTACCACTCTCTGCAGTGCCCAGCGATCAAGGGTGCTGCAGTTCTCATCTGGTGATACAGCCAGTCAGGATGCTCTCAATGGTACCCCTGTAGAAAGTCTTAAGGATTTGGGAGCTCATGCCGAACTTCTTCAGACGCTTGAAGTGGAAGAGATATTTTTGTGCTTTTTTTGCCACCCAGCTGGTGAGTACAGTACAGCTGAGATCTTCAGTGATGTGCATACTGAGGAACTTGAAACTACTCACCCTCTCAACTGCAGACCCATTGATGTTGATCGGGGCGAGCCTGTCTCCGTTCCTCCTGTAATCCACAATCAGCTGTTTTGTTTTTTGGACATTGAGGGAGAGGTTGTTATCCTGCCACCACTGTGTCAGGGTGTCAAACTCTCCTCTGTAGGCTGCCTCATCACTGCTAGAAATAAGGCCAATCAAAGTCGAGTCACCTGTGAATTTGATCAGCAGATTGGAGCTGTGTGGCAGCACAGTTGTGGGTGCAAAGGGAGTAGAAGAGGGGACTCAGGACCCAAACCCTAAAGGCACCTGTGTTGAAGGTCAGAGGGGCAGAGGTGAGGGAGCCCATCCTTACCACCTGTCGGCGATCCAATAGGAAGTCTAGGATCCAGCTGCACAAGGTGGGATGTAGGCTGAGGTCTATGAGCTTCCTGTCAAGTCTGGAGGGAATTATGGTGTTGAATGCTGAACTGTAGTCCAGGAACAGCATTCTAACGTATGCATCCCTCTTCTCCAGGTGAGTGAGGATGGTGTGTAGTGCTGTGGCTATGGTGTCATTGGTAGACCGGTCCCATCAATAGGCAAATTGTAGGGGGTCCACTGTGGGTAGTAGCATGCTAAAGATGTAGGCTTTAATCAGCCTCTCAAAGCACTTGATTATAATTGAGGTGCGTGTGACAGGGCACCACTGGTTCAGGCATGCTACCTTGGTTTTCTTAGGTACAGGGACAATGATGGATGATTTGAAACTGGAGGGCACTACACACTGGCTTCTCACTGTTCTGCTGTAATCCACTCTCCTCCCAGCCAGAGCAAAAAACAGCTCGTCTTCCACTCACAAACCTTCACATTGTCATTCTATGGTGATTCTACTGTGGGCCCATCTTATATCCCCCTCTCTTTCTGCATTTCACTCCATGACCCACCACCCTGCTCATGGATGTTTGTCCCGCTCCCATCAGAGAGAAGGCTATGTGGCATCCATGCCAGGTTCACCAGACTGTAATACAATTACTTTTCTCCAAGTAGCAAGGTTGATCAACACCTCCACCCAATAATCCACCCCTCCATACCGCCCCAGCACCACTGCTTTATCATTTCCTGTCAGTCACCTTGTGCACACACACTCCTGTGCCTAGTGCCATTTTATCGATATATAATCTATGTTACTAGCTATCTTATGTATTTCTGTTTATTGTGTTCTTTAGCTTATTGTGTGTTTTTTTTTGTGTTGCATCGAATTTGGAGTAACAACTGTTTAGATCTCCTTTACATTTGTGTACGAGAAATTACATTAAACAATCTTGAATAATAATTGCCTAATGCAACTGCAGGAGAAGCAAGATCTCTGTCACCTCTTCACCTCACAGTATCCAGGGAGCCAAAAACTCATTCTAGGTAAACTACTCATCCACTTGTGTTTCTTGCTGCATTCAATGCTTATGATGTGACCTCCTCTACTTTGGAAAAACCAAAAGTAGATTGGGTAATCACCTCATATCGTCTACTGGAGTAACCTTGTGTTTCTAATTACACATCACTTTAAGTATCCATCGCACTCTCAATGTCCCAGTGAAGCCCATTATTGGCTTAAGGAGCATCACCTCATCTTCCATCTATGCATCTTGCAATGTTTAGGGAAATAACTTAAGATAATTAGTCTTCCTGTTTAGCACAAACTGATTGATAACACTTTTTCCTTCTCCACAGATGCTATTTGTCCTCTTGAGTACCTCCAACAGTGAAATATATCTTGTTCCACTGTAATGTGACATTAGGATGTCCTCAAGGCAGTGTTGATAATTCATTGTTCATACATTTTAGATAACCTCAGTAGTTCAATGGCCCATCTTATGTGATAGTGATCAGTTTGGCTTCAATTAACCCCTATGGTTAAGAGGATACATAGATTTACAGTAACCGCTCAATATTTCTAGACAAGGGTGTTCCACCTTTTAAACTCAATTCCCTTTCACAAGAGATTCAACAGATGCTGGAAATGCAGATGGACAAACAAAGTACTGGAGAAACTCAGAGGATCATGCGGTAACTATGGAGGGGAATAAACAGTTGACATTTCAGACTGATAACCTTTATCAGGACTGGAAAGGAAGGGGGAAGAGGCCAGAATGAGGTGGGGCCAGCAGAAGGAGTAAAAGCTGGCAAGTGATAGATGGCTCAGCTTTCTATCTTGTCTCCATTTCTCTCATTCTTAATCACCGTATAAATATTTACCGTCCATTTAAACAATTGAATTCCTTTTTTGGGGTAAGTATTCCATGTTATTTTATGAGCTTTCGTAAGTTTGCTCTTGAAGACAAAAGTGAGAAAATATTGATCAATGAGGAACCAATGTAGTTCAGAAAGTGAAGGAGTGCTGGGTAAAAGGAACTAGTCAAGATACGGGCAGTAGCAACTAAGTTTTTGGCGGGTTGAAGATGGAGGAATGCTCTGGAGTAATCAAGTCTTTGGATGACTTCTAGAACAAAACAAAATAAGATAAGTCATATTTGTCAGCTAGCAGAAGTTCCAAAGTACATTCAGAATGCAAATGAGTTATGGCTGGAGCAATAGTGTACCTGGTAGGACACTGAAAACCTGTGACAACTAACTGGCTGGAGTGTTCAAGTGCATCTTCACATCTTCAATCTCTCACAGTGGCAGTCTTCTGAAGGGCATGAATTATATTGGAGTCCAAGAAGGCAAGGTGACCTGCCCCAATCTCTGTCTCCCTGTGGCACTCCAATCTCCTGTGATGAAGCGCTTTCAGAGGTTGGTCATTGCTGGAATTAACTCCAGCCTACAAAATGACCTGAATCTGTTGCAATTTGCCCACCACCACATTAGTTCTGCAATGGATACAGTCTCACAAGCTCTCCACCTGGCCCTGGACAACAGCAATACCTACATCAGGCTGCTGTTTATTGATTACAGCTCAGCATTCAACACCATCATTCCCTCAGAACTAACCAACAAGCTTCAAAACCTGGGCCTCTGCAACTGCATCCTTGATTTCCTCATCAGCAGACTACAGTCAGTACGGTTGGACATGACATCTCCTCCTCACTGGCAATTGACACAGGTGCACCCCAAGGACCCATACTTAGCCTGCTATTCTATTCTCTCTTCACCCATGACTGTGTGGTAAGGCACAGCTCAAATTCCATCTATAAATTCACTGTTGACTCTATTGTTGTTGGCAGAATCTCAGATGGTGAGAAGGAGGCGTGCAGGAGTGAGATCGAGCAGCTGGTAGAGTGGTGTCATAACAACAACCTTGTACTCAACGTCAGTAAAACCAACGAATTGATTGTGAACTTCAGGAAGGGGAAGTCGAGGGAACACATACCAGTCAAGGGGCCAGCTGTGGAAAGAGCGAGCAATTTCAAGTTCCCGGGCGCCAACATTAAGGTGGTTAGCGCAAAGCTATTACAGCTGGGGGTGCTGCATTTCAGAGTTCAATTCCGACATCATCTGCAAGCAGGCTGTATGTCCTCCCCACGGAATATGTGGGTTTTCTCCGGGTCCTCCGGTCCCTCCCACAGTCCAGAGGCCTACAGGGTAGGTTAATTGATCACTGTAAATTGTCCTGTGATTAGGCTAGGGTTAAATTGGGGGAAACCAGGGGTTGC
Organism: Mobula hypostoma; assembly: GCF_963921235.1. NCBI lineage: Eukaryota > Metazoa > Chordata > Chondrichthyes > Myliobatiformes > Myliobatidae > Mobula > Mobula hypostoma. Next base: position 134,030,618 of record NC_086103.1, read on the forward strand.
TGGGCAGTGTGGGCTCAAAGGCCGGAGGTGCCTATTCCATATTGCATCTCTAAATAAATAAACATCTCTGAAGATCTATCCTGAATCCAACATATTGATGCAATTATAAAGAAGGCCAGTGGCTATATTTCATCAGGTGTTTGAAGAGTTTTGGTCTGTCACCAAAGACTCCAGCAAATTTTACAGATATACAGTGGAGAGCATTATAACTAGTTGCATCACCGTCTGCTAAAGAGGGGCCAGTGCACAGGATCAGGAAAAGCTGCAGAGGGTTGTAAACTCAGCCAGCTCCAGAATGGAAACTGTTCTCCTCATCATTGAAGACTTCTTGCACGCCACATTTCCCTAGGAGACATTGGATTGCATGGAGGGAGAGAGTTTAAACGAGGTGAGTGGAGACATTTGGCACATTTTGTGTGCCACATTTCCTGAGGAGACATTGGATTACGTAGAGAGAGAGAGAGAGTTTAAGAGAAGCAAGTGTGGCAGTCAGCTCATTTTGTGCACCACAGTTTTCCACGGAGACATTGGATTGAATATAATTAGGCACTTGGCAAAGTCCAATAAAAAGAAGTTAGGTTTAAGTGGAGCAACCATTATGGGAGTAGGACAGTATTACGGTGGTGAGTTGAGGCTTGGCGAGGAGAGGCCTAGGCCATAAGTAGATTTTTTTTTCATTATTTATTCTTTCTTTCTGCCTTATTGCACATTTAGAGCAGTGGGGATGCCAAACTAGTTAGTGGAATGGTCCTCTTGCGGGATGTGGGAAGGCAGGAAGACGCCAATGTCCCTGATGACTACAGGTATAAGAACTGCATCCAGCTGGCTGAACTTCTAACAGCCGGTATTAAGGAGTTGGAGCTGGAACTGGATGAACTCCAGATCATTCTGGAGGCTGAAGGGTTGATAGACAGGATATATAGAGAGGTAGTTACACCAAAGGTACAGGACACAGGAAACTGGGAGTCTGTCAGGAGGGGAAAAGAGATAGGCAGAAAGTGCAGAGTACTCTGTGGCCATTCTCCTCAACAAATGGTATACCTCTTTGGATACTGCTGGAGGCGATGAGCTAGCAGAGGAAAGCAACAATGGTCAGGTCTCTGGCACTGAGTTGCTCTCTGGCTCAGAAGGGGAGAAGGGGTGAGCTGTAGTGATAGGTGATTTGTTGGTTAGTGAAACAGAAAGGAGGTTTTGCTGATGAGACCGTGATTCCCGAATGGCATGTTGCCCCCCTACCCCCCCAGGTTCAGGGTCAGGGACATCTTGGATCAATTCAACAGGATTTGTAAGTGGGAGGGTGAGCAGGCAGGGGTTGTGGTCCACGTTGGTACCAATGTCATGGGTAGGAAGGGTGGTGAGGTCCTGAAAAGTGAGTTTAGGGAGTTAGGTGCCAAGTAGGAGGACAGGACCTCCAGGGTTGTGATCTCAGAATGTGCCACATGTGCGATAGTGAGGCCAGAAACCAGAAAACCATACAGTTTAACACATGGCTAAGGAGATGGTGCAGGTGGGAGGGCTTCAGATTTTTGGATCATTGGGTCTCTTCCGGGGAAGGTGGAACCTGCACAAATAGGATGGCTTGCCCTTGAACCGGAGTGGGACTAACATGCTGGTGGGAAGGTTTGCTTGTGTTTCATGGGGTGGGGGTTGGTGTTTAAACTTATGACATTATGAATTATGACATTGTAGCCATTTATAAGACTTAGTTGTAGGAGGGACAGGACTGGAAGCTCAATGTTCTGGTGTTCTGTTGTTTTAGACGTGACAGAGCAGGAGGGATTATAGGGGTGGGATGGCAATGGTAGTCAGGGAAAATGATGATCAGGACAAACTGGACAGCTCGTCTAGTGAGACCTTACAGGTAGAACTGAGAAATAAGAAGAGTATGACCATGTTAATGGGATTATATTATCGACCACCCAACAGAGGATTTAGAGGAGCAAATTTGTAGAGAGATCACAGACTGTTGCAGGAAACATATAGTTGTGATAGTAGGTGATTTTAACTTTCCACATATTGACTGGGCCTTCCATACTGTAAAAGAGTTGTCAAGTGTGTTCAGGAAAGTCCCAATGAGAGAGGATGTGTTACTAGATTTCCTATTACGGAATGAAACAGGGCAGGTGACAGAAGTTTGTGTAGGGGAACACTTCGTATCTAGTGATCATAATGCCACTAGTTTCAAGGTAATTATGGAAAAGGATAGGTCTGGTCCTCAGGTTGAGATTCTAAATTGAGGAAAGGCCAATTTTGATGGTTTGAGAAAGGATCTGGCAAGTGTGGATCAGGACAGGCTGTTTTCAAGCAAAGGTATACTTGGTAAGTGGGCTGGCCACAAAAGTGAAATTTTGAGAGTATGAAGTAGGTATGTTTCTGTAAGAATAAAAGGCAAGGATAACCATTTTATGGAACCTTGTTTTTCAAAAGATATTAAGTCCTTGGTTAAGAAAAGGGAGGTGCATAGGTGGTATAGGCAGGTAGGAACAAATGAGGTACTTGAGGGGCATAAGAAATGCAAGAGAACACTTAGGAAGGAAATCAGGAGAGCTAAAAGAAGGCATGAGGTTGCTCTAGCAGACAAGGTGAAAGAGATTCTTAAGAGCTTCTACAAATTTTAAGGAGCAAAAGGATTGCAAGGGACTAAGTAGATCCTCTGGAAGATCAGAGTGGTCATCTATGTGTGGAGCCAAAAGAGGTGGGGGAGATCTTAAATGGATTTTTTGTATCTGTATTTACTCAGGAGATGGACAAAGAGTCTATAGAAGTGAGGCAAAGCAGCAGCGGGTCGTGGACCCTATAGAGATTAAAGGAGGAGATGTTTACCGTCTTGAGGCAAATTAGGGTGGATAAATCCCCAGAACCTGATGAGGTGCTCCCTTGGACCCTGTGGAAGGCTAACGCAGAAATTGCAGGGGCCCAGGGGCCCTAGCAGAGATATTTAAAACATTCTTAGCCACAGGTGAGCTGCTGGAGGATTGGAGAACAGCTAATTTCATTCCATTGTTTCAGAAATGCTCTAAGAATATGCCAGGAAATTATAGGCCATTGAGCCTGACATCAGTAGTGGGAAAGTTATTGGAAAAATGGGCTGAAAAATGGCAGATGCAATTTAATGCAGATAAGTGTGAGGTGTTGCATTTTAGTGTAAGTGAATGGTAGAGCACTGAGGAGTGCGTTAGAACAGAGAGATCTGGGAATACAGGTCCATTATTCTTCTAGGGTGCATCACAACCTGATATGGAAGTTGTCCTGTCCAAGACCGGAAGAAGCTGCAGAAGATCGTGAACACGGCGCAGCACATCACACAAACCAATCTTCTGTCCTTGGACTCACTTTACACCACACGCTGTCGGAGCAGTGCTGCCAGGATAATCAAGGACACGACCCACCCAGCCAACACTCTTTTCGTCCCTCTTCCATCTGGGAGAAGGCTCAGGAGCTTGAAGACTTGTACGGCCAGATTTGGGAACAGCTTCTTTCCAACTGCAATAAGACTGCTGAACGGATCCTGATCCAGATATGGGCCGTACCCTCCAAATATCCAGACCTGCCTCTCAGTTTTTTTGCACTACCTTACCTTCCATTTTTCTATTTTCTATTTATGATTTATAATTTAAATTTTTAATATTTACTATCGATTTGTAATCCAGCGAGCGGGAAGCGCAGAATCAAATATCACTGTGATGATTGTATGTTCTACTGTCAATTGTTTGGCGACAATAAAGTATATAAAGTGGCATCATAGGTAGATAGGGTCATGAAGAAAGCTTTTGGCACATTGGTCTTTATAAATTAAGTGTACAAGATTTGGGATGTTATGTTGAAATTATGTAAGATGTACATGAAGCAAAATTTGGAGTATTGTGTGCAGTTTTGGTCACCTGCCTACAGGAAGGATGTAAATAAGATTGAAGGAGTGCAGAAAAAATTTACAAGGATGTTGCTGGGACTTGAGGATCTGAGTTATAGGGAAAGATTGAATAGGTTAGAACTTTATTCCCTGGAGTGCAGAAGATTGAGGGGAGATTTGATAGAGGCATACAAAATTATGAGGGGCATAGGTAGGGTGAGACTAGATGTCATGGGTTAAGGGTGAAAGGTGAAATGTTTAAGGGAAACATGAGAGGGAACATCTTCATTCAGGGAGTGTGGAACGAGCTGCCAGTGAACATGCTGTATGCAAGTTCGATTTCAACATTCAAGAGAAATTTGCATAGGTACATGGTTGGGAGGCGTATGGAGTTTGACAGTCCAGGTGTAGGTCGATGGGACTAGGCAGATTAATGGTTCAGCATGGACTAGACAGGCTGAAGGGCCTGCTTCTGTGCTGTAGCGTTCTACAACTTTATGACTCTATCTTCAAAGGTCGATACTTCAAAAAGGCAGTGTCCATCATTAAGGGCCTCAACTGCTCAGGACATGCTGTCTTCGCCTTACTACCATCATGGAGGAGGTACAGGAGCCTGGAGACATACACATGTTTTAGGAATAGATTCTTCCCATTCACCATCAGATTTCTACATTTCTGAACCCATGAATACTACCTCACCATTGTTGCTCTGTTTTTGCATCAATTATTTATTATTTTATATATATTTCTGATTGTAACTTATAATTCTAATTGCGCTGTATGGCTGCTGCAGTGTAACAAATTTTACAACACATTTAAGTGATAATACATCTGTTCTGATTCTGGATAATGGCTTCAATAACACGCAAGCTGAGGTTGGACAAAGTGAACAATGTTATTGAAGTCAGTGGAGGCAGTCAGAATGAATAAATGGCCCCAGGCTCATTTGATACAGCAACCAGGCTGTGAACAGTTTGATTCGAACTCGAGCAGTTTGTCAAGGTGAGCTCAGCAGCCAGTGGCAAAGGAGCAGAATTTGTCGTGTAGGAAAGAGACTAGCTTTTCTAATATTTAGACAGACATCAGTCCATCAGTTTCAACACAGAAGAGACTGAGAGAGGTCATGCTGAGATGACCCTGTGTGTGATTTCAGTACCTCAGGAATGCTGTTACTATTTGTCTCTGCGCCTTCTGGTGCGTCGAGCAGCAACTTTACCGTTTCTTTAGCGTTTTTGTCTGTTTTTTTGAGGCTAGTTTGCTAGCTCGACGCTCAAACCAGCACAGATGCAAAGCATGCAAGGACCCAGCCAGATTCAAACCCAGAAACCTTGAAGTCCAATGCTAATGTCACTAAACCATTGGCCAGCAACTCGCAGATGGAGGGGACGGTAAAGAGAGGCATCTAAGAATCCTGCTGTACCCCTAACAAAGGTGAAAGCAAATTCCCTGCACACTCAGTCATCTTTAGGATTATCTGAGGTTCGGGCATTTCTGTTTTATGCAGATAATAGCAAATAGAAAAAGGTAAAATATATTTTTATGTCCTGTTAGAATAATTAAATAAAGGAAGTAGATTATGTGGCAACCATAACTTATACGATTTACTGGGTCAACTATTATGCAAGTGAGCAGTCAAAAGTTCAAAGTTCAAAATAAGTGTATTCTCAAAGTACACTTATGCCACCATATACTACCCTGAGATTCGTTTTCTTGCAAGTATTCACCGTAGAACAAAGAAAGACAGCATAAACTACACACAAAGTCTGACAAAAAAAAACAATGTGTAAAAGGCAAACTGTGCAATTCAAGTGTCCATGAAACTGAGTCAATACAGTAGATTGCAGAATCGGTTCAGTGTTGATGTGAAGTTATCCACACTGGTTCAAGAGCCTGATGGTTGAAGGCTAATAACTTCCTGAAAATGATGACGTGGGACCCAAGGCTCCTGTACTTCCTTCCCAATGGCAGCAGTGAAAAGAGATTCATTGGTGCAAATGTGCTGATGGCGATTGTTGAATGCAAGTGATAGTTGAATGATGTTAGCAACATGAAGTGACAGTTTGATGATGTTGCAGGCATAAGCGGCTGACTACAGATGGAATCTGACACAGCAAACAAGTTGCAGGGTGTACACAGTAGGTCAGGCAGCATCTGTGAAGGGAAGGAACCCTGCAACTGTAGGAGGTGCAACACTTTCTCTTGTACCTCCTCTCTCACCACAACCAGGGACCTAGATACCCCTTCCAGGTGAAACAAAGACCAAGTACAGACAAGGTGATCACCTTGCAGGGTGTATGTACTCGAATGTAATGGCCAACTCGAGCTCATGCCATTTTATTTCCCCTCCCATTTCAATGACAACCTGTCCATCCTCATATTCCACCTGTGTAGTCAATGGTATGAGCATTGAATTTTTCAGTCTCAGATAACCCTTCCCTCCAGTGTGTTAGTCTCCCCCTTTGCTTCATTTCTTCTCTCTCTCATTCTGTTCCTCCTCTGATCCTTCCATTTTGTCCCTTTCCAAAATCGCCTCCATTCCCTTATCAAATTCCAACACTGGTAGGTTTTGTTTACCTGATTATCACCACCTTAATGTTTGCACATTCACCCTCTTCCATCATTCCTCACCCGACCTGTCTCCACCTGCCTTCTTTTGTTCTTCCTCCTCTGTTGTTCATGCATCTGTCTCCCAGGTCTGCTCCCCCTCCTCCTCTCCTACCGGGATTTATCTGTCCATCATCCTTCGTCCCAACTTGGTCCACAAATCACTTCTGGCACATTTCTCACCACTCTGCCTCTCCTCTTCTTGCTAGCCATCTCCCTTCCCCACTCTTAGTCCTGATGCAGGGTTTCAACCCGAAATATCAACAATCCCTTCTCCCCACAGATGCTGTTTGACCTGGTGAGTTCCTCCAGTAGATAGTTTGTTGCTCTGTTTACATATAACATAGAAATTTACAGCACATTTCAGGCCCTTCGACCCACAAAGTTGTGCCGACCATGTAACCCACTCTAGAGGCAGCCTAGAATTTGCCTAGTGCATAGCCCTCTATTTTTCTAAGCTCCATGTACCTATCTAAGAGGCTCTTAAAGACCCTAGTGATGTTTAATGATGTTGTCGCCTGTACTTTGAAATATTGAGAGTTTATTATGATATTGTAGCCATTAGTGAGACTTGGTTGCAGGAGGGGCAGGACTGGCCCTCAATATGCCGAGATTCGTTTTTATAGATGCGACAGAGTAGGAAGAATTATATAGGGAGGGGTAACGTTTCTAGTTAGGGAAACTGTTATGGCAGTGCTCAGTCAAACAGACTGGAGAACTCATCTGATGAGGATTTATGGGTGGAACTGAGGCATAAGAAAGGAATGACCACATTAACGGTGCTATATTACAGACTACCCAACAACCTATGGGATTTGGAGGTAGAAATATCTGAGCATAAATGCTCTTTAACTGTAGTGTTAATCACCCACTTGCTTCCCTCCTAAGCAGATTATTAGACTGTCACCATGTCTGCCCTGCCAAAGCAGGATGAGGTACTTTCATGGTAAGTGGTCAAGTTGGAGCTCCATTACCCCGCTGTTCCCAGGCAGTCAAGCTTGCTCCACAAGTCTGGATGTCAACAATTCTGATGTTACATCTCCTCTACTTGTCTAATGTACCCCATTCATCAGAACTGTAGTCTTTTGCCTCGTTTTTTAAAAAATTGAACTTTTTAGAACATAGGATATCGAACATGGGTGACAGAAAAATGGAGGGTAATGTAGAAGGGAAGGGTTAGATTGATCTTAGAGAAGTTTAAAAGGTCAGCACAACATCCTGGGACAGAAGGCCTACACTGTGCTGTAATGTTCTATGTTCTTGGAACAAGGGGAAATGGAGCTGACAAATGTGAAACTAAACCCCTCCCACTACCCACCTGCCATGAAAGTACCTAGTTCTGTTTTGAGAGGACAGTCATGTGACAGCCTAATAATCTGATTACGAAGGAAGTAAGTGGGTCATTCACTGTACAGTTAAAGAGCATTTGTGCTCAGGTATTATTGAATATTTGGTTGCTAAAATTTCTTCCATTTCAACTTCTCCTCCTGCCTTATTTGGAAGAATTAACTGGGATTAGTGTAGGATTCAATAGTGTCTCCTTCCTCAAACATGTTGACATCACAGCCAAGAAAGCTCTCCAGCACCTCTATGTATTCAGGGGCTAAAGAAATTTGACCGGTGCCCTTTGACCCTCACCAATCTTTATCAATGTGTCATTGAAAGCGTCCTATTTGACAAGGTCCCACATAGGAGATTAGTGTGCAAACTTAAAGCACACGGTATTGGGGGTAAGGTATTGGTGTGGGTGGAGAATTGGTTAGCAGACAGGAAGCAAAGAGTGGGAATAAACGGGACCTTTTCAGAATGGCAGGCGGTGACTAGTGGGGTACCGCAAGGCTCAGTGCTGGGACCCCAGTTGTTTACAATATATATTAATGACTTGGATGAGGGAATTAAATGCAGCATCTCCAAGTTTGCGGATGACACGAAGCTTGGCGGCAGTGTTAGCAGTGAGGAGGATGCTAAGAGGATGCAGGGTGACTTGGATAGGTTGGGTGAGTGGGCAAACTCATGGCAGATGCAATTTAATGTGGATAAATGTGAAGTTATCCACTTTGGTGGCAAAAATAGGAAAACAGATTATTATCTGAATGGTGGCCGATTAGGAAAAGGGGAGGTGCAACGAGACCTGGGTGTCATTATACACCAGTCATTGAAAGTGGGCATGCAGGTACAGCAGGCGGTGAAAAAGGCAAATGGTATGCTGGCATTTATAGCGAGAGGATTCGAGTACAGGAGCAGGGAGGTACTACTGCAGTTGTACAAGGCCTTGGTGAGACCACACCTGGAGTATTGTGTGCAGTTTTGGTCCCCTAATCTGAGGAAAGACATCTTTGCCATAGAGGGAGTACAAAGAAGGTTCACTGGATTGATTCCTGGGATGGCAGGACTTTCATATGAAGAAAGACTGGATGAACTGGGCTTGTACTCGTTGGAATTTAGAAGATTGAGGGGGGATCTGATTGAAACGTATAAGATCCTAAAGGGATTGGACAGGCTAGATGCAGGAAGATTGTTCCCGATGTTGGGGAAGTCCAGAACGAGGGGTCACAGTTTGAGGATAGAGGGGAAGCCTTTTAGGACCGAGATTAGGAAAAACTTCTTCACACAGAGAATGGTGAATCTGTGAAATTCTCTGCCACAGCAAACTGTTGAGGCCAGTTCATTGGCTATGTTTAAGAGGGAGTTAGATATGGCCCTTGTGGCTACAGGGGTCAGGGGGTATGGAGGGAAGGCTGGGGCGGGGTTCTGAGTCGGATGATCAGCCATGATCATAATAAATGGTGGTGCAGGCTCGAAGGGCCGAATGACCTACTCCTGCACCTATTTTCTATGTTTCTATGTTTCTATGTTTCTATCTGGATGCATCAGAGTTTGGTATGGCATCTGCCGGGCCTTTGACTGCATGAAACTGCAGAGCTGTGGACACAGCTCAGCACATCACAGGGCCCAGCCTCCCTCCCATGGACTCTGTCTGTATTTCTCACTGCCTCAGTAAGTCAGCCAGCGGAATCAAAGACCCCACCCACCCCACATATTCTCCATCGGGCAAAAGATACAAAAGCCTGAAAGAACATACCACCAGACTCAAGGACAGCTTCTATCCTGCTGTTAGTACAAACCCCATTTCCAGAAAAATTGGGATATTTTCCAAAATGCAATAAAAACAAAAATCTGTGATATGTTAATTCACGTGAACCTTTATTTAACTGACAAAAGTACAAAGAAAAGATTTTCAATAGTTTTACTGACCAGCTTAATTGTATATACACAAATTTAGAATTTGATGGCTGCAACACACTCAACAAAAGTTGGGACAGAGTTAAAATAAGATTGAAAAGTGCACAGAATATTCAAGTAACACTGGTTTGGAAGACTCCACATTAAGCAGGCTAATTGGTAGCAGGTGAGGTATCATGACTGGGGATAAAAGTAGCGTCCATCAAAGGCTCAGTCTTTGCAAGCAAGGATAGGTCGTGGCTCACCCCTTTGTGCCAAAATTCATGAGAGAATTGTTAGTCAGTTCAAAAGGAACATTTCTGAACACAAGATTGCAGAGAATTTAGGTCTTTCAACATCTACAATACATAATATTGTGAAAAGATTCAGAGAATTCAGACATCTCAGTGCGTAAAGGGCAAGGTCGGAAACCACTGTTGAATGCGCGTGATCTTCGAGCCCTCAGGTGGCACTGCCTAAGAAACCATCATGCTACTGTGACAATTATAGCCACCTGGGCTCGAGAGTACTTCGGAAAACCATTGCCACTCAACACAGTCCGTCGCTGCATCCAGAAATGCAACTTGAAACTGTATTACGCAAGGAGGAAGCCATACATCAACTCTATGCAGAAACGCCGGTGAGTTCTCTGGGCCCGAGTTCATCTCAGATGAACCGAAAGACTGTGGAACCGTGTGCTGTGGTCAGATGTGTCCACATTTCAGCTAGTTTTGGGAAAAAACGGACGTTGAGTTCTCCGTGCCAAAGATGAAAACATCCATCCAGATTGTTATCAGTGAAAGGTGCAAAAGCCAGCATCTGTGATGGTATGGGGATGCATCAGTGCCCACGGCATGGGTGAGTTGCATGTATGTGAAGGTACCATTGACTCTGAGGCATATATTAGGATTTTAGAGAGACATATGTTGCATCAAGGCGACGTCTCTTCCCGGGACTTCCATGCTTATTTCAGCAGGACAATGCCAGACCACATTCTGCACAGGCTACAACAGCGTGGCTTTGTAGACACAGAGTGCGTGTGCTTGACTGGCCTGCTGCCAATCCAGATCTATCTCCTATTGAAAATGTATGGCGCATCATGAAGAGGAGAATCAGACAACGGAGACCACGGACTGTTGAGCAGCTGAAGTCTTATATCAAGCAAGAATGGACAAAATTTCCAATAGCAAATCTACTACAATTAGTATCCTCAGTTCCAAAACGATTAAAAAGTGTTATTAAAAGGAAAGGTGATGTAACACAATGGTAAACATGCCTCTGTCCCAACTTTTGTTGAGTGTGTTGCAGCCATCAAATTCTAAATTTGTGTATGTTTACAAAATACAATTAGGTTGGTCAGTAAAACTATTGAAAATCTTTTCTTTGTACTTTTGTCAGTTAAATAAAGGTTCATGTGAATTAACATATCACAGATTTTTGTTTTTATTGCATTTTGGAAAATATCCCAACCTTTCTGGAAATGGGGTTTATATTTACCAGCAGTGCACTTTCTCTGTAACTGTTACACTTCATTCTCTATTCTGTTATTGTTTTACCTTGTACAACCTCAATGTGCTGTCATAATGATCTGATCTGCATGACTGGTGTGAAAGACATGTTTTTCACTGACACAATAATAAACCAATTTACCAATTTAGTGTAAATGTTGGATGATAGCACTGTTTCAAATTCCTGTGCTACATGACTAAAACTCTAAGACAATCTGTCTACTTAATTATTGCTGCTTTTATTTTTACTGACAATGTTCAGAAAGTCCAAGTTATCCCAGGGGATTATTCATAACAATCAAAAAGCAATGCCAAGGTTATACATGCTAAAATTTCAGCATCTTCAGAGGATATTATGAGAACACTGCCTGAGGCACTGTACTGAAAGCTGTAAGTTAGGACATTGGTGCCCATTTTCCCATGCAGAGTTAAGTTCACCAGGAATTCAGGGAGAAGATGGCAGCGCGACGCAGTGCGCAGCGGCCACTCCGGAATGAGTATCTGTTATCTGTCAAGAAGGATGCCGTGCACAATCCTGATTCGATAGAGACTGGACATGAGAAGCACGGAGGAACATCTTGTGAAACTTCTGAAGTGCCTATTTCGCTGCCGCTGCTACTGTGCGATCAAGAACCTCCGGAGGGGAAGGCCCCAAATCCTCGGCTTTGCCTGCTGCTTGGCGGCCGGGGCCGGGGTCGAAGCGCTCGGCAGAGATGGAGCTCGGTGCTCGGTGTCAGAGGCTTGAAGTTTTCGGACGGACTCAGAGTCGGCTGTGGTTGGGTGCTTCCAGGGTACTGCATTGGCAAGTTTGCGGCGCTGGAGGTTCATGGCAAGGAGAGTTTTTCTTCCTTCTACCATCTGCGTGCTCGTCATCAAATTACAGTATTGCTTTGCACTGTTGTAACTATATGTTATAATTTTGTGGTTTTTGTCAGTTTTAGTCTTGGTCTGTCCTGTGTTTCTGTGATATCATACTGGAGGAACGTTGTATCATTTCTTAATGCATGCATTACTAAATGACAATAAACGAGGACTGAGTGTCCTCATAATCTAATCTAATCTACTCCATATAACCTCCCAGATCCATACACTGCTCTATGTTAAGGTTCCACACAATAACATTGTAAGACAAACTACTGACCGGATGTGATCACTGGACCCAAGTAACTACTTTTGTTACACTCAGCAATCAAGTAACAGGAGCGAAGGCAGCAGTCTGGGTGTGTGAGGGGGTAGGTAGGGGGTGGGAGGGATGGACTAGGGGCCGGTTTTGAAGCTGTTGTTTTGGTTTGTTGTTGCTGCCGCTTGTGTTGTTCTGTGGAATGCGATGTTGGTACTGGAATATGTGTTCATACTTGCAGGCTACCCCCAGCACAATTTTGGGTAAGTCAAACATAGTCATACTTTATTGATCCCGGGGGAAATTGGTTTTTGTTACAGTTACACCATAAATAATAAATAGTAATAAAACCATAAATAATTAAATAGTAATATATAAATTATGCCAGTTAATTAGGAAATAAATCCAGGACCAGCCTACCGACTCAGGGTGTCTGACCCTCCAAGGGAGGAGTTGTAAAGTTTGATGGCTATAGGCAGGAATGACTTCCTATGACGCTCTGTGTTGCATCTCGGTGGAATGAGTCTCTGGCTGAATGTACTCCTGTGCCCAACCAGTACATTATGTAGTGGATGGGAGACATTGTCCAAGATGGCATGCAACTTGGACAGCATCCTCTTTTCAGACACCACTGTCAGAGAGTCCAGTTCCATCCCCACAACATCACTGGCCCTACGAATGAGTTTGTTGATTCTGTTGGTGTCTGCTACCCTCAGCCTGCTGCCCCAGCACACAACAGCAAACATGATAGCACTGGCCACCACAGACTCGTAGAACATCCTCAGCATCGTCTGGCAGATGTTAAAGGACCTCAGTCTCCTCAGGAAATAGAGACAGCTCTGACCCTTCTTGTAGACAGCCTCAGTGTTCTTTGACCAGTCAAGTCAAGTCACTTTTTATTGTCATTTCAACCATAACTGCTGGTAGAGTACACAGTAAAAACGAGACAACGTTTTTCAGGACCATTTTGGCTGTTAACACAAATGACGCATTTCTTTCTTTGTTTTGACATGGAACTGAATCAATAACGGGATATAATTTATAGAACATTAAGCTTTTAGGAGTTCTTACTAATCTTAAAAAATGATTTAAAAAATGTGACTACCTCACCAGTTATGTCCATGTCTTTATTTAGCGCTGGAGTTCTCTCCCAAAACCTTACCGTCTTACCTCCTTTTCCCCTCTCTAAAACTGACTTCTACCCCATTATCCTATTTGGCTCCATTCCATTAGTAAGGTTCCATGAAATCTCCTGGAACAAATTGGGATAGAGATCGCAGCCAGACCGTGGGGCCTGAAGAGATTCGGGCTCAGGAAAATGCACAAGTTCCCGGGTTTGAGATTCCCACACCTGACAATGCTTCCAAGACTATTCGTTATGGTTTTTGGTTCAATTGAAAACAGCTGTTTTTAAAGAACGCCAAATTCTCCTCTGTAGTTACCTCTTACACATATTCATTAGAACATCAAGCATCTGCACAGGAAGCGACCAAAGGGCCTTTGTCAACTCCAGATCTTTCAAATCTGACATTTCTGAGAAATCTATCACAAACATTGCATCAAAAGGGATAGAAACTGTTTGGTTGAGTAGAACTTTGACAACTATGTACAGGGATAAGGTTAAAATATTAAGGCTCAAACCTCTGAAACCTACTTTTTCCAGCAATCTTTTGATCAAGTTTTGTTTCAAGCTGACCAGAGTCAAATTTATTTGAGAACGTTCCTCTAAAGCACCTTGGGATATTTTGCTACATAAAAAATAGGACATTAGTTGTTGCACATCTATTTCCTTTCATAAAATAATTTACTCGTTATTAGAGATTCAATGAATGAGATGATTATTGTGAACTTAGGTAGTTTATTGCCCATTTTCATGAAAGGATAATTAAGAGTTTCTATGCAGTTATAAACGCGTCAAACACTTAATAACTTGACTTACAGGAGCTTTGCTAACAGCTGTTTTTGTGTCACTGTTCTGCATAACAGAATGTTAGCCTGCTGGAAGATTGCCGTTAGTGGGGAGCTGCTGCAGACAGCAGCACCCTGACATGGACTTGCAAGGTTTACTAATGAGCTTTCCCGATGACCATCCTTAAGAAATTCAATAAATCTTATTCTGGGGTTGTTATTAGCTACATGGGACTTCAGCACCGGCGTGGCACAGCAGTTAGTACTCCTGCATACAACTTCACTGACAGAGGTCAATCCTGCCCCCGGGCACCAGCCGTGTGGAATTTGCATATTCTCCCTGTGAACACATGGATATTCTCCCACATCTTAGGGAGATGCTGGTTGTAGGTTAGCTGGTTCCCTGCATTTGAAATCCCCCATGACTATTGTAACATTGCCCTTATTACATGACTTTTCTGTCTCCCATTGTACCAGGGGTGATTGATAAGTTTGTGGCCTAAGGTAGAAGGAGTCAATTTTAGAAAACCTAGCACATTTATTTTTCAACATAGTCCCCTCCTACATGTACACACTTAGCCCAGCGGTCGTGGGGCACGCGGATCCCTTCTTTGTAGAAGTGGTCCACAGCAGAGGTGATTGATAAGTTTGTGGCCTAAGGTACAAGGAGATGAGTTATACAGCTCTTGTTACACGCACATGTAGTTCAACTCTTTGAGTGAAAGTGCAGAAAGTTTGAAGTTAATAACATCTCCTTCTACCTTAGGCCACCTACTTATCAATCACCCCTGCAGTGGACCACTTTCTGGAGGTCCAAGACACCGATTTCTACAAAGAAGGGATCCATATGCTCCACGACCGCTGGACTAAGTGTGTAAATGTAGGAAAAATAAATGTGCTAGGTTTTCTAAAATTGACTCCTTCTACTTTAGGCCACAAACTTATCAATCACCCCTCGTAATTTGTACCCACATCCTGGCCATTGTTCAAAGTATTCCCATCAGGGTCTTTTTGCCCTTGCTGTTTCTCAACTCTACCCACAAGGATTCTATAGCTCAGAATCTTATGTCACCTCTTTCTAATGATTTGTTATAATTTTTTTTTACCAACACTACTACCCCACTCCCTTTGCCTACCTGCCTATCCTTTCGATACAGTGTGTACCCTTGGATGTTAAGCTCCCAGCTATGATCTTTCAGCCGCTGCTCAGTGATGCCTACAATCTCTAACTGCGTTACAAGATCATCTACCTTATTCCGTAGACTGTGTGTATTCAAATACTGTATGTTATTGGTGCCTTTGGCTGATCAGGTTCCCTCTTGAGAATTGTCTGCAGCTGCTCTGAGACATTCTGGATCCTAGCACCTGGGATGCTTCTCTTTCGTGGCCACATAACCTGCTGTCTGTCCCCTTAATTATTGATTCTGCTATCACCATCGCCCTGCCTGACTTTACCCTTCCCTGCTGAGCCTCAGGGCTGGCCACAGTGCCACAGGCTCAGTTGCTGGTGATGTGCCCTGATGGGCCATCCCCACTCCCTGCCCCAGTAGTATCCAAAGGGTGTGCTTTTACTGAGAGGCCCCAGGCTCTTTTTAAACCTTGTGCTGCTTCAGTAACGAACAACCTCTCACGATTCTTGCAGCCCACCGATGAACAACCTCTCGCAATGAATGAGATCTGAGAGGAATCACTGGGTTAATGCCAATTGCAGCATCCTGGGTGTGGTGGACTGAAGAGCCTATTTGTATACTGCGTGATTCTAATCTTCCACAACAGATCTGAATCAGAAGCAGGTTTGTGATCACTGACATGTCATGAAATTCCCCATTCCCATTCCTACATGTCAGTCCATGGCCTCCTCTACTGCCACGATGAAGCCACTCTCAGAGTAGAGGAGCAACACCTCATGTTCTGTTCGGGAGGCCTCCAACCTGATGGCATGAACATTGATTTATCCAACTTCTGGTAAATCCCCACTCCCTTTCCCCTTCTTCAATTCTCCACTCTTCCCCCCCATTACCTCTTCTCCTCACCTGCATTTCACCTCTCCCTCGTGCCCCTCCTCCTTCCCTTTCTCCCCTGGACCACTCTCCTCTCCTATCAGATTCTTTCTTCTCCTTTACCTTTTCTACCCATCACATCCCAGCTTCTTACTTCATCCCCCTTTACCATCCACTTGACTTCACTCATCACCTTCTAGCTTGGACTCCTTTCCCTCCCCCGCCTCTTTATTCTGACTTTCTCCCCATCCCTTTCCAAAAGGAATGGTGAAGAAGCCAGAATAAAAAGGTGCGGGGAAGGGGGAAGAGAAGGAATACATGCCAGCAGGTAATAGGTGACCATACAGATCATTGCTGTGAATCTTGCACAACATAGTCATAAATGATGGCCTTCCAGGAGAAGGAGGAGGCTCCAATAAAACCTTCAGCCTCCATGATCAGCAAGGTCTATTATATGTTGCTAAAGGCTGAAGGCTAAAAGATTTACAATAAGTTTAGCTAGAAGTACCTCGTGGATGATTATTCCCAACTTCCTTCTGCGTTCCTACCATCACAGAAGCCAGTCTTAGGCTAATTGTCACCTGGGTGAACTCATCAACAACAGCCAAGAGCACAGGATACCACAGAAATGTAGGTCCTTGCAGCATCCCAGGTGCTGAGTATTTGAGTTCCTGAACTAACTGCTCATCAAGTAAACTGCTCCAATATAGATACAACACTATCACCCATCTGATAATGAGGAAAATTGCCGAGATATGTCCTATTTATAAACTGCTCCAATACACAAAGGTAGATGCAGCACTATCATCCATCTGATAATGAGAAAAATTGCCGAGATATGTCCTAAAACTCAGTTGCAGCACCCACATAAATACAGTGGTTACTCATTCCTGTTAACCTAAGTTCTTTATACCATGTGTAAAACTCAGGTCAGAAACACTTCATATATTCTCCACTTCCTGACAAGAGGAAATTCAACAACATTATTAACTCACCTGATTAGCCAAATGCTTACTTCCTCCTGCACTTTTGCAAGTCATTCACAAAGTGCACTGCGTTACTTACACAAAAGGCTACTCGGACAGCACTGTTCGTACCTGCACCCTCTGTGATCAGGGAAGAAAGGGCAACAGGAGGTCTGGATTATCACCAGGTTCACATTTCCCTCCGGGCTGCATGTTATCCCAACATGGAAATAAGCTGCTTTTGTATTATCCTTTCTGGGTAAATGTTCAACTTTCCAAGACCTGGAAAACATCTGGTCAGAGTTACATTTAAAATAAGAGTTAAATATGAATCCCAACACCCCTTACAATACATCAAATGAAAATCTGCCTCCAGGAAACAAGCCAGTTGCTGCCCAATCACATCTGGGCTCTATTAAAACCAGATGGCAGTTTGGAGATAGTTTTCAGATTTTCATTGCCAGCTTCCTTCAAACCAGATTGCATTTCCACCATGGTTTAAACGTGACTTTGAGTTAATAATACATATCTATTGGCCAGATTTTATGCTTGCTTGGTTAGTAAATTGAGAGATAGGGATCATAAAATGACAGGAAACAGAATGAGGCATTCTACTGTATTGCCTGAGTCTGCATTTAATCTCACCCTGCTCTTATTTGGTGAGGCAGGGACAAGGAACAAAACTAAGGAGAATTGTGAGGAACTGCTTCTAATCACCCCCATCCCACACCAACACACACACACACACAAACACACACACACACACACACACACACACACACACACTCTCTCTCTCTCTCTCTCTCTCTCTCTCACCACTGTCAATTCTATGTGAAGTATAACTTCCCTTTGAAAATATTGTGCACTGGTTGTGTGGACAGTAAATAGCATACTAATTTGTAATCAGTCATTTTAGCTCTTACCACTTTAATACTGCACATGAATGTTCAATCGCTTTAATTGTCCTTGTTTTGTTTCATTTTTAAATAAATGATACATTGTCAAAGGCATCAAGTAATGACCTGGTACATACTGTAATATCAGGGTCTAATTTAAAGATGTGGCAATTTTTTAACCCCAGGTCTGATACTGACTCAACATGCAAAAATGAACAAAAAAGCTGTGAATAATCTTAATGCAGTGACAGTTTCTGCCTCAACAATTAATTCTTTTGGGAATTTATTGAGATGCAGCACAGAACAGACCCCGTCGGCCCTTTGAGTCGTGCCGGTGAGCAAACCCCCGATTTAATCCTAACCAATTAACCTACCAAACACGCTTTCGGACTGCAAGGAAGCTGGAGCCTCCTGAGGGAATCCACACGATCACAGGGAGGAAGTACCATGCAGTGGTGGGAATTGAATCCCAGATTGCTGGTACTATAAAGCATTATGCTAACCACTACACTACTGTGCCATCCCCTTTAATATTTTAAACTTAATTCTAATTAACTCTATTGTTCAGTGTTATGTATTCCGATAGGTACTTTCTGAGTTATACTGTATTTATTAGGAATATCCAAGCTCCATCTTACAACTACCCCAAAATCCTGAGGGGTCTCAACAGCATGGATACGGAGAGGGATGATTCCTATTAAGAAAGAATCTTGAACAGGGAGTCAATGTTTAATAATAATTTAAGACAGATGAAGCAATTTAGTTAGCACTCAGAAGGTCTTAAGTATTTGTAGCCCTCTCTCTTAAAATGCACAGGAAAGACAGAGGGGCCGAGTGGCCACCTTGTTCTTAATTCATATGCTTGTATGTTTCAGAGATAGATTATATTAGCTAATCTTAATTTAATTTAGTTTACAATTCAGGGATTCAGCACCATAGAGGACCGTTCTGATCAAACAAGCCCCTGCCGCCCAATTGTACGCATGTGACTAATTAATCCCGTAACCTTTACATTTCTGGAATGTGGGAGAAAACTGGAGCACTTGGAGGAAATTCATGTGGTCATGGGAAGAACACACAAACACCTTACAGACAGTGCTGGGAATTGAACCTGGGTCACTGATGCTGCAACAGCATTATGCTATCCACTACACTGCCACGCTACACAAGGCCAACATCTGGGGCATTAAGATTGGATCCCATGTCAAGTTAGGTACAGGAAAGATCAGCCAGATTCTCACTAGCAGTGACCATGCTGAACATGTGTAGATATTAGTTAGGAATAAGATTGCAAACAAAAATAACACATGCTGAAAACCCACAGTATAATTTAGGTATTGTTGAGGAGAACAGATATTAATACCTTGCATGTAAAAAATTCAGATTTTATTTTATGTGCCTAATATTGACTATATATTTTAAATGCGGATAGTCCTCAGCTAGCTATCACAATGATAGGAATAATGTCCCAGAATAAACTGGACCCTCGGTAGCAATGTTGGAGGAAATATTCTGGTAAGTTAAGGAACTGTATTGCTGCTGCTTCTTGTACCCACGCTGAGCTCTTCAATTTCTTCAACTTTGCCTCCAACTTCCACCCTGCCCTTAAATTCACTTGGTTCTTTTAGAGTCATAGAATTATAGAAAAATATAGCACAGAAACAGGTCATTCAGCCCATTTAGTCTGTGCCAAACCACTTAAACTGCCTACTCCCATTGATCGTCACCAAGACCATACCCCTCCCATCCATGTACCTATCCAAACTTCTCTTAAATGTTGAAATTGAGCTTGCACGCACCAACTGTGCTGCCAGCTCATCCCACACTCTCACGACCATTTATGTGAAGAAGTTTCCCCTCATTTTCTCTTAAATTTTTCATGTTTCACCCTTAACCTATGACCTCTGATTGTAATCCCAACCCATCTCAGTGGTAAAGTCTGCTTGCCTTTACCCTTTCGACACCCCGCATAATTTTGTATACCTCTATCAAATCTCCTCTCAGTTTTCTGTGTTCCAAGGAATAAAGTCCTAACCTATTCAATCTTTCCTTATAACTCAGACCTGGCAACATCCTTGTAAGTTTTCTCTGTATTTTTTCAACTTTATTTACATCTTTCCTGTACGTAGATGACCAAAACTGCACACACTAACTCCTCTCTCCCCTTTCGTGATCTTACTGTCTCCATCTCTGGAGGCAAACTGTCTACCAACATCTTTTACAAACCTACCGATGCCAACAGCTATCTTGACTATACCTACTCCCATCCTACTTCCTTTCTCAGTTCCTCCAACTCTGCCACATCTGTTGCCAGGATGAGGCTTTCCTTTCCAAGATAGCAGAGGTGTCCTCCTTCTTCAAAGAAACCTGCCTCCCTTCCTCTACCATTGATGCTGCCCTCACCCACATCTCCTCAATTTCCCAAACATCTGTGCTCACCCAATCTTCCCACCGCCTTAACAGAGATAGAGTTTCTCCTGTCCTCACCTTATGAACCTTCGTATCCAACACATCATTCACAGCTTCTGCAATCTTCAACGGGATCCTTCCACCAAATACATCTTTACCTCACTCCCATTCTCTGCAGGAATCGCTCCTTCCATGATTCCCTTGTCCATTCGTCCCACCCCTCTAATCTCCCTCCTGGCACGTATCCCTGCAAATCCGCCCATTCCGCCCCCCGCCCCCCCCCCGTCACCTTCATTCAGGGCCCCAAACGATCCTTCCAGGTGAAGCAACACTTCATCTGCTAATTGGTTGCCGGACCATCTACCATATCTGGTGTTCCCAATGCTGTCTCTGCGATGGTGAAGCTCAATGTAAATTGGGGGACTGCCTTGTCGAGCATCTCTGCTCCATCTGCAAAAGGCGTAATTTCCTGGTGGCCAACCATTTCAATTTCTATCCCCAGTACTGTTTTGACGTGTTGGTTCATGCTCTCCTCTCTGCCAAAATGAGGCCACACTCAGTGTGGAGAAGCAACACCTCATATTCTGTCAAGGTAGCCTCCGATCTGATGGCATGAACATCAATTTCTCCTTTGTGATTTTCCCCTCCCCCTCCCCTCTTCTCCTATTCCAAACTCTGGCCTCACCTGCCCCTGGGTGCCCCTCTTCCTTACATTTCTCCCATGGTCCACTCTCCTCTCCTATCAGATTCCTCCTTCTCCAGCCCTTTACCTTTTCCACCTATTACCTCCCAGCTTCATACTTCATACCCCTCCTCCACCCCACTGGCTTCACCTATCACCTTCTAGCTTGTCCTCATTTCTCTTTACTCACTTTTTAAAAAAATTCTGTCATCTTCCTCCTTCTTTTCCAGTTTCAATGAAGGGTTGTGGTCCGAAACATCAACTGTTAATGCATTTCCATAGATGCTGTTGGACCTGAATTGAATTGAATTGCCTTTATTATTTACATCCTTCATATACATGAGGAGTAAAATTCTTTACCTTACATCTCCATCTAAATGTGTAATGTGCAATTTGTAGTAATTTATAATTGCTGCTGAGTTCCTCCAGCATTTTGTGTGTTGCTCAGCATCTGCAGAATCTCTGGTGTTTAAGGAACTGTTCTTTGTTTTCACATGTATGATTTACTGTATGAATGTAAAAGCAGGACATATTGGAATACTCATTAGCAGTAACATTGAACCCCAGGTTACAAATGAGTTAACTAATTTACAAGAATAACTGGATTTATTATCCCTTGCCATGATAGAATCAAAGTCTTCTTTGGATCTTCCTGCGAATTAATACCCAGTCACTTTCGGTCCACAGTTCATCTGTGTAGACCTGGGTGAGCAGAGGATTAGGCTTAGTTATGATTGAATAACTTTCTTGATGCCCCACTGTTTAACCTCATATATTAATTAATGACCAATTTAGTGAGATACCTGTGGGCATCTGGCCTTATGGAGCTGTACCACAGCAGAGGGTTCAGCAGCCTTCCAGACGGCAGAAAACTTTGTAATGCAAATAAACTGCAGTGACAGGAAGACAATTATCAGAGGGGAAAAAAGTGAAGTCTTTTCAACTAAATCAATTTACATTTCAATGCACGAAAATGCCCATGGCAATTAAATTCCCGTCTTCTGTTACCAATGAAGCACTTGTCAAGGGCATCATATCACATACATCTGATGCCATTGTAAAATTTCCTACTGTGCATGTTACTTTCTTCATACTGCTCAAGTCCTTGTCCATTCCTGACTATTTCACTTCAGTCTTGATTGCCCCACCTCAATCGGCCCTCAGCACAATGACGGTCTTTTAGACTCCTGCATTCACGTCTTTACTGATGCCCCTCTATCTGCTAACTGTTTGTCCTCTGTTGGCTTGCCCCTTCCTACCTCTGCAGTGTTCTCATCCTACAACCAGAGATCTTCATGCTCCTCTAATCTTAGTCTCACAAAACCACTGGCAACCATGTTTTCAATGATCAGGCTCTGAAGATTTGAAATTCACCCTCTGGTGGCTCCTCACCAAATTGTGCTTGATAATACACTGTGAGGGTCTAGAATGTGGGTGCAATATAAATGCAATTTGCAGCAGTTTTGCTGTGCGATATTTTCTAATTCTTGATGACAAGCCATTTCGTTTTTTAATAATTCTTAACCTACAAGCCAGTGAAGATATTATTTTTTACCTGAGTAATTCTCACAGGACCATAACAGCCACTTCCACCCCAATCCAGGCCAATGCTTTTGCCTCTCTATGTTAATCTCAGTTGCCCATTTAGGTCTGTATCATCTATGCTTTGCTTATTCAAGTGATTATCAATCCTGATGAAGGGTCTCATAGATTCATCTCCATAGATGCTGCCTGTCCTGCTGAATTCCTCCAGCATTTTGTGTATGTTGCTCTGGGTTTTCAGCATCTGTAAAACCTCTTGTGCTTATCTGAGTGCATTTTTAATTGGAGCAACTGTATCCGATTCCATCATCTCTCACTGTAGGATCTAGGTATTTTCCGTTTCAGAAAATTTCTTTTCAGATTTCCTTTAAAACTCCTTCAATCTACGCCCTCATTTATGATAGTCCTACCTATCGAGGGGAAAAGATATTGACTACATCAGCACAATATTAGGGGCGGAAGGGCCCATACTGTTCTATGCACTTGAATTCCAGGATTCTCTATATCAACACCTTCCACTTAGTTTACACATTCTACCCCATCTGACTTCCCAAAATGTAACACCTCACACTTGTCATGATCAAATTCCATCCATCAACTTTCCATCTGATCTATATCCTGCTGTAGCCTTTCTCAAAATCCGCAACATCAGCATAAACTGCAAACTTAATCACATCTCTAATAGTCACGTCTAAATTATTAATTTATAATTATGAAAAACAAATGTTACAGTACTGATCTCTGTGGTACACCATTAGTCACAGACCTCTTTTTGCACAACAGATGCCCATCTTGACTGAGGCAACAACTTGTGATTTGTCTTGTCGTCACAATGACCGTAAAACGTTTGACTTGCTGCCGATTAGCTCGTTAACAGAAATTAGCTCATTACCTCTTTCTGGTTTCAAAATATTTCTAAATTCAATTTTGTTGTTGTTGTGTTCAAAGAGAAGTTGTACACAAATCACTGTAGTTAACATACATTTAAAGCATACAATTAGAAAAACAAAAAAAAATGGCCTTTACTGCAAGAGGATTTGTATTCAGAATAGTGACATTTTGTTCCAGTTATATAGGATCTGGAATGCTATGTACAGATCTGGTCACTCTATACTTGTGATGGAGGGAGTATAGTGAAGGCTTGCAAAATTGATTCCTCGGTTACTCTTTTGAGGGGGGTTAGGTGGAAGTATGACTAGGGCCTGTACTCATTTGAATTTAAACAATGAAAGATTCTCACACTTAACTTACAAAATTCCTGGTGGATATTTCCCTGGCTGGGTTTCTAGAACAAGGGTTCTTTATAGAGCACGTGCCCAAGTTATGTGTGTGTGTATGAATCTGAAAGCAAAATGATAAGCTTTGGTGCATATTCATAAAAGATCAAGGAAAGGAAAATAAATACATTTTATACTCAGTGAGACTTTTGGTACTGTACTAATGTTGACAAACGTTTATATCTGGCTTGTATTTGGTTGTTTTGAGAACCACACAGAAAGCACTTGTTTCACCAGCAAGTCTTCTCCTATAACACTGGAAAACAAAGATATTGCTTCCTGAATACTTCTGGGTGTAGCTTATGGATTTTGGGCTGCTGATAATGAAAATCACCACAAATTTCCCTATCATGCATCACTTTTTTGAAATTGCCTATATTTGTTGTTTCAATTCATAATTTAAGTCAATTAAAATGTTGTTCACTATGTAAGCTGATAAATTTTCTATCTTGTCCAGGTAATTATACTTGCGTTCAGCTTCAAGTAATCTATCATAACTGAAAAACTTTGAAGAAACAACCTTTTCAAAAAGATTTGCTGTCCAGTGATATTAGACTTAATCAGGTTCATCACTAAAAACAATGATTCATATATGTCAATGAAAATATTATTAATATTGCCATTGCAAGATTTTTCAGACAGTTAGAAGTTTCAGGAATGGAATTCCTGGTTTCAGAATTTTTAAATTCACTACTGCGAAGCCTCTCATTCTGATATCTCTATCCACGGCCTGCTCTACTGTCAAGATGAAGCCACACTCAGGTTGGAGGAACAACGCCTTATATTCCGTCTGGGTAGCCGCCAACCTGATGGCATGAACATTGACTTCTCTAACTTCCGTTAATGCCCCACCTCCCCTTCGTACCCCGTCCGTTATTTATTTATCTTTTATTATTATATATATATTTTTTCTCTCTCTCTCCTTTTTCTCCCTCTATCCCTCTCACTATACTCCTTGCCCATCCTCTGGGCTTCCCCCCTCCCCCTTTCTTTCTCCCTAGGACTCCCGTCCCATGATCTTCTCATATCCCTTTTGCCAATCACCTGTCCAGCTCTTGGCTCCATCCCTCCCCCTCCTGTCTTCTCCTATCGTTTTGGATCTCCCCCTCCCCCTCCCACTTTCAAATCTCTTACTATCTCTTCTTTCAGTTAGTCCTGACGAAGGGTCTCGGCCCGAAACGTTGACTGTACCTCTTCCTAGGGATGCTGCCTGGCCTGCTGCATTCACCAGCAATTTTTATGTGTTTTGCTTGAAATTACAGCATCTGCAGATTTCCTCGTGTTTGCGTTCAGAATCTCATTGCATGGATTTTAATTTTTGGATCCAATCACTTACTAGTCCCTTTTAATATTTTATAATTCAGTTCTTAAGTTGATAAATTGAGCTAACCTAGTTTTACCTATATAAATAAAATATGTCTGTTGTGAAAAATAAATATTAATGGAGACGCTCACTAAACTACATACAGTATTTACTGTATTATCATCAAATATCCAGTGTTCACTCACAAACAGAACTAAAGAATAATAGCAACTGGCCCAACCGTTTCCCATCCCAATACTGATGTGTACACCGGGTCTGCGAGGATGTTTAAACATATCAGCCCTGTTACTTGTCCTCACAGTTTTCTAACTGACGCCAAGCCAGTGTGAGGGAGACATTTCCTGTGAAAACACCGCACTTCTCTTGCTTTGTTAAACATCATTTGCTGCTTCATTTGGCGGTAAGTATAATGATTATGTCTCTTTTTATTATGGGTGGGGTTTATAGAATTAGGGATTGGCACTCTATGCCTTGTGCCAACAAAATTTTTGCACGTGGCATAGATTTGTCACTCCTGCTCTAGAATTAGGATTACAATCTCAAAATAGGCAACAGTCATTTGGTACAAAGATCCTCAGTTGAATGGTATGTTCAAGAAAGGTAGATTTTTAGATATTATACGAAGGAATATGGAACAAGTGTATTAAGATGGCATTCAGTTAATATGTCAAAGATCCTTTTGTTGAATTGCAGACCAAGCACAAAGGCTGAGTAGCCTGCTTATATTTTGATTTATTATGTTCATATATCTCCTCCCACCCACTCTATCCAAAAATACATTACAGCAATTCACTTAGTGTTACGGTCCACTCCCAACTGCGCCAGCCTCTGGGGTTTAGACGCGCTGATTCTCTGGAGTACAGCTAGCTGGTGCGGTCCCTTTAAAGATTGTGGTCAACCCTGTTAATTGGCAGCCATGTTTTGGTGCTAAGATTTGGATATTTAAAGAGCACTTGAACTCAAGCTCAGGGCTCAATTGTAGGCCGACCTTTGATTCAGTCTGCGATTGTGTTTAGGGTCATTCGGATTCTCATCTAGTCTCATCAGGTTCTTGTCTAGGATCTAGTCAAGTACCCTGTTCTTGGCTCAGGCTCAAAATAGTGCCTCGATTCTAGACTCCGAATCTTCAGCATTGGATCCTTACAATTCTCGCCGAGGTCTCTCATCACACTTAGATTGAATTCTTGAACACAAAGAGGTCTAAATGACCGTAAGTTTCTTTATATGGAAAGCAGAATAATTGAAGTGACTGATGTTTATTATATTTTCAGGCTGCAGTATACTTTCAGTGTCTACTTTATTAACAATAGGAGTACCTAATAAAGTGGCCACTGAGCATTTTTCAGAATATTCGTGGTCTTTTGCTACTCCAGCCATCCAAGGTTCAAGATGTTGTGCATTCAGAAATGCTCTTCACCACGCTGCTGTTGTAACGCATAGTTATTTGAGTTACTGACACTTTCCTGTCAGCTTGAAGCAGGCTGACCATTCTCCTCTGACCTCTCTTACTAACGAGGCATTTTTGTCCATAAAACCAGATGTCCTTTGTTTCTCACCTCGTTCTCTGTAAACTCTAGAACAAGGTGTCCAACCTTTTGTATGCCATGGACCAATACCATCAAGGAAAGTTTCTGTGGACCGAAGGTTGGGAACCCCTGCTTTGTTTGAAAATCCCAAGAGATCAGCAGTTTCTGAAATACTCAAACCACCTCGTCTGGCACCAATAGTCATTCCACAGTCCACTTCACTTAGATCACATTTCTTCCACATTCTGGATGTTTAATCTAAATAACAACTGAACCTCTTGACTATGTCTGTATGGCTTTTATGCATTGAGTTGCTGCCATATGATTGGCTGATTAGATATTTGAATTAACAAGCGGGTGTACAGGTGAACCTAATAAAGTGACCACTGAGTCACTGCTGAATTCAATATTAAGCAACTATTTTAGTAACTGGTCTACGATGAGTTGCCATGGATGGAATGTGTCTTAGTGTATCTGAGCAAGCAGAGGGTGAGATAGTGGTCAGAGACAGTAATACATCTGTGCATACGCTGATTGTCAGAGAACACGTTGAGCACCAGCATAAATCCCTTTATGGCCAGTTAGTCTGCTGGCTGTGATTGTCTGAGTTGTAAAATTAATCGGCTCCCTCATGGGTACTAGCCTCAGTAGTATCCAAGAGATCTTTAAGGAGCAGTGCCTCAAAAAGACAGCGTCAATTATTAAGGACCCCCATCACTCAAGATATGCCCTCTTCTCATTGTTACCATTAGGAAGGAGGTACAGAAGCCTGAATGCGCACACTCTGCATCTTCTTCCCCTCTGCCATCTGATTTCTGAATGGACATTGAACCCATGAACACCACCTCAATGGAACTGGAATTAGATTGTAAACAAGGTGGGAGAATGGAAACCTGATTGGATAAGGACTAACCAATCAGGAGGGACTGACTACGGGGGGGGGGGGTATAAATACCACTGAACTAAACATGCCCAGGTATCATCCCTGATGAAGGTGGCAGAGTTTGGCGGCGAAACATCAATTATAATTGATACCTATACCTGACTGGAAGCCCGAGGAGAGTTTATTTGACTACCTCACTACTTACTTTTTTATGTTTTTACACTACTTGTTTAATTTAACTATTTAATATACTTGTATACTTACTGTAATTCAGGTTTTCCCACATATTATCATGCAATGCATTGTAGTGCTGCCGCAAAGTTAACAAATTTCACAACATATGCTGGTGATATTAAACCTGATTCTGATTCTGATTCTGAGAACTCACTTCAAACAGTTACAGGAAAATAAGTGAGGAAATGGGATCAATAAGAGTACTCTGATAACTGGCATAGATTCAATACACCAAATGGTCTCCTTCTGTCATAAGAACATAAGAGAAATTAAAAAAAATGATGAAATGTAAAGGACTTATTAGTTAACATTCTGAAAGAAATTCAACACCCAAGGCATCAAATCCACAATGAGAAATCAATATTCTCAGGGGACAAAGTGATAGGAAATAAAACTGGTGTAGAAAACACATTGCAAAAGAAAGAAGTGATAGAGCATTGTTATGTGTTTAGAGGATTTCTGTGATATTATTTCTGGATGAAACTACAAAATGTATATGGAGGATGCAAACCAAGGTGCACTCAAGCACAAAGTGGATTTTTCCCTGCACGTTACTCGATATGATATTTGGTCACATGATTCTTACTAATTAGTTTTAACCTTTGCAGAAAGAATAAATCAGTGATTGAAACACTTGGCACAGTTGAGATTTAGCAAAGGTTGAAAAGTAATCCCTTCCATCTCTCTCATCATGGATGCATGGTATCTTTAAACATTCACAGTTGCTAAAGTACTTCCAGGTGTTTACCATTAGCTATAACTAAATCAGAGACAACTGAAATTATTTTGTTTGTTTTTCTGTGCGGTAGGTCCAGTTCTGGGATGCTCATTAGTGAGAGTTTATATAACCCGGCGAGGGGTTCAATGCAGCATTTATCATTTCCACTTGCAAATATCTTTATTACATTAGATTCAGTATATTACACCGATACAGACCACTCAGCCTGAGTAGGTCATAATAGTATTTGTACTCCTTTAAGGCATTCTCTGTCTTTCCTCATCTAAATCTACAACACTATCCCATTCTCTCTCCTAGGCTTATCCAGCCTCACTTAAAATGCATCCATGTCATGTGCTTTAACCACATTCCATGGTAGCAAGTTATTACTGAGAGCAATCTTACCACTGTAACTATTTTCTCAACTCCAGATTGCAGTTCAGGACACTTATAATACTGGCCTCTAAACTTTCTCTACAAGTGAAAATATTTTTTTCAGCATTCATTCCTTTAGAGCACTTCACATTTTAAAAAGTCATCAATGGCATCACTGAAGAGTATCCTTAAGAGAAAAGAGAGCCGGTCTCTTCATTCTTTCCTGATGTATCTACCTTGACCAGTCATCTGACTTACTCTCCTTATGGAATAACTCTCTATTCACTTCGCTGGATTACTTTCAATTGTCGGTGTACACCCTGGGAAAGGTTTCACTGCTAATATAATGGTCTTTCTGTAGAAGCAGTGTTTGGGTTATGGTCAGAGATAACAGGGATTTTGGAATGTGAGCTGGCTCCTTTGTTTGGCAGGAGATGAGGAGGGAAGACACTGGAGAGAACTGGTCATAGAATGCGAGCCGGTGGGAGGCCGTGATTCGATGGAGAAGGTGCCGCAGTTGACTGAGGATCAGAGAATATTACTTTTGGAAAAGTTGAGCTCCAACTTATGCATATCTGACTGGTTAATTATAATGGGGCCTTTTTGTTTTTGTCTTTTCTTTACTAACCCCTTAGTTAAGATTAATAAATATAATTCCTTTCACTGTATGCAGTGTGCTGTCTGTTGTTTCTTGGTACTGAGTTGTAACCGGGTAGCAAATTACACAGCATCCACACAAACTGGGGTCTGGGGTGGGAGAGTCGTCTCTATCTCATGGGTTTGGTGGGCATGGAGTGTGTATTCCCTAGATTTACGCAGCCAAGGAAAGCAGCAGGGTTTCATGTACATGCAGACCCTCTGGATAAGCAGTTTTCTCCTCTTTCAGTTTGTGAAAAAAATCCCATTCTTCTATTATAAATTCACATTTCATTATTCCTTACCTGTCTTCATCCCGTCCGCCCCTCTGGTAAGTACTGAAGAACAATTTATTCTTTCTGCCTTCTTCCTACTGTTTACTGTGGCGTTGTTCTGATCATCCTTTAGCAGCCCTATTCCCAATCCAGCCTTCCTTCCTTTTTTAATAACATAGATGCAAGATGAATCACTATTTTGCTTTATGTTAAACACTTAATGTCACATTCCTTTTCTACCATCAGAATTGCTTACTTTCCCAATCCTTTCATAATTGGATTTATCATGCACCCTTTTACTGTTAATGCACTAAATATATGCAAGGAATAAGTAAACCAGTAAAAATTGATTGCCAAGATTGCCAAAGTATATTGACTGGTTGCATTACGGCCTGGTATGGAAACACCAACGCCCTTGAACAGAAAAGCCTACATGAAGTAGTGGATACAGCCCAGTCCATCACAGATAAAGCCCCGCCCACCACTGGATACATCTATAAGGAATGATGTCACAGGAAAGCAGTATCCATCCTCAAGGACCCCCACCATGCTTTCTTCTCGTGGCTGCAATCAGGAAGGAGGTACAGGAACCCCAGGACACACACCACCAGGTTCAGGAACAGTTACTTCCCCTCAACCATCAGGCTCTTGAACCCAAGGATAACTTCACTCAACTTGCCTTACTCCAGAACTGAACTGATTCCACAACATATGGACTCACTTTCAAAGACTCTACCACTTGTGTTCTCGAAATTTGCTGCTTGCTTATTTATTGTTATTATTTTGGTTTTAACTCTTTTTGTATTTGCACATTTTATTGCTTTCTTTGCTCATTGGTTGTTTGTCCATCATTGTGTGTAATTTTTCATTTATTTTATTGCTTG
This sequence comes from Mobula hypostoma, assembly GCF_963921235.1. Classification (NCBI taxonomy): domain Eukaryota; kingdom Metazoa; phylum Chordata; class Chondrichthyes; order Myliobatiformes; family Myliobatidae; genus Mobula; species Mobula hypostoma. The sequence goes on from NC_086103.1 coordinate 134,061,456, forward strand.
TTTTTTTATTTACTGTGAATGCTTGCATGAAAATGAATCGTAGAGTACTATATAGTGACACGTATGTACTTTGATAATAAATTTACTTTGAACTTTTGACAATAATAAATCAATTCTAATTCTATTGCTATATGCACACAAGGGACTTTACTGCTCACTGCTGTACTACTGAAGCCAGAAAACGCTTAGCCATTACGAGGAGACTTTTTTGGGTAACGTGATCTTCATATTCAGAGCTAAGGGGCATTGGACTGCATTGCCAAGTCCTTACAGGTTCCTCCCTTGTAATTTCCTGCCTTAAACAAGGAGTTCTTACTCAGCACTAGCATCAACCATCAGCGGCCTATGAGAAATCTAATCTGTGTCTATAATAGGAGTCCAAAAACAGTTCTAGAATGGCCACCAATGAATTTAGTGCTCTGGTTGGAACTTTATAAAATAGTATTGAGTCCACAATGAGTCTGATCACTGTGAAGACCAATATAAATTCAGCTGCATCATTACCCCAACTTTTTTCTCAGTCTTTCTCCACACAACCCTGTACCTCAACTCCAACAAGCTTAGCACTGGAGTGCAGCTAATCTTCAGGACACGTGGGAAACTGTTCAAACTATTTCATTCCAAACCAAGGTCAATTTCAGTCATCAGACTGTAATTTAGAAATGGCAGTTGTATATGTGTGCATTCAGAATCAAGTTCCAAGCCATCACTGACTAATTCACTGAAAATAACTCGTACACTTGACATCCAAAATTGGCCCCTACTGACCTGCCCTCCTTCGACTACATCTCGCTCTGACGGTCAAGGTCCACGATGAAGCCTTGGAAAATGTGAACACTCCACAAGTCTCAGGAACCACTGCCGATGGATATCAATGCTGAATTAACCATCACCTTCCGTGCACCAGCACTGCCTTTGATTGTCTGAGGAAGAGTGTGTGAATAGCAAGATCTCAAACCACGTAGTCTATCAGACTGCAGTGCCCCCGCCCTCCAGCCCCTCTGAGTCAGATCAAGCACCCTAAAGCACTGGAAAGATAAACCCAATGCCACTCTTCACAAAACCCTTAAACCTACTGGTACAATAGTGAACAGCATTTTCTCACAGACCATAGCCGGTAATGATAGTCAGCTGGGTCTGATAGAGAGGTTGCATTATTTGGTCACAGCAAGAGATTACCAGGTTGACAATAGAAACAATTTCAAACATGTTCTCAAAGACGCTTTAAGCAAGGCAAAACCGCTCCTCCCCCGCACCCCCCCAACTCACAGGAATCACAGGCCCATGACCACTGAAAACGGTGCCCTTGAAATGATCTTGGGAACCTCACGTCCCTTTTTGGGAAAAGATACCCAGCAAAAACAGTGGAAATGGCATGTGATATCCCAAAGTAGGTACATGGGCTGTTTCATCCTGCTGAGTCAGAGCGAGAAACTACAGGTAAAAATGTATTCCTAAGTGGCTAATGAGGGCCTAAGCATCAGAGTGGAAACAAATGACTCTCAATCTGAGCATGAGCACAGAGTGAGAATCAGATTGTAAATACTTCTCATCTTTGTCAGGTTACTTTGATTTTTCTTCGTTATACTGGTGAAGTCTACAAGCCAGCAGTGACTGTAGAGCAGCAAGTGATTCACTGAATCGCTCAAAACAACTTTGATATTATCTGCAGTAAGCTGCACTGAATTTGCCCTCAGCTTTGCAGCATTTTTCCAACACCAGGGAAATTTCCCATCATAACAACAGAATCTGGGCTAAAATTCTCTCAACGCATCATTTTAATTTTATTGACGGATCCAGTACAGGAACAGCCTATTGCTGCTCCACGAGCCTGCACCCCCCCCCACTGCCCATGTGACCAATTAGCTGACTAACCCGTACATCTTTAGAATATGGGTGGAAACTGGAACATCCAGAGGAATTCCACGTGGCCATGGTTACAGACAGCGTTGGAACAGAACCCGGGTCACTGGCGCTGTGCTACCATGCCACCCTTCATACATCACCCCTACATTACAACGCAATGACTGCGTGGCTTACATATTCCTCTTTAGGAGAAGTTTTAAATGAGGAGCCAGGTGCCGCTGTATAAAATGCAGCACGCCCACAGCAGACAAATGCAAAAGAACCCAAGTCAGCACACTGCATACTTTCCATCACCAGCTACTTTAGGCTAATGCTGGCATGGGTACAAATGATACATCCAGCATTACTGAGGGCAACAGAAGGTTATGCCTTTCCCGCAGACTGCATAACATCACCAGCTAATAAATCGCTGTGGCTTCAGAGGATGACCTGCTGAACCCCTGATCAGCTGTCAGCTGTACTTCCTTCAGTAGACAATGACTCCAGAAAGTACCCCCGGGCTGTTACTGCAGAAGAATGATGCATCAGTAATCTTGTTAGACAACGATGACGTAGCAGAATATTCTCCTAATTACAAATTGTACTATAAAGCTTTCTTTTTTATCACTTGCTTGTTGCCAAATAAGTGCTATTTCAATATGATCTAAAATGGCCTGACTGCAGTGTGAGTTAATAATGATCTGCCACAGTGGCAAATAAAAAGATTTTTGACAATCTGGGCTGACAGTAAATCACAGCTGGAAACACTTAAGCTAATTGATGGTGCAAATGATTAAAACCATTTCAATGCCCCCTTTGTCTTTGGGAAAAAATAGAACTCACAGCATTTATCGAGCCAACTTAAAGATGCTTGTCTCACTGTTTAACCCGCTTGACTTTCAAATTTTCCATGGGATATCCACCAGCCCAGGGGTCATTGTATTTATGGTCTTTAGTAATTCTTCAATCTGCCTCATTTTTCTCCGTAACCTAAACGGACCTGTACTACTCTCTTAAATTCACCACCACCACACTGTATAGTCACATTTCTCTCACGTTTTTGATGTAACAGAGCATTAGAGTTGCAAAGAGAGAATGAAAATTACAAAATAAGAAAAATACAGTAACCTCAAAAGAATAGGAAAGAGAAGGTTAGTATTAATACTATCAGCAGTCTTTTTCCATTCCTCTTGTACTTTTGGAATGAACAAATATTAATACTATCAGCAGTCTTTTTCCATTCCTCTTGTACTTTTGGAATGAACAAATTTACTAGATACATTGATCTCCAAGGCACATTTCAGTTAGGATATGACTAGCAATACCATTGTTTGTCTACATAACACCAGCCACAACAACTAAAAATATAATTCATTATATAAAATGCATTGAGATGACTTGTAAGTTCTGTTTAAGGAAGGCTGGAAGTCAATGGCCCAAGTAAATATTTACACGTATCATTGACTATATCAAAACCGTTAGTATGAGCTGTCATAAACGAGAGGAAGATTTGCAGAAGAAAGATACAGTACCTCCAAAAGAAAAGGAGGGTATATAGGTTAGTGAAAACTGGGAAAGATGGCCAAGCTATGCCCAGCGACCAATAGGGAGAGCTCAGAATTTCATTCAGGTTTGCTGACAGAATGTAAAAGGCAGCAACTCACGGCAAATTTTTGGAGCTTTGACCAGCAACCATTTGGGAGATCAGAAGCTTGAGAGGATAAAATTTCACTCAAGTTCACTAACCAGGTATAAAAGACAACAAATCACAGTAGTTTTTTGGAGCTTTGGCCAGTGACCAATCAGCGTTTGGGATTGATTTGCAAGAACAAATTAAAGGAAGGCAGAGGCAAATGGAGCGGCTATCATCACACTGGCCATCATTGGAGTGGACTGAGTTAGAGAGGAAATTTTGAGGCTTTAGCTCTTTGAGATTTCAGTAAGGAGAGGCTTCAGTCAGAGAAAGCAAAAACAAAAAGCTGCAGGTAAAGGCTCCGCCCCCACCACTTTACATTTGATCACTTAGAACAGTACAGATACCAGGCAGGACAGCAGAATGCTCCTTTCGCAGGATGTGGGAAGAAAGACCACCAGTGTCCCTGAGGACTACAACTGTGAAGTGCATCCAGCTGCAGCTTCTAACAATCCATGTTAAGGAGCTGGAGCTGGAATTGGATGAACTCCAGATCATTCGAGAGGATGAGGGGGTGGTAGATAGGACATATGGAGAGGTAGTTACACCCAAGGTGCAAGACACAGGAAACTGAGTGACAGTCAGGAAGGAGAAAGGAGTTAAGGAGCCAGTGCAGGGTACTCCCATAGCCACAGCCCTCAACAACAGGTATATTACTTTGGATACTGTTGGTGAGGATGAAAGTCACAGGTCTCTGGCACTGAGTTTGGCTCTGTGACTCAGAAGGAAGGGTGGGGTGGGGAGAAGAGGCGAGCTGTGGTGATAGAGGATTTGTTAGTTAGGGGAACAGGAAGGAGGTTCTGTGGGTGAGAACAAGATTCCCAGATGGTATATTTCCTCCTGGGTGTCAGGGTCCGGGACATCTTGAATTGAGTCCTCAGTATTCTTAAGTGGGATGGTGAACAGCCAGAAGCCATGGTCCACGTAGGTATTAATGATATGGGTAGGATGAGAGATGAGCTTCTGTCAAAGGGGTTCAGGGAGTTAGATGCTAAGTTAAAGGGCAGGACCTCCAGGGTTGTGATCTCAAGATTGCTACCCATGCCACATGCTAGTGAGGCCAGAAGTAGTTATATGTTTAACATGTGACTAAGGAATTTGTGTGGGAGGGTGGGCATAAAATTAGAAGATAGCCAATGTTGTTCCGCTGTTTAAAAGAGGCTCTAAACATAAACCCAGGAAATTATAGGCCGGTGTGTCTGACTTCAGTTGTGGGAAAGTTATTGGAAGGTTTTCTAAGGGACCGGATATATTAGTATTTGGATAGACATGGACTGATTAAGGATAATCAGCATGGCTTTGTGCATGGTAGGTCATGTTTAACTAATCTTATAGTGTTTTTTGAGGAAGTTACCAGGAAAATGGGTGAAAGCAAAGCAGAGGTTGTTGTCTATATGGACCTTAGTAAGGCATTTGACAAGGTCCCGCATGGGAGGTTGGTCAAGAAGGTCCAGTCGCCGGCATTCAAGATGAGGTAATAAATTGGGTTAGACATTGGCTTCGAGAGAGAAGCCAGAGAACGATAGCAGATGGTTGCTTCTCTGACTGGAGTCCTCTGACTGGTGGAGTGCCGCAGTGATTGGTGCTGGGTCTGTTGTTGTCTGTCATCTATATCAACGATCTGGATGATAATTTGGTAAACTAGATCAGCAGGCTTGCGGATGACACCAAGATTAGCAGTGTAGTGGACAGCGAAGAAGGCTATACTAGCTTGCGGCAGGATCTGGACCAGCTGGAAAAATGGGCTGAAAAATGGCAGATGGAATTTAATGCAAACAAGTGTGAGAGTTTGCATTTCAGTGGAACCAATCAGGGCAGGTGAGACCAGTGACGGTAGGGTACGGACAAGTGTAGTAGAACAAGTCCATAATTCATTGAGAGTGGTGTCGTGGGTAGACAGGTTCATAAAGAAAGCTTCTGGCACATTGCTTTCAAAAATCAATATATTGAGTACAGGAGACGGGATGTTATGCTGAAGTTGTATAAGGCATTGATGCCCCCTAATTTGGAGTATTGTGTGCAGTTTTGGTCACCTACCTAGAGGAAAGATATAAACAAGGTTGAAAGAGTGCAGAGAAAATTTACAAGGACTTTGCCAGGTCTGGAGGACCTGAGTTATAAGGAAAGATTGAATAGGTTAGGACTGTATTCTTTAGAATTGAATTGAATTGACTTTATTTTTTACATCCTACACACACATGAAGAGTCAAAAATTTTACGTTACGTCTCCATCTAAATGTGCCATGTGCAATCATAGTACTTTATAATAAATAGAACAGTCAATGTAACTTGGAAATATATGCAGATGAGCGTGAGTCGATCAGTCTGACGGCCTGGTGGAAGACGCTGTCCTGGAGCCTGTTGGTCCTGGCTTTTATGCTGTGGTACCGTTTCCCAGATGGTAGCAGCTGGAATAGATTGTGGTTGGGGTGACTCGGGTCCCCAATGATCCTTCTCGGGCCTTTTCTCACACCTGTCTTCGTAAATGCCCTGAATCATGGGAAGTTCACAACTGCAGATGCACTGGGCTGTCCACAACACTCTCTTCAGAATTCTGCGATTAAGGGAGGTACAGTTCCCATACCAAGCAGTGTTGCAGCCAGTCAGGATGCTCTCAATTGTGCTCCTGTAAAAAGTTATTGGGATTTGGGAGCCCATACCAAACTTCCTCAACCATCTGAGGTGAAAGAGGCATTGTTGTGCCTTTTTCACCACACAGCTGGTGTGCACAGTCCATGTGAGGTCCTCAGTGATGTGGATGCTGAGGAACTTAAAGCTATTTACTCTCTCACCCGGATCCATTGATGTCAATAGGGGTTAGTCCATCTCCAATCCTCCTGTAATCCACAACCAGCTCCTTTGTTTTTGTGACATTGAGGGAGAAGTTGTTTTCTTTACACCACCTGTTCATAGAGATTACTTCTTCCCTGTAGACTACCTCCTTATTGTTTGAGATTAGGCCAATCAATGTAGTGTCATCGGCAAATTTAGTTAGCAGATTAGAGCTGTGGATGGCGACACAGTCGTGGGTATACAGGGAATAAAGGGTACACAGTCCTGAGGGGCTCCTGTGTTGAGAGTCAGAGGGATGGAGGTGAGGAATGTAGAAGATTGAGGGGAGATTTGATAGTGGTATGCACAATTATAGGGGTATAGATAGGGTAAATGCAAGCAGGCTTTTCCTACTGAGTTTGAGTAGGACTACAACCAGGGGTCATGGGTTGAGTATGAAAGCTGAAAAGTTTAAGGGGAATATGAGGGAAAGCATCTTCACTCAGAGGGCTGTGAGAGTGTGGAATGATCGGCCAGCCAAGTGGTGCGTGTGAGTTTGATTTCAATGTTTAAGAGAAGCTTGGATGGATATAGGGGATGATAGGGTTATGGAAGGCTATGGTCCTGGCACAGGTCAATGGGACTAGGCAGTTTAAATGGTTTTGACGTGGACTAGATGGGCCAAATGGCTTGCTTCTGTGCTGTACTTCTCTACGACTCCATCCACAGAGCCAACATCTTCACTTAAAAGCATAAAGCAAATTGGACAATATTTGTGGTAAGAAGAATACAGTTAATGCTTCATCTGATGAAGGTTTTAATGTTCATATATGTACAGATACTGCTTGACCTGGTGAATATTTCTGGCATTTTTTGGTTTCAAGTTTTCAACATCTCTAGTTTTCTGCCTCAACGTTTGCTTCAACGCCTGGATGCACTAACTAGTCAGCACTGGTCCTGAAAATGGACTGAAGGATATTTTCTAATGTAAATATGGAAGGAAAGCCTGCCACTGGAGAACCAGTAAAATGGGTGGACTTCAGAGCTCAAAACAAACTGAACGTATCAGCATTACTGTCAGATGGACAGCTACTACTGTACCTAGAGGATTTCAAACTTCACCCTGACTGTAAATCTCACCTTTAATCAGAAGAGTATGCTGAAGTGCATTTCATAAGGATAATGAGAAGAGGTATCTTTAGAATACTTTAGCAGGCCTCAATTTTAATCCCATTGGCAAGTACGTTGGCTCACGCTCAGGGTATCAGACATCTGCCAGATCTAATCTTACAAGTGCAATCCTGCCCTTCTCAAAGCCTCAGGGAAGTCTGTAACAAAGTGAAGTTTTGGCAGAAGTATACTGAAGATTTGGAAGTTACATAAACCCATTTGGAAGTTCACATCAAAGCTAAAAGTGTTGAGTACTTTCTAAACACGCCTTTGAATGTGTTAAGGTTTTTCCAAATTTGGTCCAAGAAACACATTTTGTTTGAATTCCTGACATTGTTCTAAACTTAAATTCAATTCACAAAGGGAAGATATACTAGAAACATCCAAATTGCCTGGAATTCTGTTTCGGTCGACATGAATGGAATGTCAATCAAATCAGTCAATGAGAGAATGTGGACACTTCGATAACACATCCATTTTAGAAATAATAGAAACCATTGATATCTAAGAATTGTTTGTACTTCTAATGTTGCAAGAGTCTTTCAGAAACAAACATATATTTGTTGCTGCTTTCAATCAAATGGAATTGAATTGCTAATTCAGGGTGGCTAATTTGACAGAGATAAGCCTTAAAACAAATAAACATCAGTGGAGGGACTGAGGTTAGAGGCCAACTTTTGAATCTCTCTAGATATGACATTCTGTCTTGGAACAGCTGGCAGGAGAGGGATTCTGTTTGCTTATTGTGGCGGTGAGAAACTTCAGCTGAGATGTGAATGCCTGCAGCCATTTCCAGCAAAGAATAGAATTAGTTAGTCTGGACTAGCCATATGTAAACTGCGTAAAGCCTTCATTCATTCATTTGTTCCACAAGAAAGTTGGGTAATTTGTTGTGAGGTATGATTTAGTTGGTTTCACATCTTAAATTAAATGAGGCAACAATTGATCTGAACCCTCCACATCAGTGTCACTCTAGGATTGTGACACTTGGGAGAATTGTGGGATGCAAAAACAATGGGCCATTATCTTTGCTACTCTAAATAAGCACCATTCTGCAAGCTAAGGAACTCAGTATCATCGCCTTCTGTGAATGAGCTCAGTTAAAGTGGGTCATTGAAAAATAGTTTGAAAGCTGATGCTGGAGTTAGCCTCAGGATTATCAGAAGAGTCAGCAGACAGAAATAAGGACATGCAAAATAAGTTTTTTTTTATTGGGAAATGTTCTCCAGCTATCAGAGTCCTTAAGGGTAGACAGAGGACTCCTGCAAGGTGGGGCTTTGCTATCTATATCAAACAAGGAGAAAGAAGGGACTTTAATGTTGCTGACTGTGTAATATTAGAAGAGGAGAATCATGGTGCTCTAGCGATCATTAGATTTAAATCTCTGGAAAATGTGTCCATTAAATTGGAACATATTGCTTAGGACTGTAAATTATTTCCCTCACTGAGAGGCTTATAAATATCTCAGAAAGATGAAACAAGGGACAACAGCACAATCCAAATGGGAATAAAATCATTGATCCTTAATTATTGTGGAAGCCCCAATGGATCCACACATGTTCATGTTATACTGTACCTCCCAATTTACCATAAATGAGAAACAGTTTGAAAATTCAGGGACTCTGCAAATTTACGGTATGTTTCAATTCACCTTTTATTATGACTGACTCAGAAACTTGCAAAATCAAATGTGGAGTCACAGATCTGCTGTGTAGCTTCCAAATGAGAGCTTAAAGCCAAGGAAACTCAGCATATGCCTGACACTCTAATAATGGCTGCCTTTCTCTGCTGATCCAAGGCTTGTTACTCAATCTGTTCTTGGATAGTAGTCCAAAAATGATACCACAACATTGATCTTGAGCGTGACGAAAAGTGCCGTGTGAAGTTAATTGTGCTAGCGTAAGTCAGGCTATGTTCACAGTGGATAACTTCCAAGTCTTCAGAAATGGAAATGGTAACCTTATTCTCCTGAATACACCATTTCTCTAGAAAAAGGAATTATTTTGTGATCAAAACCCTTGGCTGCAAGGTTAATTTCTTTCCTTTTTTTTTGAAAGGTTTATTTCAGTGGACCAGGAATGCAATGTACAGTACATCACTGGTCCCCTGTAGCATGGTTTGTGGATGCTACTGCAGTGCACCAGCATTGTATTGATCACTGTACTGTAGCAATGTTCACTGTACTAGTCCACTGTAGTAACCAGATAGTGCATTTGATATTCAGGATCAGAATCAGAATCAGATAATGCTAATATCGCCAGCGTATACCATGAAATTTGTTAAATATACAGCTGCAGTACAATGAAATACATGATAAATAAATATAGAAAAAAACTGAATTAAAGTATATATACATGTCTATTAAATAGTTAAGTTAAAGTAAGTACTGCATAAATGAGAAAAGTAATGAGGTAGTGTTCATGGGTTCAATGTCCATTTAGAAATTAGATGGCAGAGGGGAAGAAGCTGTTCAACTATTACTGTTCAATTTATTTTCTGGGAAGCAATAGAAAGTCAAGAAAACTGACAATGGTTTGCTACTCATCCTTAATGTAGTTAAATTCTACACACCACAACCTTTACTGTCAAGGACTGCTAATGTTCCAAAAACTACATTCTGAAATGAGAATGATTACAAAACTTCTTTGAGTATGTCTCAGAGGCCAATTAAGAACTTACAACAAAATATTCATCTGTGAGGAATGTCTTGTGAAAATTATCGGATTGGGAAAAGAAGGCTAGTCTACGTGGCTGTTAGACACTGCACCTTGTTGCTGCTATTAGCCAATAAAGTGTGCGCAGGTAGTGAAAACAGTTACTTAATACAGCCAAGGAAACAAGTTGTAAAGCAAGAAGTCCACATTAAAGTTTTGCACACATGTTATAAAATTAGTAAGGGCCAAACGTGTCGGGGATCAGAGGTGGGGGAGGGTCAGTAGTTTTAATTTCCTTAGCATTAATGTATCACAGGATCTCACCCTCTGCATGCCACCTTGGCTGAACTGAGGAGCACTTTTAGAAATAGACTAAGACAACTGCACTGCTCTAAAGAGCACTCTGTGAGGTTATTCTTACCCTCGGCCATTAGGCTCTATAATAAGTCAACCTATAGCCGGGGAAGTGATGAACCCCTCCTGTTAGACTTTTGAGGTAACTTAATTTTTATTCTTCCCTTATTACTCTTCTAATATTTGTACATCTGTATATCTGTGTACTTGTAAAGCTACTGTGACACTGTGATTTCCTTTGGGATCAATAAAGTATCTATCTATCTGCCTGAGATCAGCATGTGTCATCACAAAGAAGGCATGATAGCATCTCTAATTTCTTAGAAGTTTGCTTAGATTTGGCATGTCACCAAAAACTTTGACACACTTCTATAGCTGTACAGTGGAGAGTATCCTAGTTGGTTGCATCATGGCCGTGTATGGATACATGAATGCCCAGGAATGGAAAGGACTACAGAAAGTGGTGGATGTAGCCTAGTACATCACAGGCAAACTCCTCTCTACCGTTGAGTACACTTACATGGAACATTTCCATCATCAAAGACACCCACCATCCAAGCCATACCCTCTTCTCACTAATACCATCAGGCAGGAGTACAGAAGCCTTATGTCCCACACCACCAGGTTCAGGAACAGTTATCACCCTATAACCACCAGGCTTCTGAACCACAGTGCACAACTTCACTCATCACAACTCTGAACTGATTCTACGCCCTATAGATTCACTTTCAAGTACTTTTTACACTCATGTTCTCAGTATTTTTTACTGTTTGCCTTCTTTTGCACATTGGCAATTTGTCAGTTTTTGCCTGTTCACATAGAATTCTTTGTAAATCCTATTGTATTTATTTTTTCCCTGTAAATCCCTGCAAGAAAATGAATCTCAAGGTAGTTTCTGGTAATATATATTGAAGGCATCCGTTAGTCTTGTGAGACCATGGATCTGTGCCCGGAAAGTCTTCACTCTCCAGGGCACAGGCCTGGGTAAGGCTGTATGGAAGATCGGCAGTTGCCCATGCTGCAAGTCTCCCCTCTCCACAACACCAATGTTGTCCAAGGGAAGGGCAAGGACCAATACAGCTTGGCACTGGTGTCGTCGCAGAGCACCGTGTGGTTAAGTGCCTTGCTCAAGGACACAACACGCTGCCTCAGCTGGGGCTGGAACTCACGACCTTCAGGTCACTAGTTGAATGCCTTAACCACTTGGCCGCGTGCCCACACTGTAAAGTATATTTATATACTTTGACATTAAGTTTACTTTGAACTTTGAGAAAGATTATATAGGCTGTAGTGATGAATTTGCACAAATAAGCTATCTGTGGGATGGGATGGTTGACGGTTGGCTGGGAGGCAGCAGGATGACTACAAAAGTCTAATTTGTACAAAGTCACTACACTTGCTTAAATGGTCAATAAGGTGAGGATGCAAGAGGTCCCCATATAAAACTTTATACTGGTTTTCTCCCTTTCCCAGCTCTTCAACACTTTACCTTTTGTTTTTCTTGTCTCCATTTTTTGACCATTTTGCACTTCCAGTATTTTCTTTACCATTTTTTATATTTGAGTTATTTTTATATTTTCAAACTTTTACATCTTGTTGTTTCTTCTCAGATTTTTTTTTGGGTGGGGAGAGGATGCTGTGGAATGACCACTGAAAACAAACAAAAAATGACAGGGCAGCAGAACATGGTAGCTAAAGGCAGAGAAGTGCAAATTATAGACCAACATTTTTGAGAACAATGTGCACTGGTTAATGATGGATCTGGAAGTTGCTCAAGCAGCTATTATATTGATTCTAATAATTATCCTTTTTCTTTCATTTTTTCCTTCTTTTCCCATTCCTTTCCTGGACTACAACATGAACATTTTCTTCAATCTGGTATAAACGTACTCCTCTGTTTATTGATGTGTTATATCTTACAGCTGGACGTGATCTATTTGGACACTCCTCTATGCTATACAGGCATGATGGATCTTTGCTGCAGCATACCATAAGGTATATTCTACCATTATATGAGTTGTATCACAGCTATTGTTCCAGTTACTTTCTGGGGATTCCTTCGACGAACCGTGAGACATGGCTCCCAAAGTGTGTCAATAAGCCCAAAGCTGGATCTCAGTAACTATCTACTTCTGTATCATAAAGCTGGAAGAGCGACTGATGATTCAAAATAAATTTGCATACACGCTGGTTATTATACTTTATGCTACGTCTTGCAAAGATTTCCACTCCTTGTGCACCATTTTTTCCAATAATAATCCAGATACAGTAAAACTTTGAAATCCAACGATGCAGGTGCTGATGGCTATGCTTCCTTCAGTACACCAGGACCAGACCATTACATTTTACTCTAGGCTCCCGGTCCCCCTGCTCCCTTTAGCATACTGGATCCCCTGGTCCCTTCGACACTGCAGGGCAGGGCCACAGTTCTCAAATTCCATTCAACCTCACTGGGCCCTCAGTTCCCATGCATCAGGTTCTGTTTCCCCTGTTTTCTAGAAACTGCCCAGGCACCAGATTGCACACTCCATTGAAGCACACTGGATTCTGCTCTCCCTTTACTTACTGGGTTCAATGAAAAACTAATTACACTGCAACATCTAAACATGAGAGAGGCTTAAACTGTGTTGGAGTATTAATTAAAATAACATTCAGCAGCCTGGAAAATACTCCAACATCTGCTGGTCTGGTACCACCAAAATCCTGAATGTTCCAAGTTAATGGAGGTTTATTGTAGTAGTTTTAACCATCATTAAGTTCTAGAGTATGTCATAAAGCAACACATCTTGGCTTAGGCTAATCAATTCACAAACAAAAATAAGAGAGAAGTGCTCTACTTGTCAATTAATGGCAAAGCAGACAGAATTATTAAATGAAGCTACTAAGCTTTCAGCTTCCTTTGAAAGGTGTCTCCATCTTATTCCTTGCTAAGTCACCTACTTAGGTAAAACGGTTATAGTGTCTGTGAGAGATAAAATTGCCCTGTTGGGACCAGGTGGTACAGGAATGCATCTCTGGGCCCTGCAAGAATCTACTATACCAGCTTGTTCCCTCCCCATCTCTGGAGTTCTTGTGGCACACACATTGATTCATTCTCACAGGTGCTGCTTGGTGATATCCAGAAAACGTGGCCTATTAATCGACACATTATATTGAGCTGCAGCACGGACATCAGTCAGTGCCTGATGAAGACCCCTTTCAAATTACTGTTGGATATTAATTTGGCTCTCAGGATTCAGCTGGCTAACAAGGAACAAACTGAATCAGATCAGCCAGTCATTTTAAACCCATCTAATTTTTTACTTCCATTGAAGTTAAAAGAAGACATTGACATTGACCAGGGTCAATGTCAATACAAGCTAGCTTCCAGGTTCCACTTACTGTACACACTAATACACATACTGGAAGCAAGCATACTTTATAATAGAAAAAAAAAGAAAGATTTTAATAAAATCATATTTTAATCAAATAACAAATGATGGCAAAGCTAAAGAGGTTAAGTGACTATTGATTTCTATATGAATTAGAATAAAAACTGGTAAGAACTTTTCTCAACTGGCTTTCAAAGAAATGACCAATTAAATAATTGGTCAGAAAAATTCCACAATCTGTTCACATTTTTTTTTACTTTTGTTATTTACACAAATTTTAATAGGTGGAACTGGAGACATCATATTTGGAATGATAACTGCCTCATTGGTAGGAGTTTTCATTTTCCACGTTTGAACTTTTTCCAAATTTCATTCCCTCAATGTCTGCATTCAGCAAATAAACCCAGGTCCGGTGCAAATTCATGTAGTCCATCCAGCATTAGAAATGCTACACAGAAGGTTTGTAGGGAAGGTTGTGGAAATCTAACATAGAAGAGAAGCTAAAGTCAAATCAGACCACATCTTGCCCTAATTTAACATAATACAAGGTAAGTTGCAAAAGAAAAAGAATGGAAAATCTTGAGCTTTTTTAAAGAAGATGATGCACTCACAAGGCAGAATTGGATGTATTCCATAGCCCTGATATGTCTACCTATGTATTGTGCCAACCTGTTGAGAAAATGCCAAGAACATACTCAACAGTGCCAGTATCCTGTTATTCACAATTTTCTCAATGTAAGACAGTGCCTTGAATTAAATTAGCTCTCATGTTGTGAATTGTGAAGAGCTAATGCTATCCAAACTGATGATGGTGTCACAACAGGCATCATGGTCTTAGAATGAATGAGTCAAACAGAGACAGATAGCTCTGACTCTTCTACCTGCTCCTTCCCTCCTTTCCTCCTTTATCAATTCAAAATATTTTCCTTTTGGTTTCTTTTTGTTTTATTTATGTATGTGTAGATACATACATATACATATACAGTTGAGGTCAAAAGTTTACATACACCTTAGCCAAGTACATTTAAACTCAGTGTTTCACAATTCCTGACATTTAATCCTAGAAAACGTTCCCTGTCTTAGGTCAGTTAGGATCACTACCTTATTTTAAGAATGTGAAATGTCAGAATAATAGTAGAGAGAATGATTTATTTCAGCTTTTATTTCTTTCATCACTTTCCCAGTGGGTCCAAAGTTTACATACACTTTGTTAGTATTTGGTAACATTGCCTTTAAATTGTTTAACTTGGGTCAAACATTTTGGGTAGCCGTTCACAAGATTCTCACAGTAGGTTTGCGGAATTTTGTTCCATTCCTCCAGACAGAACTGATGTAACTGAGTCAGGTTTGTAGACCTCCTTGCTCGCACACGCTTTTTCGGTTCTAGCCACAAATTTTCTATCAGATTGAGGTCAGGGCTTTGTGATGGCCACTCCAATACTTCGACTTTGTTGTCCTTAAGCAATTTTGCCACAACTTTGGAGGTATGCTTGGGGTCATTGTCCATTTGGAAGACCCATTTTCGACCAAGCTTTAACTTCCTGGCTGATGCCTTGAGATGTTGCTTCAATATATCCACATAATTTTCCTTCCTCATGATGCCATCTATTTTGTGAAGTGCACCAGTCCCTCCTGCAGCAAAGCAGCCCCACAACATGATGCTGCCACCCCCATGCTTCACGGTTGGGATGGTGTTCTTTGGTTTGCAAGCCTCACCCTTTCTCCTCCAAACATAACGATGGTCATTACGGCCAAACAGTTCAATTTTTGTTTCATCAGACTAGAGGACATTTCTCCAAAAAGTAAGATCTTTGTCCCCATGTGCACTTGCAAACTGTAGTCTGGCTTTTTAATGGCGGTTTTGGAGCAGTGGCTTCTTCCTTGCTGAGCAGCCTTTCAGGTTATGTTGATATAGGATTCGTTTTGCTGTGGATATAGATACTTGTCTACCTGCTTCCTCCAGCATCTTCACAAGGTCTTTTGCTGTTGTTCTGGGATTGATTTGCACTTTTCGCGCCAAAGTACGTTCGTCTCTAGGAGACAGAATGCATCTCCTTCCTGAGCGGTATGACGGCTGCGTGGTCCCATGGTGTTTATACTTGCGTACTACTGTTTGTACAGATGAACGTGGTACCTTCAGGCGTTTGGAAATTGCTTCCAAGGATGAACCAGACTTGACATCATTTTCTGACCTCAATCAGATAGAAAATTTGTGGGCAGAACTGAAAAAGCGTGTGCGAGCAAGGAGGCCTACAAACCGGACTCAGTTACACCAGTTCTGTCTGGAGGAATGGAACAAAATTCCAGCAACTTACTGTGAGAAGCTTATGGAAGGCAAGTTAAACAATTTCAAGGCAATGCTACCAAATACTAACAAAGTGTATGCAAACTTCTGACCCACTGGGAAAGTGATGAAAGAAACAAAAGCTGAAATAAATCATTCTCTCTACTATTATTCTGACATTTCACATTCTTAAAACAAAGTAGTGATCCTAACTGACCTAAGACAGAGAATGTTTTCTAGGATTAAATGTCAGAAGTTGTGAAAAACTGAGTTTAAATGTATTTGACTAAGATGTATGTAAACTTCTGACTTCAACTGCATGTGTGTGTGTATATATATATATATATATATATATATATATATATATATACACACACATACACACACACACATACATGCACACACCTACATACACACACATTCATATATACACATATATACGCGTGCGTGTGTGTGTGTGTGTGTGTGTGTGTGTGTGTGTGTGTGTATATATATACACACATACACACACCTACATACACACACATACATATATACACATATATACGCGTGTGTGTGTGTGTGTGTGTGTGTGTACCACCGTCTTTATCTTTTGCAGAGCCACTGACTTTGCTTTACTTAAAATAGCAATATTTAATGTCCTTTTCATAAGCTGAAAAAGTATATTGTACCAGAATATAAGAAGCAGTGATGTATAATGGTATAATGTCCTATCGGTTTTGACATGACTGAAATAACACCTTCAGCGTTCAAGTCCCAGCATGGCAAATTGTGAAATTGAACATTTGGTGCAAGAAACAATCTGTTGAAGGAGCTCGCAATCTTTGTGGTGGGGGTTGTGGGGATGGGGAAGGAATCGTCAGCATTGTCACTGTCAGGGTTTTGTCTTGAAGCATCGACAATTCCTTCCCCCCACCACCACCCCTACAGATACCGCTTGACCCACTGGATTCCTCCAGCAGATTGTTGCTGCAGATTCCAGACGCTGCAGTGCGTTGTGCCTTAATAAATGTGTTGTTTGCGAACAGGAATATTGCAATAGTCATTCTGCAGTACCATCTACTGCTACATTTACAGTAAGTACTTGATATATTGCAATCAATCAAGAAATTCATTTTGAAAAAAAATCATTCCAATTAAGTATACAATGGCAGAAATTTTGAACAGCTCAATCAACAAAAGCTCACGTGATAGAATAAGAAGTATAGGTATCAGATTTGCAGGATCCTTCTCATCACTACCCACAACTGATTGCATTCCAATAGTGGGCTCAATCTTTTAAAGCCAAGCTGGCAGTTTTATCTGAAACTACTGGCACTTACCCACTACTCTATCTAGAATCTCAGCTCTCCAGGTTTGGAGCCCTGCCCTCCCGAATCACAAGACGTTAATGATTGAGACCTTGTGGGAGTTCAGCTTGTTGCCTTTGCATTGTCCCTGTGCCTCCACCAGCCTCATTTCAGGCTTCGTGGCTTGAGTCTGCATACCTGGAGAGTAGGGAGACAGGGAAGGTGGCCATTTCCTGCGATAAATAAATTTGCCCACTAATTATTGATGTGGAACAGAGCACGAGAGTTAGCATTGTTTTTTCTTATTTTTTTCTAGTTACCAATCACTCATTTAACCAAGCTCTGCCTTAATCTAATTTGATATCCAAACAAGCAATCTGGTCTACGAATTATAGCTGATAAACCGATACTTTCAGTGATCTAATCCTTTGCAAACAGAAGACTGAACCTAACTTCCAACTTTTTTGCTGATCTTATCCACTTATTTCACTCATAGTGGAGTGAATCAATTATTACTACATTCTATCCCCCATCTTTCTTTGCTGTCCACCCTCTCATTGGCTTTACCTGCAGAATCGTTTATCATACATTTGCAGGACGTGAACTGCAAGAATGGGTCACTCACCTGCACGGTGCCAAGTTTTAAACTGTCATAGGGTTGCAACCACAACATGGATCCCAGACCAACAGCTAACGCAGCAAGTTGTGTAACCAACTGATAATTATCAACAACATCTTCCTTCTATGAGTTTATTTTAAATTACCTCAATTGTTATGAGATATTTACGTAAGCAAGCTAATGCTCACTAAGTGGCCATTAAAGCTAACCTTTAATAAAGAAAGTCAAATAAGTATATGAAATTATCCATTAAATGTCTTCATTATATTTCACTCCAAGAAATGCAGAGTACCTTGACGACAATCAAAAAGCAGGATAAGAAATGTTAGTACTTTAAAGTATTTAATCTAGTTATAAAAGTTAGCACAAAATACTTCCACAATATTGTTTAATACCTACAATTGCTCAAGAACTTTGATAACTAGCGAGACTCAAGCGGAACTTCCCTAGCTGTCAATGAGGCTTAGTGTGGAGCCTAGTCACTCCACTTCAGACAGAGCTGGGAAAGTAATTAAGTACATTATTGATGTCTGTGCTGTTCAGTATATTTTCCATGCTACATCACTGAAGATTTCCAAGGGGAAATTGTGAAGCATACAGTAGGATATAACAGTCACCTTTAAAACTGAGCTGTCAACATATTTGTTTTATAAACTTCAAAAGAACAGCTAATGCACAGATATAGAGAGCAGCCTGAGCAACCTATTGACAGTCATATAGAGCAACCTTCCTTTACAACCTATAGTCCTTCAGGTTATAAGTTTCTTATAGAAGGTTCCCTCCTCGTCATGTTGTTTTTCCTTTCTGATGGCAGCAATTTATTGCTTTACAGCATCACTGCTTGGATTTTAAATGATGTTAAGAATTTTGAAACAATTTGAAGTTTTACCATTTAGTGAAAGCAATTCATTTTAAAACAATTCATTTTAAAATCAGCCTTGCTACATAGATGTAAAGCTTCTTGCATCATACTTCTTGCAGTGTAATCTTTTTAGTGTAATCTACAACCCAATTAAAATACCATTATCTTTGATAACAGTTCCCTACTTTGGGATACACCATCCATTGACCAATAAGGCTGGTTAGATTTTAAAAAGTTGTCTCTGTCTCACACAAAATGCTGGAAAAGGGTACAGTCGATGTTTCGGTCTGAGACCCTTCATCAGTGTTTTCCATAGATACTGCCTGGCCTGCTGAGTTCCTCCAGCATTTTGTGTGTGTTGCTTGGATTTCTAGCATCTGCAGATTTTCTCGTTTGCCTCTATCTTTACAGCTTTCATTAAATTTAGGCACTGTCTTTTCCTCATTTGTGTTTTGGTGTCCATTTTTTACCTTCTGAACGCCTTACAGCTCATCAGGTCTGCCATCAGTAATGAGTGCGTTACGTCAAGGAGATATAAAGCAAGAGGTAAGGCGTTGGCCTGGAAGTCAATCAATTCAATAAAACAATTCTTGGTCATATTTCTAACTTTGAAATCTTATCAAGGATGAACATAAATATGCTTGATAGAATTGGATTAGACTGATATTTCTATGAGTAATGGTCTAGACAAATTTCTGTAGATGTGTAGTGGAAAGTGACTGGCTGCATTATGACCTGGTATAGGAACGCCAATGCCTTTGAGTGAAAAATCCTACAAAAGGTTTGGCCTAGTATGTCACGGGTAAAGCCCTCTCAGCCATTGAGCACATCTACATGAAATGCTGTCATAGAAAAGCAGCATCCATTATTAAATATCCTCACCACCCAGGCCGTGCTCTTTTCTCTGAGCTGTCATCACGTGGAAGGTACAGGAGCCTCAGGACTCGCACCACGAGGTTCAAGAACAGTCACTACCCCTCAACCATCAGGCTTTTGAACAAAAGAGGGTAACTACATTCATCTTTTGTGCCGTTCCCACAACAAATATCCTGTTTACAGTTACTGTTCTATAGATTTGCTGAGTATGCTTGAAGGAAAAATAATCTTAGGGCTGTACATGGTGACATGTATGTACTCTGATAATAAGTTTTACTTTGAACTTTTTTCTCTCTTTCTTCACAGGCTCAGACTGTGATAATTTACTTGAGAAAGATATGATACATGGGATTCCAATGAAAAAGATATTGGCAGTGAAGGATGCAAGAAAAGAAGCAATTTCAACCCCAAAACTGCAGGTTGAGCAGCAGGGGACCCAAGGGAAACTGTTTAATTGGTAACAATGCAAAGTCTAACTGAAAAGCATTACAAGCGCGCACACACTTTTGGTTTTACTGGCAGGTTTGAGAGATCCGGGTGATTGATCTGGAAAAGCAGATAGTGCAAAAATATTTAAGTCGAGCCCTAGCACTCAGGAATTTCAGAATCAAATCAGGTTCATTAGTACCGACATATGCAATGAAATTTGCTGTGTTGTGTAGCTATACAGTGCAATATATAAAAAATTACTATCAATTAAAATAAGAGATATAAAAATAAATAGCGAGCAAAATGGTGAGGTAAGGAACATAAGACCATAAGATATAGGAGCAGAATTAGGCCATTCGGCCCATTGAGTCTGCCATTTTGTCATGACTTATCCATTTCCCTTTCAGCCCTAATCTCCTGTCTTCTTCCTGTATCCCTTCATGCCCTGACTAATCAAGAATCTATCAATCACTGCATTAAATATGCCCAATGACTTGGCCACCTGTGACAGCAAATTCCACAGCTTCATCACTGTCTGGCTAAAGAAGTTCCTCCTTTTCTTTGTTTTAAATGGACATCTCTCTATTCTGAGGCTATGTCCTCTGGTCTTAGACTCCCCCACCATAGGAAATATGCTCTCCACATCCACTCTATCTGGGCCTTTCAACATTTGATAGGTTTTAATGAGATCCCCCTTCATTTTTCTGAATTCCAGCGAGTAGAGGCCTAGAGGAATTTAAATGCTCCTCATATGATAAGCCTTTCAATCCTGGAATAATTTTCATGAACCTCTCCAGTTGTACCACATTCTTTCTTAAATAGGGGACCCAAAACAGCTTACAATACTCCAAATGAGGCCTCACCAGTGCTTTATAAAGCCTCAACAGTACATCCTTGCTTTTATATTCTAGTCCTCTCAAAAAGAATGCTAACATTGCATTTGTCTTCCTCACCACAGACTCAACTGCAAATTAACCTTTAGGGAATCCTACACGAGGACCTCCAAGTCCCTTTGCACCTCAGATTTTTGAATTTCTCTTCATTTAGAGAATTGTGTATGCTTTTATTTCTTCTACTAAAGTACATGACCATACACATCCTGAAACAGTATTCCATCTGCTACTTTTTTGCACATTCTCGTAATCTGTCTAAGTCCTTCTGTAGCCTCTCTGATTCCTCAACACTACCTGCCTTCATATCATCCACAAGCTTGGCCACAAAGCCATCAATTCCATCATCCAGTCATTGACATATAATGTAAAAAGATGTTCCAAATCAGACCCCTGTGGAACATCACTAGACACCGGCAGCCAGCCAGAAAAGGCTCCCTTTAAAGGTTCAAAGATTCATTTTATTATCGAAGTATGTATGCAGAATACAACTCTGAGATTTGTCTTCTCCAGATAGCCATAAAATACAGAACACCATTGAAGTAGTTGAAAGAAAGACATCAATCCCACCCCATACGATTCCTATTCTTTGCCACCTGCCAATCAGCCAATGCTTTATCCATGCTAGAATCTTTCCTGTAATATGATGGGCTCTCAACTTGTTAAGCAGCCTCATGTATGGCACCTTGTCAAAGGCCTTCTGAAAATTCAAGTTCACAATATCCACCAATTCTCCTATGTCTATCATGCTTATTATTTCTTCAAAGAATTCCAAAAGATTTATCAGGAAATATTTTCCCTTAAGGAAACCATGCTGACTTCAGTTTATTTTATCATGTGCCTCCCAGTACTCCGAAACCACATCTGTATCAATCGACTCCAACATCTTCCCAGCTACTGAGGTCAAATGAAGTGACTTATAATTTCCTTTCTTCTGTCTCCCTCCCTTCTTGAAGAGTGGAGTGACATTTACAATTTTCCAGTCCTCAGGAACCATGCCAGAACCTTTGATTCCTGAAAGATCAGTACTAATGCCTCCACGATCTCTTCAGCCACCTCGTTCAGAACCCCGGAGTGTAGACCATGTGGTCCAGGTGACTTATCTATCTTCAGACCTTTCAGTTTCCCAAACACCTTTTCACGAGTAAATGTCAACTTCACTCACTTCTACCCACTGACACTCCGGAACTTTGGGCATACTGCTAGTGTCTTCCACAGTGAAGGTTGATGCAAAATACTTCTTCAGTTCATCCGCTATTTCCTTGTCCCCCACTACTGCCTCTCCAGCATAATTTTTCAGCTTTGCAAAATCTACTCTTGCCTTTCTTTTACACTTTATATATCTGAAGAAACTTTTTGTATCCTCTTTAATATTATTGGCTAGCTTATCTTCATGACCCATCTTTTCCTTTTTTATGACCTTGTTAGTTGCCTACTATTGGTTTTTAAGTGTCCAAATCCTCAAACTTCCACTAATTTTTGCTATATTATATGCCCTCTCTTTGGCTTCTACTTTGGCTTTGAATTCCCTTGTCTGCCATGGTTGTGTCAGCCTGCCTTTAGAATAATTCTTCTTCTTTGGGACATATCTATCCCATGTCTTCCAAATTGCCCCCCAAAATTCCAGCCATTACTGCTCTGCCATCATCCCTGCTAGTGTCCCCTTCCACTCAATTTTGGCCAGTTCCTCTTTCATGCTTCTGTAATTCCCTTTACTCCACTTAGTATTAATTCATCTGACTTTATCTTCTCCTTTTCAAATTGCGAAGTGAATTCTATCACATTATAATCACTCTCCCCTAAAGACCTTAAGTTCTCCAATCAATTCCGGTTCATCGCACAACACCCAGTCGAGAATAGCTGATTCCCTTGTGGGCTCAACCACAACATGCTCTAAAAAGCCACCTCATAGGCATTCTACAAATTCAACCTTTTGGGATCCAGCACCAACCTGTTTTTCCTAATCTACCCGCATATTGAAATTTCCCATGACCACCATAACATTGCCCTTTTGATGTGCATTTTCTATCTCCTGCTGTAATTTGTAGCCCATATCCTGGCTATTACTCAGAGGCCTGTATATAACTTCCATCAGGGTCTTCTTACCCTTGCAGTTTCTTAGCTCTCCCCACGATTCTCCACCTTCCAATCCTATGTCAGCTCTTTCTAATGATTTGATTTCATTTTTACCAACAGAGCCATCCCAACCCCCTCTGCCTACCTGCCTGTCCTTTCGATATAATGTGTAACTTTGGATGTTAATCTCCCAGCTAAAATCTTCTTTTAGCCAGAATTTAGTGTTGCCTTCAACGTCATACACGCCAATCTGTAACTGTGTGACAAGTTCATCTATTCCGTATACTGCATGCATTCAAATAGAACACCTTCTGTCCTGTGTTCACTGCCCCTTTTACATTGTAACTCATCCTGTTGACTGTGATTTTGCCCTACCATCAGCATGTCCTTGCTAGCAGTCTCACTACACACTGCCTCTGTTTGTAAACCAACTACCCCATCCTCAGCCCTATCACTCCACTTCCCATCCTCTTGCCAAAGTAGTTTAAACCCTCCCAAACAGCTCTAGCAAACCTGCCGGAGAGGATATTTTTTCCCCTCAGGCTCAGCTTGTACAGCAGCCTGTCCCTTTTGTACGGGTTGTACCTGCCCTAGAAGAGATCCCAATGATCCATAAATCTAAACTCCAGCCCCCGCCCATTTCCTGTGTTGTGCATTTATCTGCCAAATGCGCCTATTCTTACCTTCACTTGCATGTGGCACAAGCAACAATTGAGAGATTACTTCCCTGGCGGTCCTGCCTAGCTCCCTAAAATCTCTCTTCAGGACTTCTTTACCATTCCTACCCATGTCACTTGTGCCAACTTGTACCAAGACTTGTGGCTGGTCAGCGTCCTCCTTTAGAATGCCATAGACTTGATCCGAGACATTCCTGACCCTGGCACTTGGGAGGCAGTATACCATCTGGGGGTCTCAATTGTGTCCACAGAATCTCGTCTCTATTACTCTGTCTGTGGAATCTCCTGTTACTAGTAGTCCTCTTCACCTCTCTTCTCTTCTGAGCCACGGCACCAGAGACCTGGTTGCAGCAACTCTCCCCGGTAGGTCGTCCCCCTCAACAGTATCCAAAGCAGTATGCTTATTATTGGTGGGAACATATGGGGGTACTCTTTCTCTTTCTTCTCCTGACGGTCACCCAGTAACCTGCCTCCTGCAACCTAGGGTTGACTACCTCCCAATAGTTCCTATCACTTCCTCAGTCTTCTGTCTGAGCCAAAGGTCATTGAATTGAAACTCCGGTTCCCTAACATGTTCTCTGAGGAGCTGCCTCTCGGTGCCCCTGGTGTAGATATGGTTATCCAGGAGGCTGGAGGTCTCCCAGAATTGCCACATCTCCGACGCAGAAGAAAACACAGCTCTTGGGATCCATTATCACTGCACTAATTGTGCCCTAACAGATGAGAAATGAAGAATAAAGAAGAAGAAACTTACCAGATTCTTACCTTGCCCAAGTCCGAACTCACCGAAGCCTGTTGAGCCAAAGGCACTCTAACACTGGCCCACTCACACAATGGCTGCTCCACTTGCCCCTGCCTTATTTTAATTTGCCCTTTCTAATGAATCCCATTCACTGAACAGTCCAACTCCGAAAAATGCCGCAAAACACTGCCTTTTTAAATTTTCATTTGCGGACCTATGTGAAATTGCCACTTCTTCTCGAGCTTCTGTTCACTGATTAATGAATGGAAGCATGAGAAGAAGGTAGCTTTCATAGGTGGATGGACCACCAGAAATCTGTTGGTGGAGGGAAAGAATTTGATACTAAGACATTGAGTGTGTGTCTTCAGGCTCCTGTACCTCCTCCCTGATGTTTGACTTTTCATTCAAAATACAGCACCTCCAACAATGCAGTCTTCCTTTAGTACTTAAATGACAAAATCACAGCATGTGGTGCATCAAGATCGTGTTCCAGATTGGGTTTGATCCATCTCCTAGATCAGTATAATTTTGTGTGGGAGTCTGTTTATCGTACAATGGAATAAGAAACAGATATAATCAGAAGGAGGAAATGCTACAGGCAGCTGCCTTCTATAATCTTCTGACTTGCTTAAAATACTGGACTTTTTTTGCTACGGTGACTGGCACCATAGGCGCATGATGGAGATTACTAAAAATTCCCATGCCAGCAGAAATTTTCTTTCATTGCATTTGCAGGGGAAAAAAAATAGATGTCACAAGAAAGAAAAACTTAAACTCCATTTTGTTTGTAAACTGACTGCAAGACCTATCAGAATCAGATCAGAATCTAGTTTATTATCACTGTGGTGAAATTTGGTAACTTAGCAGCAGCAGTTCAATGCTATACATAATATAGAAGAAGAAAAAATAATAATAATGATAAATAAATACATCAAATATAGTATACGTATAGATTAAAAATCATGCAAAACAGGAATAATATATATTAAAAAAGTGAGGTAGTGTTCAATGTCCATTTAGGAATCAGATGGCAGAGGGGAAGAAGCTGTTCCTGAATCACTGAGTGTGTGCCTTCAGGCCTCTGTACCTCCTACCTGATGGTAACAGTGAGAAATGGGCATGTCCTGGTGACGGGGATCCTTAATAATGGATACCGCCTTTCTGAGACACTGTTTCTTCAAGATGTCCTGGGTACATTGTAGGCTAGTACCCAAGATGGAGCTGACTAGATTTACAACCCTCAACAGCTTCTTCTGGTCCTGTGCAGTAGCACCCCTCCCCACCCCACACACACCAGACAGTGATGCAGCCTGTCAGAATGCTCTCCACGGTACATCTATAGAAATTTTTGAGTGTTTTTGTTTACATACCAAATCTCTTCAAATTCCTAATGAAGTATAGACACATCTTCTTTGTAGCTGCAGTGATATGTTGGGACCAGATTAGGTCCTCAGAGATCTTGACACCCAGGAACTTAGAGCTGCTCACTCTTTCCACTTCAGATCCCTCTATGAGGATTGGTATGTGTTCCTTCATCTTCCCCTTCCTGAAGTCCACAGTCAGCTCTTCCGTCTTACTGACATTGAGTGTAAGGTTGCTGCTGTGGCACCACTCCACTGGTTGGCATATCTCACTCCTGTACGCTCTCTCATCTCCATCTGAGATTCTACCAACAATAGTTGTATCATCAGCAAATTTATAGATGATATTTGAGCTATGCCTAGCCACACAGTCATGGGTATGGAGAGAGTAGAGCAGTGGGCTAAGCACACACCTCTGAGGTGCACCAGTATTGATCATCAGCGAGGAGAAGATATTATCACCAATCCGCACAGATTGTGAACTTCTCAGGCTCTTGTCACCTCCAGATTTGAGTTTTCTCACTGAAGATGTTGAACTGGTCTTTCATTATCGACTTGATCACACCCACTATTACTTCTCACATTCACTGTTTTGTTTCAAATTTCCATTATTCCATTTTCCAAATATATTTTCCCTATGATTGTCAATAGCATTTACACTGAGAGAAAGAAAAACAGCTTTAATTAAGAAAGGTATCTTTCATACCCTTTGGCTATCCTAAAAAATTTCTTGTATTTACTGTGAATGCCCTCAAGAAAATTAATCTCAGAGTTGTATATGGTGACATATATATATATATATATATAGATATAGATATTAAATTTACTTTGAAGGGCTTCAACACCATAAGATCATAAAACAATAAGGCACAGGAAAAGAATTAGGCCATTTGGCCCATCGAGTCTGCTCCACCACTCCATCATGGCTAAACTATCGTCCCTCTCAATGCCTTTCCCTGCCTTCGCTCCGTAAACTTTGTAAGCATAATTAATCAAGAAACAATCAACCTCTGCCTTAAATATACTCAATGACTTTGCTGCACAGCCATCTGTGGCAATGAGTTCCAAGATTCACCAAACTCTGGCTAAAGAAATTTTTCCTCATCTCTATTCTAGATAGACATCACTCAATTCTGAGGCTGTGCCTTCTGGTCTTAGACTCCCCCACTAAAGGAAGCATCCTCTCCAAATCCACTCTATCCAGACCTTTCAATATTAGATAGGTTTCAATGAGATCCCTCCTCATTCTTCCAAACTTCAACGAGTACAGGCCCAGAGCCATCAAACACTCCTCATATGTTAACCCTTCCATTCCTGGGCTCATTCTCAGGAATCTACTCTGGACCTTCTCCAATGCCAGCACATTTTTTCTTTGATAAGGGGCCAAAATTGTTCACAAACCACCAGGTGCGGTCTGACCAATGCCCTATAAAGCCTCAGCATTACATCCTTGCTCTTATATTCTAGTCCTCTCAAAATGAATGTTAACACTGCATTTTCCTTCCTTACAGCCCATTCATCCTGCAAGTTAATCTTTAGAGAATCCTGCACGAGTACTCCCAAGTCTCCCCGCATCACTGATTTTTGAATTTTCTCGCTATTTAGAAAAAAGTCCACGCCTTTATTCCTTCTGTCAAAGTGCAAGGCTCTGCACTTCCCTACACTATAGTCCATCTGCAACTTCTTTACCCATTACCCAAATCTGTAAGTCCTTCTGCAGACACCCTGCTTCCTCGACACTGCCTGACCCTCCACATATCTTTGTATCATCCGTAAACATGGCCACAATGCCATCAACTTCTTCATCTATGTAATACACCACTAGCCACTAGTAGCCAGCCAGAAAAGGCCCTCTTTATTCCCACTCTTTCCCTCCTGCCAATCAATCAATCAATCTTCCATCCATGCTGGTACCTTTCCTGTAACTCCATTGGCTCTTATTTTGTTAAGCAGCCGCATGTATGGCACCTTATCAAAGGCCTTCTGAAAACCTAAATAAACAACATCCACTGACTCTCTTTTATCTATCCTGCCTGTTATATCTCCAAAGAATTCCAACAGATTTGTCAGGCACTTTGGAAACCCATGCTGACTCTGGCCTTTTTTATCATGTGCTTCCAAGTACCCCAAAACTTGATCCTTGATCATAGACTCCAACACCTTTCCATCCACTAAAGTTATGCTAACTGGCCTATAATTTCCTTTCTTCTGCCTTGTTCCTTTCTTAAGCAGTGGAGCGACATTTGCAATTTTCCAGTCCTCAGGAACCATTCCAGAATCTAGTGATTATTGAAAGATCATTACTAATGGTTCCACAATCTCTTCAGCTACCTCTTTCAGAACTCTGGAATGTAGTCCACCTGGTCCAGGTGACTTATCTACCTTCAGCCTTTTCAGCTTCCCAAGCAACTTCTCCTTAGTAATAGCAATGACACTCACTTCTGCCCCCTGACATTCCTGCATTTCTGGCATTAGTGTCGTCCTCAGTGAAGACTGTGGTAAAATGCTTATTAAGTTCTTCCGCCTTCTTTTTATCCCCCATTACTACCTCTCCAGCAGCATTTTCCAGCGGTCCATTATCCACTCTTGTTACTTCTTTACTCTTTATATATCTGAAAAAGCTTTTATTCTTCTTTTGTACTATTAGCTCACTCCCTTCGTATTTCATCTTTTTTTCTCTTTGCGGCTTTTTTAGATGCCTTCTGTTGGTTTTTAAAAGCTTCCTAATCCTCTATCTTCCCTCTATTTTTTGCTGTATTTTATGCTCTCACTTTTGCTTTTATGCTGTCTTTGACTTCCATTATTAGCCATCCTCCCTTTAGAATACTTCATCTTTGGGATGTATCTTCTTTTCCCTTTACTCCATTGTAACACTAAAATACCTTCATCCCCTCAGTTCTAATCAACAAGCTTCAAAACTTGGGCCTCTGTACCTCCTCCTGAACTAGATCCTCGACTTCTTTATCAGGAGATCACAGTCGGCGTGGATTGGTAATAATTCAATTCATTTCAATTCTATTCAAGTTTAATTGTCGTTCAACCACACATGAATACCCATGATTACAGTGAAATGAGACAGCATTACTCTGCGGCCAAGATGCAAAACACGGTAGCAACAGTCACACAGCACAAAGCACACATAAAACATACAAGATAGCAAGCACATGTAAGGTATCAGTAAAATACAGCTACATAAAAATCAATAGTCTGGAGCCCGAGTCCATGAATGCTGCAGAAATCTGCAGTCAACCATAATACAACTTGGCCTCTGCTGAGCAAACACTTGGGGGCGGCACTGACTCCAGGCTGGGTGCTGCTCCACACTACCCCTGGTGGAGTGCACCAGTTCCGATGCCTCTCTCCTGGTGGCTGTAAACAGGCGATACCACAGCTTGAGGCCTAAACCTTGCCATGAACAAGGCCTCACAGTTCCCTGCTGTCAGCCAATAAATCAGTGAATTGGACTTGCAGCATTCCACATTAACAATGTCTAAAAGGGTCTTGCGATTACAATAAAAGCGGCAAAGGCGGTCACTCACCATTGACTGCACGCCTCCTTTATGCACCAACTCCTCCAAAGCACTCTCCCTCTCTCTCTCGCTCATTAGTGGGTGAGAGATTGTTGCCGATTCTCCAGGCAGAGCACTCGGGGGGAAAAAAGCAGTTTAACAGATTTTAACACCATACATCAGCAAGTTGTTTTGTTATGTCTCCCCTCTCGCTGTGAAAGGGGATGTCTCTTTTTCCCTTTATTAGGGAGACAGAGAGCCTGTAGCATGTCAAATTGTTGAGTGAATGATTACTTTGTGTTGTACTGCAGATCATGGGCTTTGCTATTACAGGTTTAGTTGGTGGAGATTGCTGATGCTTTTTTTGTGGAAGGGGGTAGGGGTGGGGGAGGGTCATTTCTTTGCTGTTGCTTGTACGTGGGAGGGGCAGTAGGGGGGCTTTGAGGATTGAACATTTTAACTGTCATTCATTCTTTGGGGAACTCTTCTGATTTTGTGGATGTCTGTGAAGAAAACGAATTTCAAGATGTGCATTGTGAGCATTTATCTGATATTAAATGGAACTATTGAACATTAGATTTCTAAATGGTCCATGAATCCATGAACACTACCTCATTATTTGTCTTTTGCATAATTGTTTATTGGCGCAACTTATAGTAATTGTTGTGTTTGGCACTGTACTGCTGCCGTAAGACAAAAAAAATTCAAGATATATGTCAGCGATAATAAATCCGATTCTGAAGCTAATGACTTCCAAGGAGTTATATATTGCAGATAAACACAGCATGCAACCAATACAAAGCAATGTTGCATGTAAAACAAGTGAAGTTAATGACAAACTCGAGAAAATCTGCAGATGCTGGAAAACAACATACAGAAAATGCTGGAGGAAATCAGCAGGCCAGGCAGCAGCTAGAGTAAACAGTCAACATTTTGGGCCGAGGCTCTTCATCAGGATTCTTTTCCATAGATACTGCCTGGCCAAATGAAATTAATGGCCATTTGTCAGTTAATCTGTTTGCAAAGGTGCTGACTGAGGCAGAACAATGGAAAAATTGACATATTAATGTGGATAAATCACCGGCTCTGGTCAAGTGTACCTCAGGACATTGTGGAAAGATAATGACGAAATTGCAGAGTAGAGATACTCTGCAAGACACAGGGATAGAATTAGGCCATTCAACCCATCGTGTCTATTCTACATCACCCTTCGTCATCTTTATGCATGGGAGAGATACTTGAAGACTGGTGGATCAAAATTCAAAGTTAGATTAGATTAGATTAGATTCAACCTTATTGTCATTGTGCCAAGTACAGATACAAAGCCAATGAAATGCAGTTAGCATCTAACCAGAAATGCAAAGAATAGTGTTATTTACAAAATGACTGCGAATAAAAAGTAAGTGCTACAGCACACAAATATAAAAGTACTGAGACAGTACAATATGGGTGCAATGCTGCTTAGCGCTGTGATGAGAGGTTCAGCAGGGTCACAGCCTCAGGGAAGAAACTCTTCCTGTGCCTGCTGGTGCGGGAGCAGAGGCTCCTGTAGTGCCTACCGGATGGGAGGAGAGTGAAAAGTCCATGGTTAGGGTGAGATGCATCTTTGATAATGCTTTTCACCCTGCCCAGGCAGCGTTTATGGAAGATGTTCTCAATGGTGGGCAAATGGGTGCCGATAATCCGCTGGGCAGTTTTCACCACACACTGGAATGATTTGCGGTCCAATACAGGACAATTGCCACACCACACTGAGATGCAGTTGGTGAGTATGCTCTCAATGGTACAGCAGTAAAAGTCCATCAGTATCCTGGGACAGAGGTGAGCTTTCTTGATGTTCCGCAGGAAATAAAGGTACTTTGCGCCTTTTTGATCAGAATGGAGGAGTTCAGGGTCCAAGTGAGATCCTCAGAAATGTGGACACCAAGGAATTTGAAGCTTGATACACGCTCCACTACAGCTCCGTTGATATAGATGGGGATGTGAGTGTGGCTCCTAGCATGCCTGAAGTCCACAATGATCTCCTTGGTCTTCTGGGTGTTAAGGGCCAGGTTGTTGTCGGCACACCACGCGGCCAGGTGCTGGACCTCGTCCCTGTAGGCCGTCTCGTTATCCCCTCTGATCAGGCCAACCACCGTGGTGTTGTCTGCAAACTTCATTGTGGAGTTAGAACCTTGTACAGGAATGTAGTTCAAAGTAAATTTATTATCAAAGTACATATATGCTATGTCACCATAAACTACCTTAAGATTCATTTTCTTGCATGCATTTACAGGAAAATAAAAAAAATACAATAGAATTTATGAAAAGCTATACTTAATCAAGACTGGCAAGCATCCAATGTGCAAAAGAGGACAAATAATAAATTTTATGACACATGCTGTTGATGATAAACCTGATTCTGATTGTGCAAAGACTAAATGAAAAAAGGAAATCAATAATACTGAGTTGTAAAGTCTTTAAGGGTAAGTTTATAAGTTGGGAGGTCAGTTCAGCATCGAGGCGAGTGAAGTTATCCACAATGCTTGTAGAGCAATAACTGTTTCTGAATGTGGTGGAATAGGACCTCCTGCCCAATGCTGCAGGCCAGCTAACTTGTGCCTTTATTTAAGAGTGGCTGCAAGGACAAGCCAGGGCATTACAGGCCAGTTAGTGGTGGGAAGGAAACCAGAAGGGATTGTGAGGGATAGGATCTACCAGCATTGGGATAGTCAACATGGCTTTTTATATGGGAATTCGTGTCTCATATATTTGATAGAGTTTCTTGACCAAGAAAATTGACAACAGCAGAGAGGTAGGCAACATCTAAATGGATTTCAGCAAGGCATTTGACAAGATCCTGTATGGTAGGCTAGTCTGGAAGGTTAGATCAGAAGGGATTAAGAGCAAGCAGACCAAATGGAAACAAAATTTGTTCGGTGAAAAGGAGAGAGGGTGGTAGTGGGTGATTGTTATTCAAGCTAAAGGCCTCTGGCCAGTTATGTGCCCTTGGCATCAGTGCTGGGTCACTGTTGTTCATTATCTATATTAATGATTTGGATGTTTATATTGTTAAAGTAGTTAATAAATTTGTGGATAGCATAAAAATTGGCGGCTTAGCGGACAGTGGAGAGAGTTATTTCAAGTTACACCAGGTTCAGAGGAACTGGCAAAATGAGCCAAAGTATAGCAAATGGAATTTAACTCAGACAAGCGCAATGTGTTGCATTTTGGCAACTTAAACAAGGGCATGACTTATGCAGTAAATGGAGAGTGTTGCACAACAGAGAGACTTCGGAGTACTGGTTCATAATTAGCTGAGAGTAACAACACAGATAGATAGGGTGGTGAAGAAAGCATGTGGCATGCTTACCTTCAATGGTCAGGGCAATGGGAACAGCAGTTGGGATGTCAGTGCAAGTCATTGATGAGAACACATTTAGAGTATTGATCACAGTTCTGGTCATTCAGCTCTATGAAGGATATTATAAAGCTGGAAAGGGTACAGAAGAAATCTATAAGCATTTTACTGAAACTGAAGGGGTTCTGTTATTAAGAAAGACTGGGTAGGATAGGACTATTTTCCCTGGAGCCTCAGAGGCAGAGGGGTGACCTTATTGAGGTATATAAAATCATGAGGGCCATAAATAAAATGCCTTTTTCTCAGGGTACATAGACTGATAGCAAGAGGGGAAAGATTTAAAAGGGAACATGGAATAGACCTTTGGTGGCCACTTTATTAGGCATACCTGTACACCTGATTGCTAATGTAATTATCTAAACAACAGGAATTCTGCAGATGCTGGAAATTCAAGCAACACACATCAAAGTTGCTGGTGAACACAGCAGGCTAAGCAGCATCTGTAGGAAGAGGTGCAGTCGACGTTTCAGGCCGAGACCCTTCGTCAGGACTAACTGAAGGAAGAGTGAGTAAGGGATTTGAAAGCTGGAGGGGGAGGGGGAGATCCAAAATGATAGGAGAAGACAGGAGGGGGGAGGGATGGAGCCAAGAGCTGGACAGGTGATAGGCAAAAGGGATACGAGAGGATCATGGGACAGGAGGTCCGGGAAGAAAGACAAGGGGGGGGGACCCAGAGGATGGGCAAGAGGTATATTCAGAGGGACAGAGGGAGAAAAAGGAGAGTGAGAGAAAGAATGTGAGCATTGTGACGAATACACATAGATAAGATGTTAGCTGTCCTGTGTGATCAGCAGTTGGTCTGCCACCTGTCTTCAAGAGAGGGATAAGGGACACAATGAAACAGCATCTGGAGATGTGTAATGAAGGGACGGGGGAGAGAGAGCTGTCTGGAGCGGCTCCCCCCTTTGAACCTTGAACTGTTTGAAGTGATGGACAGGCAATACCCCAGCAGGGGGATAAAAAGGGACAGGTTCGCTAAGGCGGACACACACGCCACCCGAGGTAACGAGACCCTGGAAGCGGTACGCCTCTCATGAGTCGGTGGGAAGTATCAGACAACGGCCAGGGTGGAAAGGTACGATCAGCAGGAACCCGGTGTGTGTCCGCCCTTGCCTGGGTGCCGGGTTCACTGCAGAGGATCGACCGCATCTGGAGGAGGGGTCACAGTCGGTGACCTCAGGTGACATCACCAAGGACCTGCCCAAAAGCTGCTTGTGAGCCATATCGCCGGTCTGTGAGTGAAGCCGTGTCTGAATGATCAGTTGTTCCTGTTCCCTCTCTCTCTCCCCTCACGTTGTCCATCGCCATGGCAATGATTACTGAGAACTGAACTACTAAACTGGACTGAACTTTGAGTCACTTTGAAATTTGGTCATTTACCCCTAGACAACGATAGAGCTTGATTGATGCTGGTATCTTAATTCTGTGCACATCTGTGTTTATCATCGCTGAACTGTTGCATTTATTATCCTTTCGATTACTGTGTTGCTTGTTTCTTTAATAAAACTTTCTTAGTTCTAGTACTCCAGACTCCAACTGAGTGATCCATTTCTGCTGGTTTGGCAACCCAGTTACGGGGTACGTAACAGCATAAAAATGAGTAACAGATGGGGTACGAGGGGGAGGTGGGGCCTTAGCGGAAGTTAGAGAAGTCGATGTTCATGCCATCAGGTTGGAGGCTACCCAGACGGAATATAAGGTGTTGTTCCTCCAACCTGAGTGTGGCTTCATCTTTACAGTAGAGGAGGCCGTGGATAGACATGTCAGAATGGGAATGGGATGTGGAATTAAAATGTGTGGCCACTGGGAGATCCTGCTTTCTCTGGCGGACAGAGCGTAGATGTTCAGCAAAGCGGTCTCCCAGTCTGCGTCGGGTCTCGCCAATATATAAAAGGCCACATCGGGAGCACCGGACGCAGTATATCACCCCAGTCGACTCACAGGTGAAGTGTTGCCTCACCTGGAAGGACTGTTTGGGGCCCTGAATGGTGGTAAGGGAAGAAGTGTAAGGGCATGTGTAGCACTTGTTCCGCTTACATGGATAAGTGCCAGGAGGGAGATCAGTGGGGAGGGAGGGACTTCTCTAACTTCCGCTAAGGCCCCACCTCCCCCTCGTACCCCATCTGTTACTCATTTTTATGCTCACATTCTTTCTCTCACTCTCCTTTTTCTCCCTCTGTCCCTCTGAATATACCTGTTGCCCATCCTCTGGGTTCCCCCCCCCCCGTCTTTCTTCCCGGACCTCCTGTCCCATGATCCTCTCGTATCCCCTTTTGTCTATCACCTGTCCAGCTCTTGGCTCTATCCCTCCCCCTCCGGTCTTCTCCTATCATTTTGGATCTCCCCCTCCCCCTCCAACTTTCAAATCCCTTACTCATTCTTCCTTCAGTTAGTCCTGACGAAGGGTCTCGGCCTGAAACGTCGACCGCACCTCTTCCTACAAATGTAATTATCTAGTTAGCCAGGCATGTGGCAGTAACCCAATGCGGCATGCGGACATTGGGAAGAAATGTGATCTAAGTGAGTTTGGCCATGGAATGATTGTTGATGCCAGCCTGGATGGCTTGAATATCTCAGAAACAGCTGATGTCCTGTGATTTTCATGTACAGCAGTCTCTAGAGTTTACAGAGAATGGGTTTGAAAAACCAAAAACATCCAGTGAGTGGCAGTTCTGTGGGCCAAAACACCTAGTTAATGAAAGAGGTCAGAGGAGAATGGCCACATTGGTTCAAGCTGACATGAAGGTGACAATAACTCAAATAACCACATGTTACAACAGTAGTGTGCAGAAGAGCATCTGTAAACACATCACAGGTGGAACCTTGAAGTGGATGGGCTACTGCAGTACAAGATCATGAATGTAGGCTCATTTCGAACAGTATAAGTCTCTTTCCCAAGTGCACGATCTATATCCCTCCGTTCCTTGCATATTGATGTGTCTCTCTAACAGCCATTTAAATACCACTGTCCTATCTGCTTCAACTTCTGTCAGTTCCCCCTTCAGCCTATGATTCTCCAGAGGAAGCAACCAAAGTTGTCTAACCTCATTCCCTCTAATTCAGGCAGCATCCCAGTAAACCTCTTCTGCACCCTCTCCAAAGTTTCCAATCCTAATAGGACGATCAGAATTGCCCACCATCTCAAGTGCAGCCTAAACAAAGTTTTATACAACTGCAACAGGACTTTTATACTCAATGCCCCAACCAATGAAGTCAGCATGCCTTTACCACCCTATCTATTTCTGTGGCCACTTTTAAAGACCTCAAGATCCCTCTGCACATCAATCCCATTAAGGGTCCTGTTACTAACTGTATACTTCACCCTTGCATTAGACCTCCCAATGTGCAGCACTTCACACTTCCCTGGATTCTGCCATTCCTCTGCCCATATCTGTAACTAACCTACATCTTGCTGTATCCTTTGACACAATCCACAACTCCACCAATCTTCGTGTCATCTGCAAATTTACTAATCGAGCCTTCTACATCTTCATTCAAGGCTTCTATATACATCACCAACAACGGAGTCCCCTCCACTGATACCTGAGAAACACGACTGGTCGGGGACCTCCGGCCAGAATAAACCCTTCCATCTCCACCCTCAGTCTTCTAAGGATAAGCCAGTCATGAAGGAGGCGTGGAACTACCAAGTACCAATCCCATGCATTTTAAGGTTATTGATCAGCCTACCGTGATGGATTTTGTTAAATGCTTACAAAAATCCACATCAACAACATCCAATATCAATCACCTCTATCACCTCCTCAGGAAACTCATTCAAGGAACTGAAGTGGTAGCTTTTCCCATACAAAGGATGGAGGATGCAAGGGTCAAGCTGCCAGAAGAACTGGTAGAGGTGGACACAAATGCAAAGTTTAAAGGACATTTGAATCGGTACATGGATAGAAAAGGAGGGGGACTATCGCTTGAACAGAGTTAAATGGGACTAGCTCAGATAGACAGGTCAGCATGGACAATTGCGTCTCAGGTCCTGTTTCCATGCATTATTACTCCATGACTTTAAAAGCCTACAATTCTGATCTGAATGGCAAAATGACTGGAGTCTCAGATCAACATCTCGAATTTGTTCTCAGGAAAAAGCCATAGAGCCATACAGCACAGAAACAGGCCTGTTGGACTGGAGTACCACATACAAGATGGTGGTGGACTCAGCAGGTCAGAGAGCAGCTATGGAAAAGAATAAACAGTTGATTTTTTGGGCCAAGACCCATCATCAGGACTGGAAAGGAATGGGGAAGAAGATGGGGGAGGGGGGAGGAGTATAAGCTAGAAGGTGATAGGTGAAGCCAGGCGAGTGGGAAGAGTGGGTGGGGAAGGGGGAGGGCGGTGAAGTGAGAAGCTGGGAGGTGATTGGTGGAAAAGGTAAAGGACTGAAGAATAAGGAATCTGATAGGAGAGGAGAGTGAACCATGGGGGAAATGTAAGGAAGAGGGGCAGCAGGGGGAGGTAAAAGGCAGGTGAGGAGAAGAGAACAGGTAAGAGGGGAGCCATAATGGGGAATGGGAAAAGGGAGGAAGAAAAATGACCAGGTTAGAGAAATGGAGGTTCATGCATCAGGTTCAAGTTCAAGTTTATTGTCATTCAACTGTACACACGTGAACTGCCAAATGAAACAATGTTTCTCTGGACCAAGGTTCACAACACAGTACATATCACTCTAACACATACAGTAATGCTGCCACTAGTAAACTTTCAAATAATAAGGTGCATTTTAAAGTACATTTATTATCAAATACATATAAATTATATAACCTCGAGATTTGTCTGCTTACAGAGACCCACGAAAGAAGAAACCCAAAAGAACCTAATTAAAAAATAGACCAACAACCAATGCACAGAGAGAGAGAGAGAGAAGATGCAAATCATGCAAACAATAAAAGCAAGCAACAGCCTTCAGGACTAAAGTGAGTCCATAGGCCCGGAAGTCTGGAGCAGATAGTGCAGGCCCATAGCCTCAGCCTCAGCCTCAGCTTCAGTACATCACTCAGTGGGGCAAATCATCACAGAGCTCGCAGCCCAGAGCGAGACAAAACCTCAGTGCCACAGGGAGCAGAGTAAACGTCACGAAGTAGCGAGCAGAACCCGGGCTGACTCTTCCCTCCATTCCCAACACCCTGCCTTTTCAGTACATCTGGTCTGGCACTTAAATTGTCCAAACGCTGGGACGTTCCCCATTCTAGGACCCGGGCCCCACTGCATCGATACGCTCTGGGCCTGGACCTTGCTGCCACATTCTGGCCCGTACCTGACTTCCCCAAATCAGCCTGATACTTAGATCGATTCAACCTCACACTCGGATTAGGTGGATGGGCTCCAAAACTCCTCTGCTCTGACTTTTCTCTGCTCCACTCACTCCAGCTCCATCTCTGACTCTGATACCATCTTGAACATGCCTCATCCTTGCTCCAACCATTTCTTCTCAAACATGCCTTCACTCTGACTTGAATCACACCCGTACACCTCAACCCTTGAGTCAGCCTCACCTTTGCTTGCCTCTTCACTGTTTGTGGTGATAGTTTACCACAATTTTCACAGAAAAAGTGTTATTAATGAAGTATTTAGTTGTATTTCCTTGCTTTATGAACTGCCAGTAAGCTGTCGCCCATTTTCAGTTGCATCACCTTAAACCGGAAGGGAAATTTGCAACACAAGTTAAAAAGTAAACAGTACAATGCTACTGGTACTGGGTGGTGGCAGGGAGCTCAGTAGTCTTAAGGCATTAGAGATGAAGCTGTTTCCTATCCTAACAGTCCTTGTGTGAATGCTATGGTACCTTCTGCCTGATGGTAGGGGATCAAAGAGGTTGTTGGATGAGGGGACGGATCATTGACAATGCTAAGGGCCCTGTGTATGCAATGCTCCTGATTAATTTCTCTAATGGATGTAAGAGAGACCCTGATGATCCTCTCAGCAGCCCTCACAATCCTTTGTAGGGACTTGTGATCAGATGCCTTACAGTTCCTGACAGTGATGCAGCTGGTCAGGACACTTACAATTTTGCTCCTGGAAAAAAATTGGTTAGTATGGGGTTGGATGGGAAGAGACTTACTTGCCCCAATCTCCCCAGGAAGTGGAGGTGTTGCTGTGCTTTCTTGACCAAAGAGGTGGTGTTGAGGGGCCAGGTGAGATCGTCATTATGTGCACTCCCAGAAACTTGGTCCTCCTAACTCCCTCCCTGAGCTGTGTCATGCGCAGTGAGGAGTTGTCAGCCTACACCTTTTTAAAGTCTGCAATCACCTCCTTGGTTTTGTCCGTGTTGAGAATCAAGTTGTTCTGTTTGCACCTTTCTGCCAGTGGCTCTACCATCTCTCTGTACTCCGTCTCGTCATCATTGTGGATGAAGCCAACCATTGTGTGTAATCAGTGAACTTGACGATTCGGTTTGAACTGGATCTAGCAATGCAGTAATGCACCTGCGTCCGCCAAGGCTGTGTGAATAGCAGTGGCTGTGTATGCAGCCCCGGTGGGAAGGGGGGTGGGGGTGGGTGCCATTTTTCAGCACGATGGAGCTAAAGATGTTTCTGCCAACATGGTAACTGGATTCTGCCTTTCTGTCAAGAAGTCCAGGATCCAGTTACAGAGAGAGGTTTTGAGACCCAACGAAGACAGTTTACTCACCAGCTTCTGAGGGACAATCAAATTAAGTGCCAAGCTGAAGTCAATAAACAGCATCCTGGCATATGAAGCACCATTCTCCAGGTGGGACAGGATGTAGTGGAGTGCAAAGGCTATGGCATCATCAGGCTGGAGGCGACCCAGACAGAAAATGAAATGTTGCTCCTCCAACTTGAGAGTAGTCATCGAGAGTGGCCTACAACTGTCATCCTCATGTTGGATTAAGGTGAAGAATTGTTATTTTCTCATATTCTTGTAGCTTAACTTTCCTATGTTTGGCTGAGTTTTATATAATCACCTGTATGTCTAATTGTCCACTGAATGTTACAGTAATTGTATAGCTGCTTCTCCCTTTTTCCAGAACTACTTAGTTTTTATGCAATAGGTGCCAAGCAATGAACCTGGCCATTTTATAGGTTAGTTGTTATCTTTTCAGTCAGGGTCAGTTTTTTTTATACAGGAATACCACATCTTCTTTATTCTCTGCTCTTTTTGCTCATTATTTTTTCTTCTAATAGTTAATAAAACAGCCATAAACAAAACCTTTTGTGTCACATTCTTGACTTTTGAACTTTTGGATTGCAAAAACACAAGGATCCAAGAGGCCCTTTGGCCCAATCCATCCATGCTGACCAACCATGTTGCCAATTTGACTGCATTTGACCCATATCCCTCTAAACCTTTTTTATCGATGCAAAAGATAGACTCTTGACCTCACAATCTACCTCTTAATTGCCTTACACCTTATTGTCAGCCTGCACTGCATTTCCTTCATAAATGAAACAATTTACCCCTCATTCTGTTATTGATTCTTCCCTGAATTGCCTCAGTGCACAGATATAATGAAATGATCTGTACCGATAGCACTTTCACTGTATCTTGTGTTATGTACCCTGTAACTGGGTTGTTAAACCAGCAGAAATGGAACACTCGGAGTCTGTGATTACTAGAAACTAATAAAGTTTTATTAACAAAAATAATTAATACAGTACACTAACCGCAAGGATATAAATGTAACAGGTTAGCAATGATAGCATACACGTATACACAGACATAGGGTAATAGGAATCAACCAAGCTCTATTGCAGTCTAGGAGTAAAATGATCAGTCTTAAGGTGAAGCAGAGTTCAGTTCAGTCTAGTGTAGTTCAAAGTAATTGCTGTTGTTGTACCGTTGGGGAGAGAGAGAGAGAGAGAGAGTGAGAGATACAGTTGAGGTTTCAGGCAAACCTTTCGACGCCTTCTGATCCCGCTGTGGTCACCGACTGTGACCCCTCTGTTCCGGATGTGACCATTCTTCCGTGGTGAACCCGGCACCCAGGCAAGGGCGGACACACAACAGGTCCCCACCGGCCGTACCTTTACACCCTGTGAGCCTCTGGCCGATTCCCGCGAATCGGTCCTCCAAACTCCGACCAACTTGTGGGGCACAATGCTCTTTCCAGGGTCTCATGGCATGTGTGTTGTGCTTTAGGAAACCAGCTATTTTTATCCCCCTGATGGGGTATCCCCTGTCCATCAAACTTCACACTTCCTATTGTCTCAGCAGGATTGTTAATGAACAGTTCAGGTTCAAAGCAAACTGTCTGTGGCAGACGCCAACATACTGAATTATGTGTCTCTCTCTCGTTATCGCTCTCTTCTCTCTTATTAGCATTTTGAATGGTTCTCCGTTGTCTCTCGTTATCTCTCTCATTAACAGCATCCGTTCTGCAGCTCTGCTTGGCTTCACACATGACACTTGGTAAAAAATAATTCACATGTCCAAATGTCCTTCAAATATTGTAATTGTACACAGGTCTACCACTTCAAATGTTGTAATTATACACTGCACCCAGATCTACCACTTCAAATGTTGTAATTGTACACAAGTCTACTACTTCAAATGTTGTAATTGTACACAAATCTACTACTTCAAATGTTGTAATTGTACACAAATCTACTACTTCAAATGTTGTAATTATACCCAGAACTACCACTTCAAATGTTATAATTGTACCCAGACCTACCACTTCAAATGTTGTAATTGTACACAGATCTATCACATCAAATGTTGTAATTGTACACAAATCTACCACTTCAAATGTTGTAATTGTACACAGGTCTACCACTTCAAATGTTGTAATTATACACTGCACACAAATCAACTACTTCAAATGTTGTAATTGTACACAAATCTACCACTTCAAATGTTGTAATTGTACCCAGACCTACCACTTCAAATGTTGTAATTGTACACAGATCTATCACATCAAATGTTGTAATTGTACACAAATCTACCACTTCAAATGTTGTAATTGTACACAAATCTACCACTTCAAATGTTGTAATTGTACACAGATCTATCACATCAAATGTTGTAATTGTACACAAACCTACCATTTCAAATGTTGTAATTGTACCCAGACCTACCACTTCAAATGTTGTAATTATACACGGACTTACCACTTCAAGTGTTATAATTGTACCCAGACCTACCACTTCAAATGTTGTAATTGTACCCAGACCTACCACTTCAAATGTTGTAATTGTACACAAATCTACCACTTCAAATGTTGTAATTGTACACAGATTTATCACATCAAATGTTGTAATTGTACACAGATCTATCACATCAAATGTTGTAATTGTACCCAGACCTACCACTTCAAATGTTGTAATTGTACCCAGACCTACCACTTCAAATGTTGTAATTGTACACAAATCTACCACTTCAAATGTTGTAATTGTACACAAATCTACCACTTCAAATGTTGTAATTGTACCCAGACCTACCAGTTCAAGTGTTGTAATTGTACACAAATCTACCAATTCAAATGTTGTAATTATACACGGACTTACCACTTCAAGTGTTGTAATTGTACCCAGACCTACCATTTCAAACGTTGTAATTGTACACAGACTTACCACTTTCTCTGGCAACTCATTCTACCTACTCAACATCCTCTGAGGAACGCTTCTGAGGCCAGAACTTTGACTCAGAGTTAAGACTTGCTGCCACTAGAATTTGGATTATTTCTCAAAGAATCACTATGTTGCATTAGGCTGCTTCCACAGTCAGTGAGGGGCAGTGAGGATCGTTAAGTTCTTCCAGCTCAGGAAAGAGGAGACAAGGAAAAGACAAACCCATTCCTGACATCTGTGAAATCACAGCAATCTTTCCACGAACCTACTAGTCCTTGTTTCTAAACACACTCTGCCAGGTAAAGACCATAAAGCTTCTCAGTTAGTACCTCAGTGTCATTTTCTTTTAAAGCATGTGAGGAACTGCTAAACTCATGGGCCATAGGTTTTCCCTTCCTGTAGTCAATAATCAGCTCTTTGCTTTGCTGACGTTGAGTGAGAGGCTGTTGTTGTGGTATCACTTAACCAGATTTTCAATCTCCCTCCTTTATGCCAATTCATCAAAACTTTGATTCGGCCAATGACACTGGCGTTGTGAGCAAATGTACATATGAATAGCCTCACAGACATAATTGTAAAACAAGTAGAGGAGGAGATTAAGCACACAGTGTTGTGGTACACCTGTGATAATGGAGATTGTGGAAGAGATTTTGTTGCCAATCTGAACTGAATGGGGTTTGCAAATGATGAAGTCGAGGATCCAGTTTCATACAGAGGTATTGAAGCCTAGGACTTGAAGCTCATTAATTAGTTCTGAGAGGATGATAGTGTTGACTGCTGAGCTGTAATCGATGAAAAGCATCCTGATGTATGCAGCTTCACTGTCCAGATGTCTCACGGCTGAGTGGAGAACCAATAAAATGGCATCTGCTATTGATTTGTTGTGATAGTAGGCATATTGGAGCAGGTCCATGTTACTCCCCATGTGGGAATTGATATCTTTCACGACCAACCTCTCTAAGAACCTCATCACAGTGGATATAAGTGCTACTGGATGATAGTGGTCTCTGTGTAAAAAATGCCCTCACATCACCTTTAAGTTCCACCTCCCTCCCCTCAACCTTAAAAGTATGTCCTCCAGTGTTTGACATTTCTACCTTGG
This sequence comes from Mobula hypostoma, assembly GCF_963921235.1. Classification (NCBI taxonomy): domain Eukaryota; kingdom Metazoa; phylum Chordata; class Chondrichthyes; order Myliobatiformes; family Myliobatidae; genus Mobula; species Mobula hypostoma. The sequence continues at coordinate 134,104,970 of NC_086103.1, forward strand.
CAGAAAAGATTTTGAATGTCCATTCTATTTATGCCTCTTATAATTTTAACAACCTATCACGTCTCTTCTCAGTCTCTGACTGAGAGCAACCCAAGTTTATCTAATCTTTACTTAGAGCTCATACCTCTAATCCAGGCAGCGTACTGGCAGCATCTCCTCTGCATGTCCTTCCTATAATGGGGTGACCAGAACTGCAGGCAATACTCCAAGTGCAGTGTGACAAAAGCTTTGTATATTAATTTTTATGTTAAAATGTTATGAATAGGAATATTGCCTGATAATGAGCAGATTATAGTAGGGCTATTAAAGAAAGAAAATCTTTAGTTTTTGCTTTTAGGAAGACAGCCTCCAGCAATTCGTAGAATTCACTTGGCTGTAGGATTCCAGATGAAACAGACTGCACCACGTAGAGCACAGGTTTTAACAAAGTAAGAGAGCCATTGGTTACAGTGCATCTCTCCAGACAACTATTTTAGTGATGCACATATTTTAATGATGAATCTATGATCTTGGGTAAACTCATTCATGCAAAAAGCTTTTGTTTGAGAGACTTCCTGTGGAAAGCTTAAATCACTTGAACCTCACCGGAGCAGAACGTTGTAAACACATTCTGCATGTCCCGCTTTAAATAAATTGTGTACTTTATTGCTGTGCTGGAAATGCAAATGGATAACGGTATGTCCGAGGAATCAGAGACCTCAGTGTCTGGTAGGGTTAACATCACCACGGCAGTTGAAACATTGAAAACAAATACAAGGAGGTTGATTACAGTCAATGATTAGTATCAAAGCAGGCAACGGAAGGAAAACAGAGCATTGATGTAACTGAGACAAAGAGGCAGATGCAAGAAGAAAGTATTGTTAAGTATTTATTTATTTATTTAGAGATACCGCACAGAACAGGCTCTTCGGCTCTTCCGCGCTGTCCAATTACACTCATATGACCAATTGATCTTCTAGCCTACACACCAGAGCAAGCCCACGCAGTTACGGGGAGAATGTGCAAACTCCTCACAGAGAGCTGTGCGAATTGAATCTACAGCATAAGACATAGGAGGAGAATTAGGCCATTCTGCCCATCGAGTATTGCTGGTGCTGTAATAGCATTATGCTAACCACTACGCCTAACCCTAATGCGCTGCCCCACTTGCTATTTAAATAATAATATTTAAAATATGACACTTTTAAATATCTACAATGCTGGACCACACAATGAAATGTGACTGAGCCTTTAAATTCTACTTTCTCTAAGTGTGGCTGATTAGTTCTCCGTCAATGGCATCTTGTTGTTAGAAGGTCATTATTAAAGATAACTGAGATCCAACATTCTGTGGTGAATTAAATACACAAAACTATGTGCAAAGCCTACATGTGTTAAATAATAGTGAGGTGCTATTTACTCTGAAGTTCAGAGCACAAGGTGCATCTTTTAATTCTCTGAACCTGGTAGGTGATTTGCATATTTATAAAGATACAATATCTGTATCAGGACACAGCCTAGATATCAGGCAACAGACCATGTTTGCATCAGAGTGTTGAAATACAGATCTTTGCAGGGGATCTCCAGGTACCTCAGTGGCTAGGACTATCTTGGGCTTGTGCAAAAGACCAGGGGAGTGAGCCCTAAAATCTCCTAATGCAGTTATATCAAATTCTGCCTGATACTGTTCAGATGGTATTCAGCATCTTTAATATTCCATTAAATTTGCAGTAAAATCTAGCTAACAGTTATCTCCTTTCTGCTAACATTGTCCTCATTTGTACTTCAGGTGATAATGGGAAAAAAACAGCAAATTTCACATAAGTACAGTTAATTATATTTGTATTAGGAACGCTGTTTACTTTCCATGGTTATCGTTATCAGCAGCCTAGTTATTGGCTGAATGAACCACTTTGAGTTGACCCTGCTCACTCCTCTAAATATTTTTGCTTAATTTACAATGATTTGGAAGCTTTCTTAAGATAAGAATTTTAGTCAAAGGATATTTGCATGTTATAAAATGACCGATATTCCAGAAATAGCATGGTATTTCCATAATTTAATAGCTTACAGTCATGTCAATTTGCACTGACCTTCTGCTATTTAAGTTAGTCTTCACCCTCAGTAAAATTTAGCTGAGGAATAGTCTTGTAAAGAGATGATTTTAATTCCACCTACCTTGTGGTATTTGAATTGAATTGGCTTTATTTCTTACATCTTTCATATACATGAGGAGTAAAAATCTTTATGTTACGTCTCCATCTAAATGTGCCATGTGCAATCGTAGTAATTCATAATAATTTATAATAAATAGAACAGTCAATGTAATATAGAGTACACTCAAATCAGCATGAGTTCATCAGTGTGATGGCCTGGTGGAAGAAGCTGTCCCGGAGCCTGTTGGTCCTGGCTTTTATGCTGCGGTACCGCTTCCCGGATGGTAGCAGGTGGAATAGATTGTGGTTGGGGTGACTCGGGTCCCCAGTGATCCTATGGGCCCTTTTTACACACTTGTGCTTGTAAATGTCCTGAATCATGGGAAGTTCAAAACTACAGATGCACTGGGCTGTCCACACCACTCTCTACAGAGCCCTGCGACTGAGGAAAGTACAGTTCCCATACCAGGCAGTGATGCAGCCAGTCAGGATGTTCTCAATTGTGCCCCTGTAGAAATTTTTAGGATTTCCTCAACTGTCTGAGGTGAAAGAGGTGCTGTTGTGCCTTTTTCACCACACAGCTGGTGTGTACAGCTTTTGGGTGGGAGGGTATTTAAAATAGGAGAGGAGGCTTATCTGAGAGTATCCCATCTATATTGTGTTGCCTCCCATTTCAAACTAGTCCTCCACTGAGTCATCAAAGGCAGCAAATGCAACGCACAAGAACCTTAAGTGTGCAAATGAGGTCTGATGAAATAATTAAGTGCTTATTGCAATGCTAACTGCGAATTGAATGGAGGAACTGTGACTGAGAATTATCAAGTAGAATCTGATATAAACCGCATTAGCTTTTGTTGGCTCTACTTCAGCACCCAATTAAACATAGCAAACATAGAACAGTACGACACAGAACAGGCTTGCAGTCCACCATGTTGTGCTGAACTTTAAGCCTACTCTAAGATCTATCAGACCCTTTCCTCCCACATAACCTTCCATTTTCCTATCATCTTTGTGCCTATCTAAAAGTCCACCACCCCTGTCGGCATGTTCCATGCACCCACCACTCCCTGTGTAAAAAACTTACCTCTGACACTACCCCTATACAAGGAGCTCCCAGCTTGGGGTCCACGGACCCTTCGGTTAGTGGTATGAATGCACAGCATAACAAAGGTTGGGAACCTCAGCCCTATACATACTTTCCTCCAATCACCTTAAAGTTATGCCCTTTAGTATTAGTCATTTCCACCCTGGGGAAGAAAAATCTCTGGCTATCCACTTGATCTATCTATGCCCCTTATCATCTTGTGCACCTCTATCAAGTCACTTCTCATCATCCCTGTCTCACTCAATCTATCATCATGAGACATGCTCTCCAATGCAGGCAGCATCCTGGTAAGTCTCCTCTGCACCCTCTCTAAAACTGCCTCATCTTTCCAATCAGGAAAGGCAAATGCAATGTTGGCATTCAGTTCAACAGGTCTAGAATACAAGAGCAGGGATATAGTGCTGAGGCTTTACAAGGCACTGGTGAGGCCTCACCTTGGGTATTGTGGACAGTTTTGAGCTCCTCATCAAAGAAAAGATATGCTGGCATTAGAGAGGGTTCAGAAGGATGATTCTGGGAATGAAAGGGTTATCGTACGAGGAACATTTAATAGCTCTGGGTCTGTACTCGCTGGAATTTAGAAGGATGAAGGGGGATCTCATTGAAATCTTTTCAATGTTGAAAGGCCTAGACAGAGTAGATATGGAAAGGATGTTTCCCATGGGGTGGGGGGGGGAGTCCAGGACAAGAGGATGCAGCCTCAGGGTAGAGGGACGTCCATTTAAAACAGAGATGTGGAGAAATTTCTTTTGCCAGCGGGTGATAAGTTTGTGGAATTTATTACCACGCGTAGCCACGGTGAGTGTATTTAAGGCAGAGCTTGATTGTTTCTTGATTGGGCACGGCGTCAAAGGTTATGGGGAGAAGGCCAGGGAGTGGGGGTGAGGAGGGGAAAAAAGGATCAGCCATGATTGAATGGTGGAACGGATCCGATGGGCCAAATGGCCTAATTTGGCTTCTATGTCTTAAAGTCTTATAATGAGATGACCAGAACTGAACACATTATTCCAAGTATGTCTGACCAGGGTTTTATAGATCGGCAACATTACCAGTCAGCTTTTGAAGTTAATCCCTCAATTAATGAAGGCCAACACACCATATGCCTTTTAACAACCCTATCACCTTGTGCAGCAACTTGGACAGGGATCCTAAGATCCCTCAATTCCTCCACACTGCTAAAAATCCTGCCCTTAACCCTGTATTCTGCCTTCAAATTTGACCTCCCAGAGTGAATCGCTTCATATTTATCCAGGTAGAACTCCATCTGTCACTTCTCAATCCAGTTCTGCATCCAAAAAAATTAGAGATGATGAGATGCTTGGAGATACCCAATTGGGTTTATGCATTATTGTGCTTTGAAATACATGAAGGTTATTACTCAATATCACTACATTGGCCCTTGATCAGGTAATGCTCCCTTTGGCTGGTTTGGGCTAATATGGCCATACAAACCAATTCTTATCTTTAGGAGAGCTCTTTGAAGATGTGTATAAGAGTGCATATTTCATGAGCTTAGATGCTTCATTTAACAGGAAGATCAAAGGAGAAGTGGCTATAATACTATGAAAAATCATCAATCATTAACCCTTTCAATTTGTGAAAATGGCAACAGAGATATTGATTATTTCTAATACTTTCTGGTGTTGTTCAGGAATAATGTGCTTGCTACAAAATTATTCTAAACTGTGAAAGGTCAGGAACTGCAGGTGCTAGAAGTCCAAACCAAAAAGAAAACAGAGAAAACTGGAAATGCACAGAAGGTCAGGACACATCTGTGGGTAGAGGCACCGAGTTAATGTTTCAGGTTGGAGACTATTCATCCGAATTGGGAAGGAAAGAAAAGATACCTGTTCAGTTGCAGGGAAAGTGGGAAAGAGAAGGGAAGGTGTCTCTGATAGGGTAAAACTGGGGTAACCATGGGGATAAGCTCTAAACAAAATTATCTGGTGAATGAGCAAATGGGAGTGCTTAGAGTGGGAACAGAGATGAAAGAACACCAAAGTTGCAAAATGTAAGCAGAAAGGCATGCCTGGCAAGTCATAAAGGAGAAGAAGGAGAGGGTGGAACATGGGGCATGTCTTTCTGACCAGCATATTACAACTCATATATCTTTATGCTGTCATCCTCTAATTTGTTTACAGCTTATCTCCATGGTTATCCCAGAGATATTCCATGCAGCTTAACAAGCTACTTTACTTTTCTTTCCAGTTCAGTCAATGGGTCTTCCACCTGAAACATTTACTTGGTTTCCCTTCCCACTCAATGTGGGAAGATCTGACCTGCTGGGTATACCAGCATTTCTTCTTTTTCAGTATTCTGAGCTGTGATGTTCAAAGTGAGAAGTCAGGCGTATTACCAAATAGTCATTTAGTCAGCAAGAGCTTTGCTTCCTTAGCCACACTTCGTAAGTACTGACTTCACCCCTGCATAGAAAATCTTATGTGAGAGTCATAATAGGGTGCCATGGTAGCAAAACAATTAGTGCAATGCTGTTACTGCTCAGGGTTTCAGAGTTTCGAGTTCAACTCTGGCATCCTCTATAACCCAAAAGAATAATACACTCACTGGCTACTTTATTAGGTACACCTGTAACCTGCTTATTAATGCAAATATCTAATCAGCCAATCATGTGCCAGCAACTCAGTGCATAAAAGCATGCAGACATGGTCAAGAGGTTCAGTTGTTGTTCAGGCCAAGCATCAGAATGAGGAAGAAATGTGATCTAGGTGACTTTGACCATGGAATGATTGTTGGTGTCAGATGGGGTGGTTTGAGTATCTTAGAAACTGCAGATCCCCTGCGATTTTCACAGCATTCTCTAGAGTGTACAGAGATTAGGGTTAGGGAAGAACAAAATGCATCCAGTGAGTGGCAGTTCTTTGGGCAAAAACACTTTGTGAATGGGAGTGGTCAGAGAAGAATGGCCAGGTTCGTTCAAGCTGACAGTAACTGAAACAATCACGCATTAAAACAGCGGTATGTAGAAGAGCATCTCTGAATTCACAGCATGTCAAACCTTGAAGTGGATGGGCTACAGCAGCAGAAGACCCTGAGCATATTCTAGTGGTACATCCTAATAAGGTGGCAAATTGGGTGTATGTTTTCTGCATAAATTATATCCATTACAACACAGATTCTGGATAAGGAATTGAATGAAAGGTTATCACAAATAGACAAGAATGTGAAACTGAGATTACAATCAAATTAGCTATACTCTTACCAAATGATGCAACAGATTGAGGGCTGAGTAGATGATTACTTCTCTTATCATCTGTTCATACATTCTACAGTAGAACTAGATAAGAGAAATCATCCACTCAGTTCTTACATTAGAGTTCCCTCTTTGTTCTTTGTTTAAACAAAATAATTTCTCATTATAATAAGAAATATTTATTATAATTTATTAGAAATTATTATAATTTAATATTCTAATTTATTTGGAATTTAACATGTCCTTGATAAGATTTCAGGGAACTATTTTCTGACTCATTTCAAAAACAAATGAATGTAATGAGCACATTTTTTATATGACATCTTTATATTAAAAGTCACAAATCAATATCCTTCTATGTAGATGAAATATAGAGAATGCAATATGTAAAATCTGATCTTGAAGCCAGTTGGAATAGAAATGAAACACGAAGCTACACAGGGAGATGACTATCTCATTTCGCAGTCCAACATTAATTTATTCCATAATGGCATTGAATTTTACAAGGTTCAGATGAAGTTCAATACTAACAGTACTTTATCAACAATCTAGCATTGATCCTTTTACTCCCTGGAAAGAACATTTAAAAGGATCAAAAAAATTGTGGGTGGTAGGCGATAGTGTGGGTGGAGGGAATCTGATGCTGGAGGACAAAAGTTCTTATTATCTTGGATACCAACACCATGAATCACACCTAAGGATCATGTATGTAGCTATTTCTAGTGACATAATAATCTGTTTTTAGGAATGACTATAAGGTGAACAGTATTTGTTTTAAAAGAATATTCATACAAGTTCGAAAATCAACACACAAGTCAATACATTGCCTAATTCCCAAAAGGCACAAAGTACTTTCCCGCATTACAACAGCAACATATTTGCATAATAATTTCTCAATTGTAAAATATTTTGGGATCTCCTGCAAGCATGGTCAGTGGTTTTTGTAGTACATGTAAATGTAGTCCAAGAATAGAATGTACCGTGCTGTATGACTCCTGACATAATGCATTTCAGTAGTTGAGAATTTACTACCTTCAATGCTCTGTTGTTGCTTTATTTCTGTTGTTTGTCTGAGTAAACAGACACTAAAGCCTGGGGAGCAAGATGCTACACTTAATAAATCCACACCTACCAGAAACAGATCCAACGGAAACTTGTTCCACATGCTGGCTTAGACCAGATGAGGAAAAAGAGGCGAGCTCTTCACAGTACCACAAAATACGCACAGATTCTGGTTTACTTATAGATAGGCAGAGACCAAGGACCTCAACACCAGTGGTGAGGATGGTAAAGGTATGGTCAAGAGAAGCAGAGGACTGCTTTGAATCAGTGTACTGGACCATATTCAGGGACATATCTTCAGATCTGAATGGATTTGTTACCGCTATCACCGATATTATCAAGAACTGTGTGAACAAGTGTGGCCTTCAAGAACATACAACGTTTTCCCATACCAGAAGCCCTGGATGAATCTGTTGAGGTCTAGACCTGTGGTCCTCTAGACCAGCGTTCCAGAATGCTACAAGAGATCCAGGTACGGTCTATAGAAGGCCATTGTGAGAACAAAAAGGCCATTCCGTGTGAAGCTAGAGACAGAATCAGTTGCACAAAGCTGAGGCAGGGTCTGCATGTCATTACTTCCTAAAAGGTGAAACCTAACAGCGTAATTGTCAGTGATTTTTCATCACTGAACAATTTTCCATGCTTGCTTGCAATGGGAGAATAACATCGTACTTTGCAATCCCCAAAGTATCTGGCAGCGTTGTGATCTTTCTCAGTGGCTGATGTCTGAACATTATTTTAGATGGTGATTAGGCCCCAACATGTACCTGGCTGGTTTCTGAAAACCTGTACCAGTCAACTGGTTGGCGTGTTCAAGGACATCTTTGACCTCTCACTGCTGCAGCCTAATGTTCCCACCTGCTTCAAAAGGGCAGCAATCATTTTGTGCCCCAGAAGAGCAAGGTGAGTTTTCTCACTGATGTCTCCCATAACTGAGTGCTTCATGAGGTTGGTTGTGTCTCGAATTAACTCCTGAAGGAGCAAGGACCTAGACCTCGTGAATTTGCACTAAAGGTCCATTGTGGATGCAATCTCACTGCCACTGCACTCTGCTTGGAGCAGGTCTGTAACTAGATCCTCGACTTTCTTATTGGGAAACCATAGTGTTACGAGAATACACATAAAATTAAGATGTTTGCTGGCCTGGGTTAGCATCAGTGACATCAGCAGTTGGTCTGCCACCTGCCCTCAGGGGAAGGAGAGATAAGGAACAATGGAGCAGCGTCTGGAGATGTGTAATGAAGGGACGTGGGAGAGAGAGAGCTGTCTGGAGCGGCTCCCCCTTTGAACCCTGAACTGTTTGAAGTGATGGACAGGCGATACCCCAGCAGGGGGATAAAAAGGGACAGGTTCGCTAAGACAGACACACACGCCACCCGAGGTAACAAGACCCTGGAAGCGGTGCGCCTCTCACGAGTGGGTGAGAAGTACCAGACAACGACCAGGGTGGAAAGATACGATCAGCGGGAACCCGGTGTGTGTCCGCCCTTGCCTGGGTGCCGGGTTCACTGCAGAGGATCGACCGCATCTGGAGGAGGGGTCACAGTCGGTGACCTCGGGTGACATCACCAAGGACCTGCCCAAAAGTTGCTTGTGAGCCATCTCGCCGTTCTGTGAGTGGAAGCCGTTCTGAATGATCAGTTGTTCCTGTTCTATCTCTCTCTTCCCCCCCCCCACGTTGTCCATCGCCATGGCAACGATTACTGCGAACTGAACTTTGAGTCACTTTGAAATTTGGTCATTTACCCCTAGACAACGATAGAGCTTGATTGATGCTGTTATCTTAATTCTGTGCACATGTGTGTTTATCATCGCTGAACTGTTGCATTTATTATCCTTTCGATTACTGTGTTGCTTGTTTCTTTAATAAAACTTTCTTAGTTCTAGTACTCCAGTCTCCAACTGAGTGATCCATTTCTGCTGGTTTGGCAACCCAGTTACGGGGTACGTAACAATAGTCAGTTCAGATCAGAAATAATGTCTCCTGCTTGCTGACTATCAACACAGTGCAATCAAGGGTGTGTGAGTAGCCCACTGCTCTACACTCATTACTGTGTGATTAGATACAACTCAAATGTCATCTATAAATTCGCCGATGACACAACTGTCGTAGACACAACTTCAGATGGTGGCATGCAGAAGTGATATAGATGGGCTGGTTGATGATATCATAACAACCTTGCACTCAACGTCAGTAAGACCAAGAACTTGATTGTAAACTTCAGGAAGGGAAAATCAGGAACATTGATTAAGGTCATTTTAGCCAGGGTTGGTAGTAGGGAATAAGCTCCCACTACCTACTAAATGCTCCTAATGGCGAGCATCTCAAGTCGCCTCTGACAACCAAATCCAGCTCCGGGCCTTCAGGTGTGGCTTAGCTACTGAGCCTGGTGGAACTGTTTCTTCTGAGAGAAGGGGCAACAGTGGGTTACTCTTGCTTTGAGCAGAGGGGGCTTGTCAGTTGTGTTTGGCAGCTCATCTAGGAGGAGGAAAAATCTCATCTCAAACCTCTGCTGCTTTCTGGCTATACCCACTCATGGGGAAGGCTTCAGGAGTAAACCCTGAGGAAAATTCCAGAGTGGAGTCCCAAAAGGTAGTCCTACATTGAGTTCAATGCTGACTGGTAACTCTCGTGATGCTGCTGATGCCAAACTGTATCGGTCTCTGCTGTTCCTTTAAATTCACCAGCTGCGTGGAGAGGGGAGTCTGCTTCGTGGGTAACAGATTGCTCTTCACACCGTACTGCCCTGGCTTGCATATCATGTAGACAGCTGGGACACAGTATTCATGGTTGATCCCGACCAGCAGAGGGTATCGATAGGGTCAGCATTGGAAAGGGTGAGCAGTTTCAGGTTCTGGGTGTAAGCATCTCTGAAGATCTATCCTGAGCCCAACATACTGATGTAATTATGGAGAAGGCACACCAACAGTTATACTTCATTGAGAGTTTGAGGAGATGTACTGGTTGCATCACCAGCTGGTATGGCGGCTCCAACGTACAAGATTGCAAGAGGCTGCAGAGGTTATAGACTAGCCAGCCCCATTATGGGCACACCACCACTACTATCGATAGGCAGTGACTCAGGATCATTAAAGACCCTCTCCATCCAGGAAGTGCCCTCTTCTCGTAGTTACATTCAAAGAGATAGTGCAGGAGCCTGAAGGCCACTCATTGATCTTGGAACAACTTCTTCTCCTCTGCCATCAGATTTCTGAACAACCCATGAACTAATAAACACTACCTCAATATTCCTTTCTTTTTACATTGTTTATTTATTTTTATAATGTATAGGTTTCTGTGTATTTTCACGCTACAGCTGCTGCAAAACAAAAAACTTTCAAAGCAGACATCAGTGATAAAAATCTGATTCTGGTTCCCCGAGGGCTCAACTCCCTCCCCACTGTCACACAACCACAAAGTTCAGAAGTCCAAATTATATATATAGTTGAGAGAAGTTATCCACTTTGGTTCAAGAGCCTGATGGTTGAAGGGTAATAACTGTTCCTGAACCTGGAGTACCTTCTTCCTGATGGCAGCAGCAAGAAGGGAGCATTTCATGGGTGGTGGAGAAGGTCAACAACTTTTAATTCCTTGGCGCGTTGTAGCTTTACCCACTCACAGGGAGGGCTGCAGGAATAAACCCTGAGAAAAAATGATGATGGATGCTACTTTCCTGCAACAATGTTTCATGTAGATGTGTTCAATGGTTGGAAGGCTATACCCATGATGGACTGGGCTGTATCCACTACTTTTAAAGGATTTTCCATTCAAGGGCAATGGTGTTTCCATACCAGGCTGTGATGCAACCAGTCAATATACTCTCCACCACACATTTTGTCAACTTTTTGTATGCCATGCCAAGTCCTCGCAAACTCCAAAGGAAGTAGAAGCACTGCCGTGCTTTCTTTGTTTTGCACTTAAATTCCGGGTTCAGGACAGGTCCTCCAAAGTAATAACACCAAGGAATTCAAAGTTGCTGGCCCTGTCCACCTCTGATCCTATGGACCTCTGGTTTCTTTCTCCTGAAATCAATAATCAGCTCCTTAGTCTTGCTGACATTGAGTAAGAGGTGTTGTTATGGTACTACTCAGCCAACTTTTCAATCTTCCTCCTATATGCAGATTCATCACCACCTTTGATTCGGCCTATTTACTACTGGAGAAATTCAAAGGAGCCCTGAACTTGAAGTTGGGCCAGACCACCTCCACTGTGTACTATTTAAATGGTAGCCAAAAATTACCTTATTTTATTATTTAACCTGTGCCATCTCTATGTTACAGAAGAGGAGAATGAATGGTCCCCGCTGGTGGGTAGTTTCATTTGTACTGTATGCACTGAGGGAATGTTCACCACTTTCAAGTTTATTGTTGTCATAGACATACATACACAGGGCTTATATGCCATGAAAATTAGCTTCATACAGCAGCAGAAGAGTGCAAGATAAGGACTAATATGTTAACAAAAACTTAAATTAAAATGAATTATTCATAACATACAAATGTGCATAATAAGCACAATGACACTAGTGCAAGATTGGCACTACATTAATCATTTAAGCACCATATTGGCACATGCCCATTAGTGCCAGGTGCTTTGGCAATTAGATTCTCATTTTTATCTTCCCACTGAATGATCTGTATTCTCTTTGCTTATAAACTGAGACTTTTCATCCTCCTGAGACTGCAGAGTTGTACAGGACCCAGTTCACCACGAAGAAATCTGGATGTTGTCACTGGATCTGTATTCTGGGGGACCCAGAAAATGTATTCCAGACCAAGCAGACACATGAAGTATGGCTTCAAAACTCCAACATCTTAGCCTATGACAGCGATCACATGGCTCCAGTGCAAGTGCTCCTGAAAGTCACCGGTTGGGTTACTTACCGAGTGTCATGAACCATGTGTAAATGAGGTATTCCTTGATTCTGATGAACCCATCAATAAGCTGTGTCCTGGAATAAAAAGTCTGGAGTTTTGGAGGCCTTGTATTGAAGGGAATCATAACAATTCCCAGGGTATTCATTAATGGTCTGCATGGACCTCTTCTTCTGGATGCCCAGAGCTATGTCTTCTATCCTTCAAATTTTATAAATCCCTTGGCTGCTGTGACAGTGCCCCATTGCCATGTGTGTCCATCTGATAGCACCCTGTATCCAGGGGCTTGCACCTGGAGAAGAGAAACTGACTGCTTACTTATTCTGCTTTTTTTTTGTAATCACAGGACAAGTCTATGTAACTTCCAACTCTGGCAAACTATCAATTCCTTCATGTATTTAAATACAATTGGCTTGGAAATACCAGTTGAGAAATCCTGAGAATTCCTGTTATCGAAAAGGCCCTGGGGGGTGGGGAGGGACCCAGAAAATGTTGAAAGGAAGTGTTTTCTTGCAAGGCTACTAGCAATGCATAGCAACGGTGTCCAACAAGAACTGGGCTCTGTTCTAAATGTTTGCTACATTTCAATGTGATAAGAATCACAGTTCGGTGACATCAGGAAGCTGTAAACACGGTTCACTCTCTCAAACCCTGGAAACTTATCCACCTCAAGCTGAAAACAATTTAGTAATATCTCACTACTGCCTCCAAGGAACAGTAATAGTCTGAGCCTGAGGCCTCCACTGGTCAGAGTTGACCGTAGATTTTGCATCCTAACTCTAGATAAGCAGGTCTGGCAGTACAATATGGAGGGCAAGCTGTTGCCCATGTAGCAAGCTCCCCCTCTCCACTCATCTGATAAAGCCAAAGGAATGGCAGAGACTGATATAAGCAGTTTGGTACCAGCAGTGTCGCAGGAATTGCCAGTCAGCATTGAATTCAATGTAGGACTGCCTTAGGGACTCCAGCTCTGGATTTTTCCCTCGGGGTTTACTCCCAAAGCCTTCTGCATGCGTGGGTAGAAGGGTTCGGGCAGAAGGGGCTCGTTAGCCATGGTTGGCAGCTCATCTAGGAGAAGGAAAGCTCGGATCTCAAACCTCTGCTCCCTGCGGCTATACCATAACAGTACCAACATCCTATAGGAAAGACTGGATTTCACCTTCCCATCCAGACACACCTATAAGACTTTGGAATGAGGTGATACCCTTGCTTTAAGAAACACCACAAAAAAACTTAATTCCGCATTCCAGTCTTTAAGAGGAATATCCCACTTACATATCTCTGTACATATCCTTGCTATATAACCCCATTATGCCGGTCCCTCAAAACTAAATAGAATCACAGGTTCTGAGCACTCAGTTGCTCTTAATCACTACTATTGGTCACCTAAACTAAAAGAGTCAACTGGTAGAACATTTCCAGGCAACTCTGGATCAGATCTCAACCCAGCTGGAAGCTGCAAGTCACAAGTTTCTTACTTAGTTATTGCAGGGGAGACAGGACAGGTACCATTAATGATGGTACTAAAGTTGTGGAAGTGTGAGACCATCTTGCCTCCACATTTCATCCGCAAACACATATAAAGACGTATAATCTCTGCACAAAATTTCAAAAGTTTTTCGTAGAAAATATTCTCCAAGTCTTTCCTTTACTTAATGACATGCTTTCTTCCCTTTGTTCTTAATTATTCATTTCATATTTCCATGTTAACATAACTTTCTGTCAATTTAATGATTGTCCCATCATAATTACGCAGAGCTAATAAACAAAATATCTGCGAAACACACACAAAATGCTGGAGGAACTTAGCATGCCAGCAGCATCTATAGAAAAGAGTAGTCGACGTTTTGGGCCAAGTATTTAAGAGGTTTTTTTTAATCAGTTATATCTTATGTACATAATTAGTAATCTATGGAACATACTGTATGTTGTGGAAAAAGGATTTAAATCAACAGGACTAACAGATTGGGGGTCACTGTAAACTAGGAAGCACTTCAAAGTTTGAAGTAAATTTTATTATCAAAGTACATATATGTCACCATATACAACCCCAAGATTCATTTTCAGAGAAAATATAGAGAAAATAATTTAAGATACATTATTATAAAGAGAAAATAATTTGAAGTCAATCAGGATTTCCAACTGGAAATTAGAAAGTGACTAGTTTGTTAAAATACATACTGCAAAAAATTAACGGTATTTTAGAGTAACAGCTGGGCTGGGATCCTTTCCAACTCCCCAAATGGACACCAGAGGGAAGGAAAGGTGCCGTCTAGTTCAGGAGGAGGTGAGAGCAGTAGTGGAGGAGACGAGAACCTGCAAGGCAGTGGGAATGAAGCAACAGGGAGCTTGGACAAGATGGGAGAATGCGGTTGAGAGGAAAGTGACCTGGGCTGATCTTTGGAAAGCCGAACCACACTGCATCCAATTTCTCATCCAGGCAGTGTACGATGTGCTTCCAAGCCCATCAAACCTGCACACGTGGGGCAAGGCAGAGTCATCTGCGTGCCCACTGTGCTCCAAGCGAGGAAACCTGGAGCACATCCTCAGCGGCTGTGCAAGGGCGCTTGGTGAGGGACGGTACAGGCGGAGGCATGATCAGGTCCTGAAGACCATCGCTGAAGCCGTCAGCACAGGAGTTGAGTGGGTGAAGCGGTCCCGACCCTCCAAGCAGACCATTGCCTTTGTCAGAGCTGGGGAGCAGCCAATACCTGCCAAAAGAACATCTGCAGGCACTCTGACCTCTGCAAGGGACTGGCAGCTGTTGGTGGACCTCAAAGGGCAGCTGAAGTTCCCCAACCATATCGCAGCCACCACCCTGCGACCAGACATTGTCCTAGTGTCTGAGTCTACTAAGCAGGTGGTGCTGCTGGAGCTGACAGTCCCATGGGAAGATAGCTTGGAGGAGGCCTTTGAAAGGAAGCTCTCCAAGTACGCAGGACTGGTCAGCAACTGTCAGCAGGCTGGACGGAGAGCGAGGTGTCTCCCAGTGGAGGTTGGTTGTAGGGAATTCGTAGCCCGTTCCTTAGTTAGAGCCTTCAGCATTTTGGGCATCGAGGGAGACAGGAAGAGGAGAGCCATCCGCAGTACCACCGATGCGGCAGAGAGGGCTTCAAGATGGCTGTGGCTCAAAAGAGGGGAGCCATAGAGTCATAAGTAGCTAGCCATCTGGACACAAGCTGGGGTCTGATCAGCCCTGGCTGGGTCACCTGGAGGAGGGTGTATGATGTTGAAAGACCCGAAACACCCGATGATTCCAGGAACATCACTGAAGATGTGTCCAGAAGCATCAATAGATGTATGTACACAGCTTGTATGGTAGGAAGGTATCTTTAATATATGTTGGTACTGTAGACTCACATAATCTAAAATAATTACTGCCTTGCCAAATTAAGCATGTTTCCTCCAGCTTCAATCATCATAACAAAAGGTAAAAAAAATCTTATTAAATTTAAGTGCATTGAAAAACTACACTGTCATTTTTTGGAGGATAGAACGACTGACAGCATGTTTTAGCAGGCAAGTCCACCAAGGGAACTATCACAATGAACTAATCCTGTTCTCAGTCAGCCTTTTATTTTTGTTTTTCTAGCACTGGATAATGATTGGCAGTGGGAGCTCAGTGGAGCTTCATTTTCCCCTCTAAAGGGAACAACAACCTTCCCTGCAGTGCCATATCAGTTCACCAAATGAGATCATTTAACCCAATTCAGAACAGGAACTTGTAACCATTTGGGGCTCATTGGATAAATTTGCTCAGTTAACTGGTTTTCTTGAAACAATCACTCTCTATTTTTCTTGTGCTGTGAATGTCAACATTTCTAAGTCTTATTCACAGTTTTGGAGTGATGTTCACCAGACTCTAAATGTTCCACGTACTCGGATGATCAGATTAAGAGGTCAAAACGTAGATTCTGAAAATTCATAAACAAATCCTTATTAAAATATATTCTTAATATGAATAAATGCTTCCTTAAATCATAAAGATTCTCAGGATAAGTGAATACTTCTGAAGCATTAGTGGTGAACTACACAAGTTTGTACACGTAGAGTAGCCCAAGAATATCAGTCACATACATTGCTAGCTTCCAAAGTAACACTAACACACACACACACACACACACACACATGAGCACGCACACACACACGCACGCACACACACGCACGCACACACACACATGCACGCACACACACACGCACGCGCACACACGCACGCACACACACGCACGCACACACACACATGCACGCACACACACGCACGCGCACACACGCATGCACACACACACACACGCACACACACACACACACACACACACACACGCACACACACACACACACACACACACACACACACACACACAACCTCAGGACAATCACATTTTCACACAGACGCTCTAAGGTGTGTGATTCCCTAACGAGTTGCTGAATTTAACTCCAAAGCCTTTTATAAGACCATCGAGTCTGCTCTGCCGTTCAATCATGGCTGATTTATTATCCTTTTCTCCCTATTTCTCCTGTCTTCTCCCCATAACCATTGACACCTTTACTAATCAAGAACCTGTCAACCTCCGCTTTAGATTTCCCCAATGACGACAGCCACAGCTGTCTGTGGCAATGAATTCCACAGATTCACCACATTCTGACTAAAGAAGTTCCTCATCTCTGTTCTAAAGGGATGTCCTTCTGTTCTGGCGCTGTGCCCTCTGGTCCTAGACTCCCCCACTATAGAAAACATCCTCTCCACATCCACTCTATCTAAGCCTTTTAACATTCAGTTGGTTTCAGTGAGACTCGCCCTCATTCTTCTAAATTCCAGCAAGTACAAGCCCACAGTGATCCAACACTCCTCATATGATAAGCCTTTTAATCCCAGTAACATTTTCATGAACCTCTTTTAAACCCTCTCCAATGTCAGCATGTCCTTTCGTAGACAAGCGGTCCAAAACTGCTCACCATACTCCAAATGAAGCCTCACCAGAGCCTTATGAAGCCTCAACATCATATCCTTGTTTTTTATTCTAGTCCAGGTGGCTAGCTGGTGGTGCAATGGCATCAGCGCCGGACTCCGGAGCGAATGCTCCCGAGTTTGAATCGAAGTCCGGCCACGCCCCCCCGAGCACGCTTTCCATCCGTGCCGGGTTGAGTGTCGAGCTAGCCACTCGGCCTCATAAAAAATAAAGGCTCAAGTCAGGAATGTTCATATCGTGACCCGGTTAATCCGAAAGGAGACCGATCCTGACACCACACGCCAGACAAGAATGGCTGGCTGTCTGGTGCGACACGCAAAGAAAAAAAATTCCAGTCCTCTCAAAGTGAGTGTTGATATTACATTTGCCTTCTTTACCACTGATTCAACCTGCTAATTAACCTTTAGGGAATCCTGCATGAGACCTTCCATGTCACTTTTCAATTTTTGAAATTTCTCTCTGTTTAGAAAATAGTCTCCACTTTTATTTCTTTTACCAAAGTAGATGACCATACACTTCCCGATACTGTATTCCATCTGCCACTTCTTTGCCCATTCTCCTAATCTAACTAAATCCTTCTGCAGTCTCCCTGCTTCCCCAGCACTACCTGCCTCTCCACCTATCATCGGCAAATTGGCCACAAAGCCATCAATTCCAGTATCCAAGTCATTGACATATAACGTCTCAATACCGACCCCTGCAGAACTCCAGTAGTCACCAGTAGCCAATCAGAAAAAGGCTCCCCTTATTTTCACTCTTTGCTTCCTGCCAATCAGCCAATACTTTATCCATACTAGTATCTTTCCTTTAATACTATGAGCTCGTATCTTACTGATCAGCCTCATGTGTGGGACAATGTCAGAGGCTTTTTGAAAATCCTAGTACACAACATCCATTGATGGTCCTTTGTCTATTTGCTTGTTACTTTCTCAAGAATTCCAACAGAAAAACACCCCTGAATACTGGCACTGAGAGGCAGATAAAGGGGGACTTAGTACATGCTCTCTGGTTCTGTCCCAGAATTCAAGAATTTTGGATTACGATACATAAGTATATTGGTGAAGTTTCGGGTATTCAACTCCCTTTCTACCCCAGACTTTTTGCCTCGGGAGACACATTTGGGTTACTTGGGGATAAACACTCTCAAAATTGGATCCAGACAAGTATAATGGTAGGAAGACAAATTATACTTAGAGGTTGGAAGAACTTGGGGGGACCATCATTTCAGGAGTGGGCCACAGAAATAGCCAAAGTGGCAGCTTTTGAACACATGTCTTACAAACAGTTTGATAGACCGGACATCTATACACAAAAGTGGGGCAAATATTTAATTTTCCTGAGGGGGAAATAGTGGTGACGTTTATTGCTGAATGGCAGCCTTGTCTGTTATTAGAGTTCTAAACAGATTGATATTTATTTCTGCCATGTTTGTTTTTTATTTTATGGATAATTTTATGTTTTGTAAGCTATGATTTACATAACTCCAACACTGACTCAAGGGTTTGGGGTTAAAAATTTTTCTAGAAATAAAATTTGCAAAAAAAAGAATTCCAACAGATTTGTCAGGCAAGATGTTCCCTTAAGGAACCCGTGCTGATTTTGGTCCATTTTATCATGTGCTTCCAAGAACCCCAAAGCCTCATCCTTAATCAAGTCATTTCTCTCTTTCAAAGATCTTGAGAAAGTCATCCACGCCCTTATATCCTCCCGCTTGGACTACTCCAACTCCCTGTATACTGGGATTAGTCAGTTGTCCCTCTCCCACCTGCAACTGGTCCAGAACGCCGCAGCCAGGCTCCTGACAGGTGCCTGGAAAAGGGACCATATTACTTCTATCCTGGCCTCTCTCCACTGGCTACCAATACGGTTTAGAATTGATTTTAAGGTTCTCCTGTTTGTTTATAAAGCCCTAAATGGACTGGCCCCCTCCTATATCGCAAACCTTCTAACCCCTTATTCTACTTCCAGGTCCCTCAGGTCGGCTGACTTGGGGCTCCTGGCTGTCCCGCGATCTAAATTTAAGTTCAGGGGTGACTGCGCCTTTGCTGTTGTAGCACCTAGACTGTGGAACAGCATTCCCCTCCCTATCAGATCTGCCCCTCCATTGACTCTTTTTTAGTCCAGGCTCAAAACTTACTTTTATTCACTAGCGTTTGAATCTTCCTGATGTGGCTGATTTTTGGCTTGTGCCTAGGCTCTTGTGTTGTTTATTTTGTGCCTATAAACTGTGTGCCTTGTTGTTTATATCTGTGATCCTTGTATTTGTGATTTTAGCTACCTGTTATGGTTTGTACAGCACTTTGGTCAACATGGGATGTTTTTAAATGTACTTTATAAACAAATTTGACTTGACTTGACTTGACTTGACTTAACAATCGACTCCAACATCTTCCCAACCACTGAGGTCAGGCTACCTGGCCTATAATCTCCTTTCTTCTGCTTTCCTCCCTTTGTAAGGAGTGGAGTAACATTTGCAATTTTCTAGTCCTGCGGAAACACGCCAGAATCAAGTGATTCTTGAAAGATCAATATTTATGCCTCCATATTCTCTTCAGCTGCTTCTTTTGAATACTCCGATGTAGTTCATGTGATCCAGGTGACTTATCTGCCATCAGACCTTTCAGCTTCCAAAGCACCTTCTCCCTAGTATTATCAATTGAGCTCAATTCTGCCCCCAATGCTGTCAAACATCCAGCACACTCTAGTGCCTTCCACAGTTGCAAAATACTTATTCAGTTCACCCCCATTTCCTTGTCACCATGGCTACCTCTCCAGAGTCATTTTCCAGCTCTCACCTCTCTTTAACTCTTTATATATCTGAAAATCTTTTGGCATCCTCTTTGATATTATTGGCTATCTGACCTTCATATTTCATCTTTTCACTCATTATGGCTCCTTTAGTGGTGCTCTTACTCACAGGCAGCCTGAATGAGGGGCTGCATCTCCTTGAGGAGGGACCGAGGGCTCCAAATTACAAGAGGCATTCTATTGCTGATAGGGCACCCGGATTGCAGGGGAGGGAGCCGTACTAGTGCAGTACAGTCAAGAACTGCTACCGCAATTGGAGGGAGTAAGTGGGGCAAGGACAGGTGGCTGGGGTTAGAAATGCCAGCAGGTTATTCTGATGAGTTTATTGGATTTGGAAGAAACATTTCTATGATTCCTGATGCTCTTGGACCACAAGCAGTGCTGCAAAGGGACTCACCCTCATGGATATAGCCCTTAATGTAGCTATCTCAGTTTTGCATCTATCACACTGATTATTTACATTAGGAAATATTTTAGACAATCTCTCCTTCATCAAATAATAACGATGTGCAATTTTAAATTGAATTAGAGAATGACTGGCACAAATCGAAGAAGAGTTAACCAGCTTCAAAATTCGCAACCAATCCTCTGTTATCAAGGTCATATTAAGCTCTCTTTCCCAATCTTGCTTGATCTTAAGTAAAGGATAATTGTCCTGTTGTAATAGTAAATTATAAATTTTCCCATTAAAGCCTTTCACTAAAGGGTTCATTTTTAAAATGTCTAACAGGTCAGAATCTTGTATATATGGAAAATTACTTAAATATTCTTGTAAAAAATGTCTGACCTGAAGCTATTGCAAAAAATGTGAATATGAGAGAGAGTATTTAGTTACCAATTTCTCAAAGGACATCAATCGACCTTCTTGAAACAAGTCCATAAAGGAAAAAAAATCCTTTATATGTTTTGGTCGTGTTCTGTATTGAAACAATTTTGGAAATCTATTTTTCCTATAATCTCTAAAGCTTTAAGAATCAATTTACAACCTAATAAATTGACAGTTTTGTTTGGTATAATTCCTCAACATATTCACGGTATTTCTATATCTGACCAATATGTAATTGCATTTGTCACATTATTGGCTAGAAGGGCTATTTTATGAAAATGGAAAGATGCCTCTGCTCCCACTTTGATACAATGGTTCTCTCAAGTGATGTTGTGTCTTAGTTTGGAAAAAATTAGAAGTCGAACTTTTGATCCTAAATTTGACTTTGAGAAAAAGTGGGGCTCTTTTGCCCGTTATTATCATTTGACGAGTTAATAAAGATGGTCCTTTTTTGATGCTTGCTTATATGAATTTGGTTGGCGGTTTGATGTCTTTTTTTTAATGGAAGCTTGTATGGCGCATAGCTCCGGGTTTGTGCTCCAAATGGGTTTTTTCCCCTTTTTTTTAGTTATTAGGGGTTTTTCTCTGTTTTAGTTAGGAGGGTTTTTTTCCTTCTTTCCTTTATTCCATAAAAAAAGCTTTAATACTTTGTTTTTTGATTATTATTGATATACTGTTTAGCTTGGTTGATAGTTTAACTTTTACTCTACATATGGATATGTTATCTTGATTATTTTGATGTATTTTTCTCTGTTGTTGATTTTCAATAATAATTAATAAAAAGATTTAAAAAGAAAGGATATAGCCCTTAATTGCCTGCTTTACCCTTAGTTAAAAATAGAGACAGCCTTAACTTTTTTTGTTACGCTGTCCCAGGTAGAATAGTTAAATGAAACACCATTTCCTGTCAGTGGATTTGTCTGCCATTCCTGATAAAACCGGAAATGTCAGGTTTCAGGCACATTTCCTGCTCCAAGCACCTTGCTATTGACCATTTGGCAAGACATGAACTTAGCCATTTTCAGGGGTTTAGTTCAGACATTCTGTGACATTACGGTTCTGGGGTGATGCACAAGAGATATTCAATGATCCCTTGACAATACCTTAGTGTAACTAAAGACAAAACGTTTTAAGTAAAGTCATAGTGCATAGCAATTTGTGATGTGAATTGGGTCAGGCACAAGACTTCTAAGTTCATTAGCATCGGCATAGGTTACTACCTGCTAAAACTATGCAGGAAAGACAGATCGTAACTTCAGCCATTAAGAAGAATGATGTGGAAGTGAAAGAAGTGGGTAAGAGGGAGCAAGGATACAATCTGGAGTCACTTTCTCCCTAGGCTGCCTATGAAGATCCAGGATCTGTCACAATCAGCCATTTATTGTCAGAACTGCACCTTATCCTCTGTCTGCCACTGACCAAGGCAGCGTCCATTTGGCCTCAATACAAATGTAAAAGCTACTGCAGACATTTAAAATATATAATCACATCTTGCCAAATTCCATGAAACTACAACTGGGTTCATCTGTGTGTTCCACAAATGCCCCTCATCCATCTCTTCTTGCCCATTTTAATATTCCTACAATCAGCACCCCTAGTGCAGGAGCACGCCTGGTAGGATCCTGCTGGGCTTCAGTGGTGGAAACCTCAGTCCTTGTGGGATGACCTGACAAGCGCTTGTCCCAGGAGACTTACCTGAGTACTGCTCAACTTGGCATGAGCAACAGCAGCTCCAGCCAGCTCACTGAGTTGGATGCATCGAAATGGTCTCCACAATGTTGACTGCCTGCAGATGCAGCCCAATCCACTGGGTTCTTTCAGCAGCTGGCTTTTTGCTTGGTTGATGTGGCTTTTCTGAATGAACAGAACCGAACTGACATTCAGGTATCAGTTTTGATCGATAAAAGTTGGTGACATGCGAGTGATAGGGACTGATGAATCGTATGGTGCCCAAGTTCATGAGGGTTTCACCACTGAGATTGGCATTCACAGGACTACCTGCTTCCAAGGCCTTAATGAATGCCTGAGAGTCTCTTGCCCTCCACTGATATTCTTCCTCCTTTCCACCTCCTCCACAAAACCTCTATTTAAAAGTCAATGCGTCATCACTCCCCCTTGCTGTAGCATTCTTCAGTTTGCCCGGTTAACTTCAGTTATAGGTCTTCTGCCAGTACTAAGGCAATTATAATGTAATGTCCCTTTATGAGGTCCAGTTTGTGCAAGATGGTGCATGTTATTCAGGATAGCGGCCTAAAGAAACTTCCAACCAATGAAAAGTGTGCTGACAGAACTCGACTATCGCTATAACTTTCATGCAGCATTAAATTTGCAAGCTGGCTGCATTGAAATCAAAGGTTGAAGATTAATTATACACAGCATTCCTGCACTGATTTCCGGTCACATTAATCTTCGACCCTTCATTCCTGATATTGCTAATGCTTATGATCAGATATTTTATAAGGATTTTAACAAGGATATTATAATCCCCCTTTATTCTAGTTTCCATGGATCTTTTAATTAAATGTCTGATTTAATTTGTTGCCATCATCAAGAAAATTATTTTTAGAAGTTCCAAAGCGGCGCCATTGCCGAGAGTATATTCTTCGATGAGAGCACTTCGAAAACTAGGCAAATTTGATATTGGAATGAGTTTCTGAAACAAGTGTACACCAGAAGGTATTTGTCTTCAAACTTGATTTACAGCCGAAGCTCCCGCGGTTTTCTCACGCTAAATAAATGAGGCTGTTTCTTAAAGCCCAGTGGGGAATCTAACAAACAAAAAGCCTTTCCACTGACCTTGAAAGAGCCACTTCTCAAAAAAAAGGAACTATTCATACCTTTCATCACCCTGTGCCCTAACTCCTGCTTGCTGAAAGTGACCCGGTCCCGCAGACTATGCAAGAGTTTAGGGAGAGTGGGTTACAGGGTAAACAGCTATTGTTTCACCATGCAAGTCCTGATAGGTCAAACACACAAAGTAAAAGATTAAGCAGGATTTGGAACATTCCTGAGTTGTCTGTAATCCATATCCCTAAAAGGATCAAATGGTAATATTTAGAAATGTATCCTTCTTTACGCCGCTCCTAATCCGTATCGAATAGAGTTTCTTTGAAAACACTGCCCATTGAAGATTAGTCTTCTGGGTTTAAAGAACATGTCTTTGGAAACTTAGGTTTAAATGTTTTATACACTTTGTTGATGGTGAAGTCATAGTACTTTAATATCAAAATTATGCTTCTGACTGGCACACTCTGGGGTGCAGGAGTACACTGACAACTACTGCAAAGACTGTGGGGAAGAACCACAATCTACAGTTCCACAACTGCAGGGCATTGAGTGTCCTTTGTAACTGCCTCCATTGTTGTTTTGTAATGGTATGTGTTGGTGTGATGGTAAAGACAGATATGTTCAGGTGGTATTGGAAGTCCCATGTGTATATGTTGTGGATACAGGATACACTGAAATTTTTAAAAATCACAAATTTGTGCTTTCTACATATTTTAAAGTGAACAGTGATTTTAAATTTCTTTAGTTTATAAGACTATCAGACAAAGGATCAGAATTAGGTCATTCAGCCCATCAAGGCTGCTCCACCATACCATCATGGCTGATTTATTATCTCTCTCAACCCCATTCTCCTGCCTTCTCCCTGTAACCTTTGACACCCTGTCTAATCAAGAACCTATCAATCTCCACTTTAAATATACCCAATAACTTGGCCTCCATAGCCATCTGTGGCAATGAATTCCATAAATTCACCAGCCCCTCACTAAAGAAGTTTCTCTTCATCTCTTTTCTAAAGGGTCATCCCTCTATTCTGAAGCTATGCCCTCAGGTCCTAGACTTACCCACTATAGGAAACATCCTCTCCACATCCACTCTGCCTATGCCTTTCAATATTTGATAGTTTTCAATGAGATCCCTCCATCATTATTCTACACTCCAGTGAGTACAGACCCAGAGCCATCAAACAATCCTCATATGTTAACCCTTTCATTCCCTGGGTCATTCTTGTGAACCTCATCTTGCCCTCTCCAATGCAAGAATATCCATCATCTGATTCTATCCAAATGCAAAACTCATTCTTCTAAGAAATGTAGCTGTGGTTGAATGAGACGTGTAATGCAATATATTTCTTACATTTTTAGTAAATCATTTTGTTACTATCTTTATATCTCCAGTTAAAATTGTGGTTTTGGTATATAGACATTGATTATTACATTATACCATTAGATGGGGAAACATGTTTGACATGTTAATATTTTTTCAGCCCTTCTGAACTACAATTGCTATTAATCTAAATAAAAAAGCAATAATTTAAATTGAAATTAAAGAGGGTGCAAAGAGGATTTACCAGGATGCTGCCTGGATTTGAGGGTATGTTTTGTGAGGAAGGCTGAGTGAGCTAGGGTTTGTCTCTTTGGAGTGAAGGAGGATGAGAGGTAACTTGATAGAGGTGCACAAGATGACAAGACATATGGATCAAGTGGATAGCCAGTACCATTTTCCCAGGGTGAAAATGGTTAGTACAAGAGGACACAATTTTAAAGTGATTGGAGGAAAGTATAGTGGTGATATCAGAGGAAGGTTTTTTACACAGAGAGTTATGGATGCACAGAAGCCAGGGGTAATGGTAGAGGCAGAGACAGAGACATTAGGGCATTTAAGAGAATCTTAGATAGGGACATGGATGAAGGAGAAATTATGGTTTATATGGGAAGGAAGGGTTAGATTGTTCTTAGAGTAGATTAAAACATGATGGGCCAAAGTGCTTATGCTGTGCTCTACTGTTCTATGTCTAATTAATGTATTTTCTTTAATAAAACAAATACTTCAATCCTCAGTTGGAAATTCTGGGCAATGTTTCTCACCCTCTGCATGCCATCTTGGCTGAACAGAGGAGCACGTATAGAAATAGACTAAAACAACTGTGCTGCTCCAAAGAGCGCTATATGAGGCCATTCTTACCCTTGGCCATTAGGCTCTATAGCCAGGGAGATGACCCCCTCCTGTTAGACTGCTTGAGGTAACTTTTTTTAAATTCTT
Source organism: Mobula hypostoma (assembly GCF_963921235.1). Taxonomy (NCBI): domain Eukaryota; kingdom Metazoa; phylum Chordata; class Chondrichthyes; order Myliobatiformes; family Myliobatidae; genus Mobula; species Mobula hypostoma. The sequence continues at coordinate 134,131,005 of NC_086103.1, forward strand.
TCTTCCTTCTCTTCCAATATTTGCATATCTGTGCACTTGTAATGCTACTGTGACACTATAATTTCCTTTGGGATCAATGAGTGTCTGTCTATCTTCCTTCAAATTCTCATCCCACCTCATTATCATCCAGTTCCTCGCTTTATCCTTTTAACAACTTAAAACCTCTTGGGGAAGTTGGCCTGAGAGAAAATTGACCTGCTGCTGGATTTCAGTTAACGGGAAGTTTTTGAGAAATATGTAGTTTTCAGAGGCAAAGTTCATAGGACGAAATTATTTTTCCATAACTAGTTCTCAAGAAATAATCTGATTTTCATGTTGCAGCTATGGAAATTTTTAATCAAAGATGATAAAAACAAGAATTAGTTCTTGTCTGATACTTCAAGTCTGGGGCTCAAGGTGAAAAACCTTGTCACATACAACATACAAAACAAAATAATATAAGCACAATAATATTAACTGATAATAAAAAATATGCTGTTGATTTACAAGTTGACATAAAGTGCATATATGACATTTAGTTAAGAATACAACAGTTTTACAACACGTTCTTTGTACTATTTGAATATAAAAAGGATACTAAATTAATTGTCATTAATTTTTAAGAAATCTATCAATTTCTCTAAGGGTGCACAGTGAATTGTTAGTTTACTTTATCTGGTAACTGTGTGAAAGATGACATTAGAAATTACAAATGCCAAAATATGAAGCTAAAAACAAACCATTGGATGAACTCAGTAGGACAGGCAGCATTTGTGGAGGCATATGCGGGGCTGAGACTCTGCAACAGGAGCCAGATGTAAATTGGAAGGGTGAGGCAGAAGCTGGCAGATGAGGATGGATCCAGGTGAGGAATTGATGAGCAGATGAAGCCAAACGGAGATTGCAACAGAGGCTGGAAGCCTTTTAATGGGGATAACAAAAGGCTGCAGATAAGAAATGAAAGATAAGGGAGAGTTGAGAGATTGATGGAAACGGTTTTGGAAAGGGAGTGGATTAGAGACTGAGTGGGTTGATTGTAAATTATAAGCAGGTAGAACCAGGTGGAGGAATGAAAAAATGGTTAATAAAGGGCTGGGGCTGAGGGGGGTGCCAATAGAAGTGGGGGGGGGGTGTAAGAGGCGTTGAGTGTATCAGAAGGAGACAAAATGGAGCGCCAAGGTGCAGTTACCTGAAACTGGAGAATTCAGTGTTCATGGTATTGTGATATAGACCATCTAAGTGGAATATGAGATCGCTGTTCCATTAGTTTGCATTTAGTCTCTCTGTCAGTGGAGGAGTCCAACGACAGAAAAGTCGGTATGGAAATGGGGAAGAATTAAAATAGTATGCAAGCAAGTGTTCAGGATAGCCACTGTGAATAGAGAATGTGATGTTTGGCATTGATTTCTTCCCTAGGCCTCCATGAGAAATACTGGGCTTGGGCTAATGTGAGCCAACATCCACAAGACCACAAGAAGTAGGAGTGGGAGAAGGCTACCTGGCCCCTCAAGCAATCCCTACCATTCAGTATAATATTGGCTGATTTACCACAACCTCCTCTGCTCTACAAGGACTTGATTTGCTATTGCTGTCACTGGGGAGGTAATGCTATAGAAGACTTGCATCAACTACTCTGCCTTACAGATCCAGAAAAAAATGCTCACAAAACATGGGATCCAAGTATCAAGAAATATTGGCTCTAAAATCCTGTTACAAAATAGAAATTCATTTGTCTATTTTATGTAAATGATCTCTCTTGGCTACTGAATAGGTCACAGACTGGACCAAGCCTGTCATCAATCAATACCCACATTAAAATCATCCATTAATAAATGTTTGTATCTAAATTGGAAACTAGATAGTATATTATTCTATTTTCAAGACCATGTTGTAATTTGATAACTGAAGTCCTCACTCTAACATTAATGCCTTGCAGACAGATCTATCATCCTCAGTTTTGAATATTCACAATAATGGGAGCCTCACTGATTGCTCCCTCATATTCATAGCCTTGAACAAGTCGCATCGGATCTGACTCTGTGATCATGGCAATGTCATGGGAAGTTTTTGGCATAAGATTTGAGCAGAGAAGGTGACTGTGTGAGTTAATCCACACACATGAGATCATTGTGTTCCCCTACCTTTGCATTCCTTTACATTCACAGCAGCACGTTCTGTGGCAGCTACAGGGAAGTTTTGTGAAGGCTTCATGTCCTTCCGAGTGATCATGGTAGTGGTCAGTTTCTGGTGGGTGCTACCCATTGTTCTAGAGAAGTCACAAACTATGGTGGGGGATCACTTTGGCCAATGAGACAGGGACAGACACTAAACTGTTTGACATTTTTGTTGGAAAAATAGAAAGGAAATAAACGGTCTAAAAGATGGATGAAAATAGATATGATGAGGACTTCCAAATAGTTATATTATTATTGATTAGACTTATTAAATCATACTTGAATGCTAGTACTTGAAATTCACTCATATCTGGGCTTGACTCTAATATAAAACTGGAAGATGATCAAAATGCTGAGAGTCAGGCAGTATTTGCAGACATTGCCACTTTTGAGAGAAGCAAAAGTATATAAAATTTCAGCATTTATGCAGAGGTTCGCAAGAGGCTGCAGAGGATTATGGCGTCACAGGCACAGTCCTCAGCTCCATCAAGGACATCTTCAAGATAGGGTGCGTCAGGACCACAGCACGCATCACTAAGCACCCCCACCATCCAGCCCCCCGACTTTTGTCATTGCTCCCATCAGGGAGGAGGCACAGCAGCCTGCCTGACGACCCACACTCTACAATACAGGAACATCTCTGGAGATGACGCAGTAGTGTTGCAGTTAGCACCAGCAATCAAATTCAAATCCACTGCTGATTGTAAGGGGTTTATACCTTCTCCCCAGGATTGTGTCGGTGTGCTGCCACATCAGTGTAACTGAGTGGTGTGGGTTCATTGGGCCAGGCAGCCTGTTACTGTGCTATATCTCAAAGTAAAATAAAATAAATAAAAAGCTTGTTTCCCTGCATCAGCAGGTTTCCAAATGGTCCATGAATCCATGAACAACTACCTCATCGTTCCTTTTTACATTATTTATTTATTTTGTAATTTATTGTAGTTTTTTTGTCTTCATGTTGTACAGCTGCCAAAAACTACAAAGTTCTTATAAGACAGTGATAATGAATCTGATCTGTTTCTGAGTCTGAGCATGAGCAGATGTAGAGTTAAAGTATGGAAGTAACTCTGAGATAAAAATAAAATGACTACAGTGCAGGTACCAGGGTTGATTGGCCTGTTCCTGTTTCCATCTCTTATGTCCCTACAGAAAATCTTGATGCTACCGTTGCAGTCTACGGTAGTGATATCCTCTGTTCTGATGTTTTAAATCATCAGAACTGAAGAGTTTATAGTGGTTCTTAAGTCTTGATGCTTCTGTTCTCTCAGAAAGATTCTCCCTGCTAAAAATACCGAAGTTCAAAGTAGACTTACTATCAAAGTACATATATGTCAGTATATACTCTGTTATTATGAGTGTACATAATAAGGAACTTCAGTCCCCAGTGTGCAATGCAGGTAGTTCACTAGGAACTGGGAGTGACATTCGTGAACTGTGAGCACGTGCTGAAGTGTCTCCTTCTAATAAGCGTGTTAGCAACAAAGCCACACAAAGTTTGGCTTTTATCAAAAACAAACATAACATATATTACCTTGAAATTCATTTCCTTGCAGGCCTTCAAAGTAGAACAAAGAAATACAATGGAATCAGTGAAACTGTACCACAAAGAAAGACCGACAAACAGCCAATGTAAAAAAGAAGACACACTATGCAAATACAAAGAAAAACAAATAATAAATAGATAAATAAATATTGAGAACATGAGTCTTTGAAAGTGAGCCCATAGGTTGTGGAATCAATCAGGCATTGAGGTAGGTGAAGTTATCCAAGCTGTTTCAGAGATCTGACAGCTGAAGGGTAATAACTGTTCCTAAACCCGCTGGTGTAGCACCTAAGGCTCCTGTAGCTCCTTCTTGATGGCAGCAGTGAGAAGGGAGCATGGTGTGGATGGTGGGGGTCCCTGATGGAGAATGCCCTGTTCTTGTGGCAAACTTCTTACTGATGTGCTAAAGGACTTCTCCTGTGTTGGACTGGGCTGTATCCACTACTTTTTATAGAAGAAGCAGAGATTACATGCTCTTATTCAGCAGTGAGGTGGGAATGAACATGCACAGATGATGTTTAATGATCAAAATTTGAAAGCTAACGAATACATAAAACAATAATGTTAGATAAAAATATCAAACTCACAATCACTTATAATTCTGGTTCACAGAAGGCAAAGATGGGCTGCCAATGGTCTCACTCATTAGCTTTCCAGATGAATTGTATCCCTTGACTAATTGGTTGATATACAGAAAATAAATTGGGAAATTCCTTAGGATTCCCCAAATCGCAATAACTTCAGCAAAAATGTCATCGGCAGCTCCACTTATCCAAGGCTTCCCAAGTTGCTGTGGCACATCAGGAAAATTCAGTATTTGCTTACTTTTCCTCATTTTCGGAATGACAATTCAGTCAATATCAGATCTGAGGTGCTAGGATTCTTCTTTTGGGACTAAAAGAGACAAAGCAAAGTCAGAGTAAGTACAACCTATAAAGTATAAATAACAACCAGTAGAATGCAGTGTAGTTTTGTTGGTCCTTAGGAAAGGATTTAATCACTCTTTGGAATGCAAAATTTCAGTGAGAGACTAAACACAATCTCTGTATCAAACTTCTATATTAAAATCTAGAATTTTGCCCTGTTAAGGATTTTGGCTCTCCTCAGGATTTGTGTCATACCCAGAACTTGTCTCGTTTTTGATTCTGTTACCTCCCTATAAAAAAATGCCTAGGTAATAAGCAGAGTGGCTATCTCTACAAATATCTGAATATTTTTAGTACCTGGCTTTATTTTCTCAATTGCTAGTAGTTTAATTTTCCCCTCTTCATTGCGTAGGAGTAAACTGATTTAGGCTTTTCAGATTGGTAACGCCATCCTGGCACCATCATTACTGCAGCCTCTACAGACATCAAGCAATTGCTACAGTTCTCAAAGCCATGAAATTTTGACAAGAGAAGTTTTAAAAAATTGGACAGAGATTGCTTATAGATTTTAACCATCTGTCCATTTGTACTTAACAATTTTCTACCATTGTTGGGAGTTCCTTTAATTTAACACAGAGCTCGGAGTAATCACTGTTAATAATTACCTTTCAATCTCCCTTTTGAATGTCATCCAAAGTCACTTTAAGCTAATTGTAACTATCACCAATAGTAACATACAGTACGTTTAAATTAATAAAGCATCCCAGGATTATTCATTCGCATGTAAATTAGATTTAAATGTGCCAGCAAATCTTGTAAATTAATTGCAAGGTCTAATATCACTAATAATATATCAGAGGGTAACTACTCTCCTCTGTCCCCTCTTTTACTCCTTATGCCACTGGCCCAAATCCCTTCCTCTTCCTCTCCTCTGCTCTCTTAATCTGCCCAACACCCACACATTTCCCATTCCAGTTCCCCTCCTCAACTCCTTCGCCTTATACAATGGTCAACTGTCCTCTCCTATCAGATTTCATCTTCCTCAGCTCTTTGTTACTTCCACTTATCATCTCCCAGCTTCCTATATCACTCCTACTGTCTCCCTCCCTCACCTGCCTACCATCCACCTCTCACCTGGATTGACCTATCTCCTGCCAGCTCTTGCTTCAACTCTTTCCCCCACTTTTTTGTACTGACTGTCTCCTCTTTTGCTTTCCAGTCTTGCTGAAGGGCCTTCTCACAAAACATCGATTGTCCATTCTACTCCACAGATGCTGCCTGATTCATTGAGTTCTTCCAGCAAATGTGAATCATGCAAGTCACAGACGATAACAATTCTTTAAAATGATAGAGGCCAACCATCTCCTCTGAGCTTTCAACAGGATTACAATCACTGAGTCCCTCATCAAGCACCCGGATGGGGGTCACCATAACATAAAAACTTAACAGGAACATCACACAAATATGTCAAATACAGTATCTGTATGTGGGATCTTACATTTTATTTCAGTTACGTGCAAGTTGATTACAACATTTGAATGCATAAAGTAATACCCTCATTTCAGAATAATTCCATGCTTATGAAGCACATTGGAAGTTTCCCAGATTCTGCAACTACCATGATATATTGCAAACCTGGGTTAACATCATGAATTGCGATTAATCCAAAATCAAAAGAGAACCAATGTCAAAAGAGAGAGAGGAGAAATTGAACAGCAAAGTTTGGGAAATCCTTGGATCCAAGAGAAAGACGTTGGAGTAACCAATAAGGATTGGCCCTTGCATAGATTGATAGCTGATAATTTTAGAGGCTAGAAAGAAACTGTGAGCGAGGGGAAGAGCAAGTTCAGCAGAAAATGAAAAGCAGAGTGAGGAGGGCCAGTGAATCAAAATATCAGATTTAATATCAGTTGGTATCAAAGAATAAGGCTGGAGATGATTTGAAATTGGAGAAACCAGGGAAGTCCATGAGCTGGAGCTGATAATTATATCAATTTTTTTGGAAAGTTTTGAACAATTTTCCACATAAAAGATTTAGAAAATAGTTTTGTCAGATGCTGTCATAAATTAAATGCATTTCAACCAGTTTTCTCTACCCAGTCATTTGCTGCTGTGAACAAAATGTAAGGTAAACTAAGCTTTAAAAAGACGTTAAAGTTAGGCCAATTTCTAGAATGCGAATTGGGAAAAGACAGGTTTACCTTTTGACAACAGAATTCAATGTGAATCTTTGAAAACAATTTTCACATTTTTAGTTTATGTTCATGTCTTTGGAGCATATAATGGAAAATTTGCCAAGGAAGATACTGGGAACAATATCAAACCTAAAATATGGGATTAAAATTCAGTTTAATCTGCAAGAGCAATCAATCGTTCTTAATATGTTTGTCTTTAACACCGAGGTATCATGCATGCAAATCTATCCCATGTCCAAATGATACATATTCATGATACGGGCCCTCCCTAGGTTAAGGCAGAATTCTGTTTTGGAGAGTTGTTTGTAGCCTAAACAATTCACCAGTCAGAACAGCAGACACCCGGCAACATATTTACATAAAAACATTGGCAAACCAAGGGCACTTAACTCAAACATTCAGATACAATGACATTGCTGTGAAATGAGTTCCCAGGAGGCAGAAGATGCCTTTAGCTCCACAGCAGTCAAAAAATCCACCGGCAAGTCACCCAGATGCTCAATCCTGTGTACAGGCTGTCTATAAATTAGACAGTCATAACTTGAGGAGGACCTGTTGTGGGAAATGGTTACCAGGGTTTGCAGTGCCTACACTACGGCCTGAAAAGAGGGGGAAAGGGAATGCTTTCATAAGAAAGGTAAACAGTTTTTTTGAGAGCTTTATGAGTGAATCCTCAAATTTAAAACAAATAAGTTTCAAATTCCATTGAATATAGAGAAAAATAAATGGGGACAATAGACAGTTGTTCCCAGAAATGTCAAGGTGCCTCTCACTGGTGAACACTGAAGCAATGTATTCATTAAGGACTTTACCTACAGTACTTCCTCCAATTCCAGGATTGTGTTTCCTCGTCTATCCCTGATCAGTCCTACCCTCACCCTTGTCATCTGACTGTTCTTCAAACCTTGGGTTTTCTTTAGTTCAATTCACCAAGGGCTTCTCATCTCCCCTTCAAGTTCTCCTAAGTCCATTCGTTAGCTCCTTCCTGGCACCTAGTCTGATCCTTGCTTCCTAAATCTTAAGTAAGCTTCTTTCTTCCTCTTGACTAGATGTCCCACAGCTCTTGTCAACCATGGTTCCTTCACCCTACCATTCTTTCCCTGGACAAACCTATCCAGGACCCCATGGAAGTGCTCCCTAAGCAGCCTCCACATTTCCTTTGTGCTTTTCCCAGAACATATCCGTTCTTAACTTATGCCCCCAAGTTTCTGTTTAATCGCATCATAATTCCCCTTCCTCCATTTAAATGCTTTCCTGTACCCTCTCCTCCTATCCTTCTCCAAGGCTATGATAAAGATCGGAGAGCTGCTGTCTTTGTCTTTGAAATACTCACCCACTGAGAGATCTGACACCTGACCTGGTTTACCACCCAGCACCAGATCCAGCAAGTCCTCCCCTCTAGTTGGCCTGTCTCCAATATTGAGTCAGGAATCCTCCTTGGAAATGCTAAACAAATTCTGCCCTATCTAAATCTTTTGCATTACAGACTCGATGGGCTGAATGGCCCGATTCTGCTTCTATGTCTTTTGGTCTTAAGGTCTAAATATTAGGAAAGTTGAAGTCACCCCATGATAACAACCCTGTTGTTTTTGCAGGTTTTCAAAATCTGCCTCACAATCCGTTAAAGCAACATAAAATGCTGGAGGAACTCAGCAGGCCAGGCTGCATCTATGGAAAAGCGTACAGTCAACATTTCAGGCCGGGACCCTCCATCAGGACTGGAGAGAAATAGATGAGTAGTCAGGATAAGAAGGTGGGGGGAGGAGAGGAAGAAACACAAGGTGATAGGTGAAACAGGGAGGGGAGAGGGGTGAAGTAGAGAGCTGGGATGTTGATTGGTGAAGGAGATACAGGGCTGGAGAAGGGGGAATCTGACAGGAGAGGAGAGAAGGCCAGGGAAGAAAGGGAAGGAGAACCAGAGGAGGCGATGGGCAGGTAAGGAGAGAAGGTGAGAGGGAAATGGGAATGGGGAATGGTGAAGGGGGGGGAGGGGGCATTACCAGAAGTTTGAGAGATTAATGTTCATGCCATCAGGTTGGAGGCTACCCAGACAGAATATAAGATGATGCTCCTTCAACCTGAGTGTGGCCTCATGGCGACAGTAGAGGAGGCCATGGACTGACATGCCAGAATGGGAATGGGAAGTGGAATTAAAGTGGGTGGCCGCTGGGAGATCCCGCTTTTCCTGACTGTTGGAGTGTTGGTGCTCAGCGAAGTGGTCACCTAATCTACATCGGGTCTCACCAACATACAGGGGGCCACGATGGGAGCACCGCCTACAGTAGATAACACCCAACAGACTGACAGGTGAAGTGTTGCCTCACCTGGAAGGACTGTTTGGGGCCCTGAATGGTATTGAGGGAGGAGGTGTAGAGGCGGGTGTAGCACTTGTTCTGCTTGCAAGAATAAGTACCAGGAGGGAGATCAGTGGGGAGAGACAAATGCAAAAGGGAGTCACTTAGGCGGCGAACTCTGCAGAAAGCAGAAAGTGGGATCCCATTAGAGATGGCAGAAGATGCCCAAAATGATGAAAGGTATCGATAAGGTGAAGACATGCAGGGCTTTTCCCCTCAGGCTGGGTGAAACTACAACTCGAGATCATAGGTTTAGGATGAAAGATGAAATATTTAAGGGGGATCTGAGAGAGAACTACACTCAGAAGGAGTTGTGAGTGCAGAAGGTGCTGCCAACAGAAGTGGTAGATGTAGATTTAATTGTAACATACACTCGGTGACCACATTATTAGGCACACCTATACACCTGCTTGTTGATGCAAATATCTAATCAGCAGCTGGCAGCAACTCAATGCATAAAAGCACGCAGAGAGGTTTAAGAGGTTCCTCTGTTGTTCAGACCAAATATCGGAGACATGAGACTTAAACATCTCTGAATGCACAACATGTTGAACCTTGAACTGTACTTTTTTCCATCGATGCTGCCTGGCCTGCTGAGTTCCTCCAGCATTTTGTGTGTGTAGTACAGCATTGCCTGCTCATAAACCACTTTGACAACCACCAAGCCACACCCCAAGGCTGAACAAGCTGTCAAAGCTATCAGAATTTAAGAGCTTCTGAGTATCTCAGTATCACAAAATAACCATTCCTTTCTAAGCACTGACTCACCAAATTACGTATCTCTAGAATAGACAAGTCAATGCAACTAGGCAAGGAAATGAAGGTTTGGGTTTCAAGCTGGGAACTTTACCACACAAATGAAATCTCTTCAGCCCGTTGTGTGTATGCAGACAAATGAGTGCAACTTAGCCTGCTAGCATTGGGACAAGTGCCAACATGAGCACAGCAGTGTCTCCACTTCCTGAGAAGACTGAGGCAAGTGAGGCTACCCTCACATTCTAACCTATTTTTTTCAGCGTCCTACCAGCAGCGTCACTGTCTGGCATCTGACCGCAGGTTCCTACAAAGGATTGTGAGAGCTGCCGAGAGGATCGTCGGGGTCTCTCTTTCGCCCATCTGAGATGTTTTTCCAGAGCAGATATCTAATCAGCTATTCATGTGGCAGCAACTCAATGCATAAAAGCATGCAGACATGTTCAAGAGATTCAGCTGTTGTTCAGACCAAACATCAGAGACTTGAGACTTAAGCATTTCTGAGTACACAACATGTTGAACCTTGAAGTGGATGGGCAGCGTGGTAACCAGGGTCCTTAGCAATGTCAGTGATCCTCCCATCTCTTTGGGGGCCAGCAATCCCTTTGAACCCACGTTCGGCCGCAGGTACCATGGCTTTAGGACAAGAACTGTTTGAATGGGAAGCAGCTCCTTTGTTCAGGCCGTAAGATTACTGAACTCCCCACCACCAACCAGGTCTCAACATGCATGAAGTGCCAGTAGTACTATGCGTTTTACTTTCTAACTTGTGTCGTAAATGTTACAAGCTGCTGCTGCTACTGTGTGGTAACCAGAATCTCTGGAGCTGAAGGCCCCAAAATCCTTGGCTTTGCCTCTTTCAGAGGCCGGGGAGAGGTCGAAGGCGCTTGGCAGAGGATAGCGCTCGGGAGGCTGTATCAGAGCGGCTGGTCGGAAGCTCGAAGTTTTCGGACGGATGGACTTAGTGTCAGCTGCTTCCAAGGCATTGGCAAGTTGATGGTGCCTGGAGGTTTATGGCAGGGAGTTTCTCCCTTTTGCCGCCTGCTATCGGGGACTCAGGAGTCGATTGACTCCGGGACTTTTGAGACTTTATTTACCATGCCCATGGTTTGTTCTTCATCAAATTACGGTATTGCTTTGCACTGCTGTAACTATATGTTATAATTATGTGGTTCTGTCAGTGTTAGTCTTTGGTTTGTCCTGTTTTCTGTGATATCACTCTGGAGAAACATTGTATCATCTCTTAATGCATGTATGCATTTCTAAATGACAATAAAAAGAGGACTGAGTGTTCTCATAATGTAAAAAAATGCTTCTTTTTATCTGTTATTTGTTGTAACATTACGTTATGTGTTATGTGCATGTGTGGGTTATAGGTCCTGTGTTGTGCACCTTGGTGCGGAGGAACATTGATTTGTTTGGTGGTTTACATGTGCACAGTCAAATGATAATTAACACCCATTTTCATTCCACTTCCCATTCCCATTCTGATATGTCCATCCATGTCCTCCTCTGCTGTTGTGATAAGGCCACACTTAGGTTGGAGGAACAACATCTTATATTCTGTTTGGGTAGCCTCCAAACTGATGGCATGAACATCGATTTCTCAAACTTCCAGTAATACCCCACCCTACCCCCCCCACATCACGATTTTCCATCCCCTTTCCCTCTCTCATGTTATCTCCCTGCCTGCCCATTGCCTCCTTCTGGTGCTCCTCCCCCACTTTATTCTTTCTTCCATGGCCTTCTGTCTCTTTCACCAATCAACTTCCTAGCTCTTTGCCTCCCCCTCCAAGTTTCACCTATCACCTGGCGTTTCTCTCTCCCCTCCCGCCAGCTTTCAAATCTGCTCCTCAGCTTTTTTTCTCCTGTCCTGCTGAAGGGTTTCGGCCTGAAATGGCGGCTGTGCTTTTTTCCATAGATGCTGCCTGGCCTGCTGAGTTCCTCCAGCACTTTTTGTGCATTGCTTGGATTTCCAGCACCTGCAGATTTTCTCTTGTTCGTAACTGAACTTGGCCTTGTTGTCATGGTCCTTCTTTGAACTACTGCTTAAGTGCAAGGATGATTTCTGCCAATACTATCCGTTCAGGAAATGCTTTCAAACACCCACTCTGTTTCTTATTTCTCTTTACTGATCAGTGTACCAATGACAGAAACCTCTCTGCTGAAGGAAAATATATCCTTCTCAATTACTCTGACAGAGCTCTTCAAATAATCCTCCCCTCATCCTCCTCTCATCCTCCTCTATTCCAAAGAACACCACTCCAGGATCTTCAACTTCTTTTTCACAGTAATATTCTGACAACCCTGGCAACATCACCATGAATTATTTTTCACTGCCCATTAACTACCTGATATGTCTTTGGACTGTGGGAGGAAACCAGAGCACTCGGAGAAAACCCAAGCATTCCACAGGGAGGATGTATGAAACTCCTTACAGAGGACAGCGGGATTGAACTTTGAACTCTGATTCTCTGAGTGGTAATAGTGATGCATTACCGTTATACTACTGTGGCATCCTTTCTGCATAAGCACAGATATAAGACCTTTCACAAATCAGCCCAGCTAAATAACAGGTTACAACTGTTTAGTTATTTTTCCTTAGATTAAAAAAATTCTCAATGGGTTTGGGAAGATTAACTTCTCATTATTAGAGCTGGAAGTGAATTTAAGGCATCTTAACACGACTCATCAGCAGTGAGTTGATTTCAAATCCCTTCAAAAATATAACACACCATATATCAATTCCATTGATGTTCACTACCAATACCTTGTCTTAAGCATCTTTACTGAGCCCAAGCATTTTGTCCCCCTTCCATTTCCCTCACTTCTATCCCTGTGGCACTGTTCACTGTCCATCAGTATTATGCAAGCTGGAGCCCTACCTGCCAAGGCCATATTGCTTCCTGGGACAGGTCATGAGCACTGACTAAGAGGTCACAGTCACTGAATATATTCAGGAGACAGATTGCTTGAACTCTGGGTATTAATAGAATATAATTGACCTTTCTTTAAGTACCTCTGACAAAAATTAACATTTTAAACCATTTTAAAATGATATAAATAATTAATAATAATTTCATTTAGAATACTTAGAAGCAATAACAATTAACTAAAACATAAGTATAAAGAAAAATTAATGATCAATTTATCTACAATTACCTTTTCAATCAAATTTGCTCTGGCATCTGAGCTCTAGCAGTCTCTGAGCTCTACATTACAATTACAATCAGAGCTAAGCTGACCAATGAGGAGGACATTGCTGATGCAATAGCTAGACACAAGTAGACATAGTATCTAATAACTTCTAAAACATGCCCATGTTCTCAATATAATAATCAAAAGAATGAATGACTTTAAATAGGGGCTCGCAATGAAAAACTAACTAAGTGGGGCAAAGTCCCAGAGCAAGTTTATTGAAAGTTAATATACTCCTATAATCTGTGCCTTAAGTTTGGTAATTCTCTATGTTGATATGTTCAATTTCAGCTTAATTGTGAGAGTGTGTAAAGAAACAACATTGATTTGCAAAATTGTGCTTTTATTCTATGCATGTGTTTCCACGTGCCATCAAGAGATCTCTCAAATTCTGAATTAGCTACACTTCCCACTCTTCCAGTCTCAGTGCTGAACCAAAACTAAAGAATGGTCAACTGGATCAAAAACAGATAACGCAGGAGAGATTCAGAAACAAAACAACATTTGCGAGACACATAAAAGTTGCTGGTGAACGCAGCAGGCCAGGCAGCATCTCTAGGAAGAGGTGCAGTCGACGTTTCATAAGGGGAATCCCTTACTCACTCTTCCTTCAGTTAGTCCTGACGAAGGGTCTCGGCCTGAAACGTCGACTGTACCTCTTCCTAGAGATGCTGCCTGGCCTGCTGCGTTCACCAGCAACTTTTATGTGTGTTGCTTGAATTTCCAGCATCTGCAGATTTCCTGTTGTTAACATTTGCGAGAAACAGCTGATGTTTCAGGTTGATCACTTTCTCTCTTACTGATGTGTCTGACCGGCTCAGTATTTCCAGCATTCGACATTCTGCAGAAACAAAAGTCAAAGACCAATAGATATTCAGAGGAAAGCTTTAAAAAATGGCTTTTCTCTCACTACCTTCCAGAACAACAATCCTGCTGTTCTCTACTTTATCATTTTGGAGTCCGGCTAGTTTGGAATGAATTCTGTATCATCTAGGCAAAACATCACAATTGTTACTCCTTGTGTCCTCCCTTGTGAAAATGGATAGATGTTGATAATATCAACAGAGAAGTCCAACCTCAACTAAATATTCTACTTCTGAAATATTATTTCATTGACATTGATAGCAGAGTACAGCAACCATTCCAGACATATGTGCTACAGCTAAGTCTTTTTCATCATCCAGCTGTAATGATGTAATTAATACTAAAGTTTTACAACTATGCAATATCTGATGTTTAAAACATGAGAGCCTGCAGATGCTAGAGCAGCAAACAATCTGCTGGAGGAGCTCAGCACAACCCCTTGATTTTCAATTTGTGTTCAGGTAATGTGCCGAATTAGTGAGCTACAGAAGACAAACAGAATTTTGATCTTACAGGAGAAAATAGAGAGATCCAGTTTAGGCAATTCTTGGGGGGATCTACCTAAGCAGCCTGGGACAATAAGGTTCAAGGGGAACAATTGTCCACATATAATTTTCATTTTACTAATCTTTCAATTTGATTATTATAATTGTGTATGCTGTGATGAACAGATCAATGCACTGAAGAATAAATAAGCTAGCAGCCCTGGTGGCCCACTAAATATTTAGACCTCTTAGACAGGAACGAGCCCAAGCTTCAATCTCTTCTCTTGGACAAGTTAGCGGAGATGGAGCTGGAGTGTAGCAATTATTCATAAAGCCTCCAGGCTCACAAATGAAAATTGACCTGGATACCATTGCATGATCTTTTTCTGATATAGCTTGGATCCAATGCCTCCGGTAATCATGCAGGCTGTCAAAACCATCTGGAAGCATATTAGTATAGTTATCATGCTACAAAGAAATAACAGGCATAAAACTGTGTACCTGGAAGAAATAAATGGCTTCATCAAAGGAGAGGAGAATGACAGAATATTAGTGGACAACTGGTGGAAAAGACAATCAAATATGCAAATAGAAAGTCTGAATTTAAAATAAGTAAAGCTATTATTGCACATTAAATTAACATTATAAAATTTATGACTGCACAGTCATATATTGAGGATATAAACCACTTCATATAAGGGAACATCCAAAATTAGTTCTGTTTTCATAAAGTTTATCGTGTCAGGACATGTAGACGAGGCTTGACCCAAATGCAAAGTAGTGAAGATGATTTAGCGGTGAGATGTCACTTTAATGATAAACTGTAAACCAACAAGCCACTAGAAGTCATAAAGCAAGAGAAAGCAAGATACGTAATTGGAGGCTAGGAGAAGCTGGTTGAGGCTGGCTGGTTTGATGGATGAACAAGGACTGTGGATGAGAGCAGGGTTTAAATAGGCTGCAGGTAATGAGTTAGAAGCGAGTGGCAGGTGACTCCTGTTGAGTGAGAGGTGCCTGCTTGTGCAGGCCAGGCTCATATACTGTGTCCAAATCATCTTATAATCCAGGAAAATTCCAGAAACTCTTTGGGCTGTAATATCCCTCCCTCAGTATTCTGTTTGATGCTAAATAGCAGCAGATTGTCTAGAGTCTCAAATAGCTAGAGGCCAAAAATATAATGCAAAGTAATTTACTTTATGAGCTTCACAGAAGCTAATCAAATTTCTTTGCATATGCTCTGGCTAAATGCCTAGTGTGTTCATTCTATCATTTCTTTTTCCCTAAATAGTAGGAAAAGGAGTCAGGATATTGCCCTGAAGTTAATATTTAATTTCATTAGATTACGCCAAGGTATCAACATTTTACTTGAACAAAGGAAACTACCGTAGCTTGACTGTTATGTGCCCTTTTTAATTGATTATTTAACTTGAAACTGGTTATAGAGAACATACATGCAAAGTGTATAGAATCTCTTTTACATCCCTGACATAGTAAGCAGGTTTTCCATTTAGCATCTTATCTGAAAATCAGCACCTGTGATGGTGCAACACTCTGTCACTGAACAATGGCCTAAATTAGACCATAAGACATAAGAGCAGAGTTAGGCCATTTGGCCCATTCAGTCTGCTCCCCCATTCCATCATGGCTGATCCATTTTCCCTTTCAACCCCATTGTCCTGCCTTCTCCCCTTAACCTTTCACACCCTGACTAATCAAGCACCCATCAACCGCTGTCTTAAATACACCCAATGACTTGGTCTCCACAGCCATCTGTGGCAATGAATACCACAGATTCACTTCCCTCTGGCTAAAGAAATTCCTCCTAAACTCTGTTTTAAATCTCTTTCCCTCTATTCTGAGGCTGTGCCCTCCGGTCCTAATCTCCCCCACTATAGGAACCATCCTTTCCACATAAACTCTGTCTAGCCCTTTCAACATTCAATAGGTTTCAATGAGATCATCCCTCATTCTTCTAAATTGCATTGAATACAGACCCAGAGCCATCAAACACTCCTCGTACGCTAACCCTTTCATTCCCAGAAACCATTTTTGTGATTCCTCTCTGAATCCTCTCCAATGTCAGCAAATTCTTAGATAAAGGGCACAAAACTGCTCACGATACTCCAAGTGAGGCCTCACTAGTGCCTTATAAAGCCTCTGCATTACATCCTTGGTTTTGTGAACTGTTGTATAAATCTTCAGATTAGTGGTTTAAAAGCTCTTTTCTGACAGAGGCAAGGATTCTATTACTCAGGCAAATCCAGCATGTAATATTCCATTATATGTTGGGAACAGGAAAGTTTAAAGTATGTTGAAGTCTGAATGGGGCTAGAACTGCTGAAAGCTGTTTTCCTTTCAGGGAGATGAATTACTGGAAAGGTTTGGATGAAATATTACAGTCAATTTAATGTTACACGTAGAATTTTGTCATAAAATCATTGGTGCCTGTACATAAATTATATTCTCCCTTAAAGCAGACATCTACAGTTTTTAACTTAGTCTACTGCTTAGATTTTGCTTTTAAGTTGATGGAGATACGTTACTGTATGAAACTTTCAATGCTTCCAGTATTTTAAAACCTACAATATTTCCTCTGAATACAAATAGTTATTTTTCATTTGGGAATAAACCTGTTTTCTTTCTTCTGCTTCTTCCTGCAGGTTAAAGAAAAACTGAATCTGCAATAAAAAGTAAATAATCCGAAACGGAAGATTTGCATTTAAGCTGATGAACAATGGCATTCATATGTTACTAATTATCCAATAGATTATAAAGATGAGCTGGGAACATACTTGCGATATGAAGTATATACATGCCTAGTGGACCCAGGGTCATTAAGGACACGTAAATATTCTTAATAGCCTGGGCTGATTTGAAATCTAAACCACCCTGCTAGATGAGCATAATGACATAAAGCAGGTGCCACATAATTAATGACCCCGTTAAAATTACCCACATCCCACTTGTCAATAACTTAGGTAACTGTAACTGAGTCTGCCCAGCAGAGCTTGTGGAATGTCTCACTGGCTGTACTTCTGATTGTGGAGGATTGAGATGACTAGCAGAAGAGTCATGCAGTAGACATCTGCTTTGGTAACTGAGCTGATTGGGAATTAATGAAGCCTACACAATCTGACTAAACAAGTGGTTTGTTCTGTGGAAATAGAAATTGCTGTCAGTTTCTCTGACTGAGAGTTTTATTTTGCATGTTCTACTTCAAGTGCAAAACCATTTTATGCATTGATGTAAATAAATGCACAGAAACAAAACTGCAGAAGACTAAAGAAAAGCACATTCAGTAAAATCTTCAGAAACACAGTGAAAGATTACCTCAGAGTAGGTAGATGCTTTGTGTTTTTGGCATTACATTCAGGTGCCTTATGGGGAGAAAATGAGCTTTAATGGTGTTTCTATGGTGTGTGCACATTCACAGTATGAGGTGAGCCAGACATTGTACCTGTAAAGTAAGTTTTTGCATATGACCTTGTGAGTGTCAAATTCTTGCAGAGCAGGCAAATCACCACATCAAACAATGTGCAATTATGGTGTCAGGTTCCAAATTGCAGCTTTTAACTCTCCTTCCCACCCAACCCCCAAAACTGCTATTTAAAGAGCTTATGAGGATTTTCAAGGGTCAAACATCATATTATTTTTCTGACAATTGGTCCAATTCTATGCAAATTTGTAATGGCAACATATATGTCAACTATCCAGAAATATTTTCGTTGATATTAATTGTGAGGGATTGGGAAATGTACATGTTTGAAGACTCCTCCGTGTCCTTGTTCACCAATCACTGATAACTAACATGAAGGTACAACAGGTAATTAGGAAATTAAATAGCGTGTTGGACTTTATTTAAGAATTTGGGTACAAAAGGTGGCACCAGCGAACAATGCTGTTGACCAATGACAACATCCTGTGACTGTTCACAAAACGACTTCTTTAACTTCTTCTTCTTTCAAATACGTTTCTATTACTAGGCTACTTGCAATTGGAACCTGTGTGTATGCGATAGCCAAAATCAGACACTTGATCTGCACGACAGCTCTGCCACTTGATCTACATGTCAGAGTTCACGACTGACACCACATCAGGGGAAAAAAAAATGCCGTAGCTGATTGCCTCGCATGGCCGCTGTTGAGGCTGTACACACTGGGGCTGACTACGCTGCCGTGGTAACCAAACAAGCTACTGACCCAGAGGCCCAGGCTTAACGAATGGCACTCATGGGCCTGGGGTTGGCTGATAATAAACTCGGGAAGCTGGGATTTCTCTCCTGTGCAATGTCTCAGTCGGTCGCCCTTGCCCCCAAGTGCCCGCAATCTGGCGACGTACTGTTTTAACTCCATTCACGGTCTCTCACATCCGGGCCAGGTTGCCTCACAGAAACTGGTTCCATTAAAGTTTGTGTGGCATGGCCTTAGAAAGGATGTGCATGGTTGGAATGCAGCCATTGTAGAGTGCCAGTGGGCGAAAATTGATCATCAAGTTTGGGCACCAATGGCACCTTTCGAGATCCCTGAGCGACATGTCAATGTGGACCTGGTAGGCCCTCTTCCCCCACTCCGTGGCTTCACACATCTCCTTACCATGATGGACCATACCCCAGCTGGCCAGAGGTCATCCCTCTAGCACTGACGACAGCTGCAGATATGACTTGGGCGTTCGTCAGCACCTGGGTTGCTCATCTTGGCACCCCGTCTGATATTTCCTCTGACTGGCTTGCTTTTCATCTGTCCTGATAAGTCAGTGCAGCTATATTTGAACAGATTGCTATACATTTCCAATGATGTGCTAAGACATTGGACTGCAAGCTTTCTTCCAAATTGGCTTGGTTTTTCTCATCCAGT
Source organism: Mobula hypostoma (assembly GCF_963921235.1). Classification (NCBI taxonomy): domain Eukaryota; kingdom Metazoa; phylum Chordata; class Chondrichthyes; order Myliobatiformes; family Myliobatidae; genus Mobula; species Mobula hypostoma. Next base: position 134,150,269 of record NC_086103.1, read on the forward strand.
CCTGCTGCATTTAAGTTGGTCTGTTCAGATGGTTTGGGTTATGTTTCGTCACTTCAAAACTTTAAACTAGTTCAAAGGAAGACATGGGAGTCCAAAATGCAGGTGTAAGTTGGAGCTTACATTAAGCAAGGCATGCATGTATTACTTGGTAGCATGATGACATACGCAATTCATGTATTTTACATATAACTCATAAATAATTATTTAAACAAACAAGAATGGTTAATCAAACTATGAATATCTACAAGATTACTCAAATATTACTGTAATATTAAATACACACCACTCCTCCCTGCTTAGCTTTAACTTCAACTCAATAGTGAATGCATCTCAACTATATACATATTATATTATATAATACAACTGCTAGGTCCAGACATCCACAGCAGAGTAAATTTTAAATTGTCCCATTCAGGCCGAAAGATTTTCTAGCTCTGGAGGCTTTCTTACTCTTGTGGGATCCCTTCACTTGGCAGGTGAGGCTAGTGGCTGTGAAAACAATCTCAGGTTCTGAGGCCTCCTCTGGGGTGGTTGTAGGAATTGGCTCTGAGGCTGTAGGAAATGGTTCTGACAGCTCTGGGCATCTTTCTTTTCTCTTTTTATATCTACTTTGATCCATTTATTTTTCTTTCTCACAGTCCTCTCTTTCACACCTTTCTCTTTCTCTGTCTCTCTCTCCATCTCTTCCATCCTTTTATTCCTCCACTTTGTGCATCTAGATCCCGGGAAGCTGCATTTGGTTCATTGGATTATTCTCTTACTAATCCTTCTGTGGCTCCCCTTGCAATCTGATCTCACCCCTTAGTTTCCTCATCCGCAGCATCATCTGATGAATCCTCTCTTTTTGTATCTCCATTGACTCCTTTATTTTTGACCTTCCATTCATCTAGCTGGGTTATGGTCTTTGCATCTACATTTACAAGCAGCTTTTTGTCTCCCACTTGAAGTTCATGCAATAACCTTAATGCATGCAGAATAGATTCTGGTTCTTCATATTCACCAAATGCGAATGCTTGTAACTTTAATGAAGTTTCTTGAACTCTCTTCCAGCTTAAAACCAAGTCACATTTCACAAGTAACTGCCTGATTAACATATCAGAAGCTTTCTCAGATATGTTGCCTAGAAAGGCTGTTGTAGTCAGACCATTGCTTTCCTCACTTTCACATTTCCTCTGAGCAGCATGGTCCTTCCTCGGTCCAAGAAGCTTTCCAACTAGGGGCACAGAGGTTGGCCCCAACACTTGTTTTCCCTCTGTTGGGCAATGGTTCATGCTGTTTGGCATGGAGACAGTAGTAACGTCATCCAGTACATTTCTTAATTCACTTTCAATTGGCTTCATTGCAGGGAATGTGGCATGCAAGTTGTGGATGGATCTCTAATCAAGTGGTAGATGCCTCAGCCAATCTCACCCCCACAATTCTGGTCCTTCTGTTTTTACCAAATACAAACTCAATGTGGCTAGTTCAATGTTTTATTTCACTGTTACGGATGTCATTCTCACAGGAGTTATCCTTTCTCCAATACAATCTCTTAGTCAGATATTTGCAGACGTCAGTTTAATATCTTTCAAGTGCAGTTCAAACTCATTTTGTGGAATGACTGACACAACTGAACCAGTGTCTAATTCCAATTTAATTAACTTGCTGTTCACTTCTAGTGTAAGCCATATTGCTTGTCTGTTGCTAATTTTCACACTGTAAATCTCAAGTCTACACTCTCATCATTATCACATTTTTCATCAGCAGTATGCAGATTAGTTCTCTTTTTGAAAGTGCAAGTTGACTTATTAGCATTTTCTCTTCCCTGTTCAGTCCATCTATTTTTGTTTGCCTGACATGCTCTTTGTATGTGTCCTACTTTGTTGCATATTCTGTAAGTTTTGCTTTTAATACCGCACTTGTTTGGCATATTGGAACCCCTGCCACAATGGTAAAACAAATTGTTTCGCCAGGCCAGTTTCTGCTTAGACGCAGCAATTTTATTCACCCTTACTTTTACTCCTGCCTGCAATTCAATTACATCTCTGCCTGCAGTTTCCATTGAAACAGCAATTTCAATGGCACTTTTGAATGCAAGTTAGAAGCCGTTTTTGAATGCTTTGTTTTAAGATTCCACAAATTAAATGATCTCTCAATGCGCCATTAAGACCATCACCGAACTGTCAATACTCATACAATCCCTTCAATTCAACTATGTACGCTGAAATGGATTCTCCTTTTTGATTCCGCTTACAAAACCTAATGTTTCTAAATGTTCCTGCATTACTTTTACAATAGCAGCCAAACTCATTTCTGATGGTTTGGTTGGAGCAGTTAAACTTCGAAGTAAACTGTATGCCTTTAAACCCAATGAACTCAGCGTAATTAGCACTCAGTTCTCATTGTGTCATAAGGGGGGGTGTTGGGAATGGACCCAAATGCAAGACACAGACACTGAAGTACTAGGAACAGGAATGGACAAAACTAAATGACGGGACAGGACGCAGACAAGGAGTAGGGACAGGAGCACAGACTAGGCTAGGGAAGCAGGACCAGGACGAGGGACTGGGAACAAGAAGCCTGGGCAGGGACTCCGAGCCAGAGACTGGACTCGGACCCCAAGACCAGGCGAAGACGTGACGAGGCTCGGGTTCTTGGAGACCAGGCGAAGACGTGACGAGGCTCGGGTTCTTGGAGACCAGGCGAAGACGTGACGAGGCTCGGGTTCTTGGAGACCAGGCGAAGACGTGACGAGGCTCGGGTTCTTGGAGACCAGGCGAAGACGTGACGAGGCTCGGGTTCTTGGAGACCAGGCGAAGACGTGACGAGGCTCGGGTTCTTGGAGACCAGGCGAAGACGTGACGAGGCTCGGGTTCTTGGAGACCAGGCGAAGACGTGACGAGGCTCGGGTTCTTGGAGACCAGGCGAAGACGTGACGAGGCTCGGGTTCTTGGAGACCAGGCGAAGACGTGACAGGGCAAGGGTACTTTGAGACAACACCTGGGCAGGACAAGGGACTCCACCCCACGGAGGCAAGGACAGGGAGGTTAGACCCAACTGCAGGGTAACGGCAAACAGCCTGGCTTACCCGACCGAGGCAAGGGACAGGAAGGGAGCTAGATTCGGGATGGCTCCAAGACGCGAGGCGGCCAGTAACTCGGCTGGCTACGGAACAGCCAAATCCATCTCGATGACTGCACTAGCCTTCCACCAGTGGGTTGCTCCAAGGGGAGACTGATGAGATGAACCAGTACCCAGTCGTCTTCTTCTTTCTTGAGTTTTTACGGCAGTTGGCATCCACACTGTTGCATTCCTGCCATCTTCAGGATTTATTGTCCCTCATTGTCCATTCGCTTTAAAGCCGTCTTTCCAGTCCCGTCGCCCTTAAAAAACTAAACAACTATTTCCTCCCCTGATCACTCTCCCCAAATTCCAATAAACCTTTAACACTGTTCTATACCAGTCCTATTTTGCGTAATTGTTGTAACATTTGTTGTCTTTCCTGTGTAAATTTCCTGCATGAAGATATGCTCTACTGTTTCAGTCTCCTGACATTGATCGCAAAAACCTGTTGGATGTTTATTCATGATGGCCAGAGTACCATTATGGTTGCTGTGCCCAATTCTCAGTCTACTGTAATTACTTGCTCCTTCCACTTTACTCCCCTACTTCTTCCCATATCTATTCTGTTCTGAATTGAATGTAAATGTCTTCCTTTTATTGCTCTATCCCAATGCTGCTGCCACTGTTGATTTATCCTTCTCCACACTATGCTCGTCCCCTCTGATTTTGATAGTTTAATATTGACCTCTATAGATCCTTTTTTGCTGTTTTTGCCAGCTTATCTGCTGTCATTTCCCATAACACCCAAATGTGCTGGAACCCACATGAATGCGATATTTTTGCCTTGTCGAGCCAGTCTTGAATTTGCAAACAGGATTTCATAAAGCAGATCCTGGTGACCTCTAGCTGTACCCGCCTTAATGCTTGCAAGAGCCAATACAGATTCACTACATATCACATTATTTCAATCAACCTGCTCACTCCATTCTAGTGCTAACAATATGGCAAACATTTCAACTGCATATACACTCAAGCAATCAGGTGTTCTCTTGCTAATTTCCACTTGATAACTTGGCACAGCAATTGCAGACCCTGTTGCACCTGTTTCTGGATCATTTGATCCATCTGTAAAAATCTGTATGTCTTTATACTTACATTCCCTATAACTATGATATTCACTGAGTATATCAGCCATCTTATTACTGTGTTTAATCTTAAGCAATTCCAAATCTACAGAGGGATTTTCTAATACTCAAAAAGGTCTGACAGGCCACACCACACTTGGACAAAACTCTTTATCGTATACACCCATATCTTTTGCTGTTTGCTCTCCTGTCCAGCCAAAACTTTCTTTTTCTCTCCTTCTCCCAGCATGTCTGCAACATCCTTTTTGTAGGATGGCTATCACCATGCCCCCTTAAATTAATCCAGTAATTGGCCTCCAGCTGTTTACACCGCAGCCCCAATGGCATTTCATTTGCTTCAACTTGGAGTGCACACACTAGGGAAGTTCTAACCGCTCCCAAGCACACCCTTAGAGCCTGAGCTTGCACGATATCCAGTTCTGCCAGAACAGATTTTGCTGCTGACCCATATACAATACTTCCATAGTCTAATCTCGATCTTATTAATGCTACATAAATATACTTCAGTGATGCAAAATCAGCACCCCATTCCAATCCAGCAAGACACCTCATGACATTTATCACATTTTTACATTTAGTAACTACATATCTAACATGTTCTTGCCATGTTAATCTCAAGTCAAAGTGCACTCTCGAAAACTTTCAACTCTCTCCAGGCTACTTCCATAGAGATTCAAATTAAGTCCCCTGAGCTTTTTCCTTGTAAAGAACATGGCTTTTGTCTTCTCCACTGAAAATTTAACACCCCACTTTATCCCCCGACTCTTCAACTTGATTAATTCCATCTTGCATTTCCGTAACTATATGTTCAATATTTCTGGCCAGGCAGCATCTCTAGGAAGAGGTATAGTCGACGTTTCAGGCCGAGACCCTCCATCAGGACTAAGAGATTTCAAATCTCTTACTAACTCTTCCTTCAGTTAGTCCTGACGAAGGGTCTCGGCCTGAAACGTCGACCGTACCTCTTCCTAGAGATGCTGCCTGGCCTGCTGCGTTCACCAGCAACTTTGATGTATGTTGCTTGAATTTCCAGCATCTGCAGAATTCCTGTTGTTCAATATTTCTCCCTCTTTTCCACAAAGCCCCGTCATCTGCAAACAATGACCTCCCCATTTCCGTTGGAATATTTACAAATATATCATTTATCAAAATGGAGAATAAAGTTGGACTCACTACACTCCCCTGAGGTGTCCCATTTTCTACAATATACTGGCTTGATAGCTCTGATCCTATCTTCACCTGAATAGTTCTCCCGTTTAGAAAGTCCTTAACCCAATTGAAGAGTGCGCCCCAACCCCCCCCCCCCGATTCCCATTAAATGCAGCTTGATTGGGAGTCCCTGTTTCCATAACACATCATAAGCTTCCTCAACATCAAAAAAAACTGCAACCATTGTCTCTTTATTTACTTGAGCTTTTCTTATTTCGTCCTCTAGATACAACACTGGATCCGTAGTATTCCTTCCTTTCCTGAACCCGCTTTGATACGTAGCCACCATACCTCTACTTTCCAAGTACACTAGCCTCTCATTTATCATATGTTCCATAAGTTTACATACATGTGACATCAAGGCAATTGGCCTGTAGTTTCCTGGCCTGCTGGCATCTTTTCCAGGTTCCCTTATTGGAATAATTATTGCCTCTTTCCAGCTCCCTGGTATTCTTCCTTCATCCCAGACTTTGTTATACAGAAGCAGTAGTTTCTCCAGACTTCCTTCACTCAAGTGTTTTATCATACTATAACATATTTCATCTTTACCCGGCTCAGTCTTTCCTGTTTTATCTAGTGCCTTTCTTAATTCTCCTATGCTAAAAGGGACATCTTGCACACCATCAAGGTTAGTTTTCCTACATAAAGTCTCCATATTTTCAGCTTTTGTTGTCTCTCTACCTCTCCTTCCCTTCTCAGACAAATTATTGGAAATATGTACCATAACAAAAGTGTTTGCCAACATCCCTGCCTTTTCCTTATTTGTTACTGCAGTCACATTTCCATCATCCAGAACTGGGTACCTCCACTCTCTCCTGTCCCCTCCCATCCTTTTTATCATCCCCCACACCTCTCCTACTTGAGTTGTATTTCCAATTGAATCACAATACTTTCTCCAGTGCATCCTTTTAGCATGTCTTATTGTCTTTCTTACTACTGCCTGAGCTTGTTTGTACTGAATCATATGTTGGAAGTTTGAGTTCTTTTAACCAGTTTAAATGCCCTATTTCTATTTCTCACTGCTTCCTTACAATTATCATCCCACCATGGTATTATTCTCTTCTTTATTCTTCCTTTACTTTTAGGAATGGATTCTAAAGCAGCTGATATTATACCTTGTTTTAATAAGCTGTCAAGTGTTTCTATGTCCATTCCATCACTGACCTGACTTAGATATCTATCACTTTTTTCCAGAAATTTCTCCCAATTGGCTTTCTCAAGGATCCATTTCCCACCTGTATTCTCTGTGATCAATGAAGCAGAAATATTTATCTTGCACCAGATTGCGTAATGATCACTCCCTACAGTTCCTTCTTGATACACTAACCAATCACACACTGATGCAATGGAGTTTGATACTAATGTAATATCAAGCACAGACTCTTTACCCGTATTAACATCAATTCTAGTACTACTGCCATCATTTAGGCACACTAAATACTTCTCATCTCGCAACTCCTCTATTACCTGACCATTGATGTCTGTTGTGTCACTCCCCCATAATACATTATGTCCAGTAAAATCACCACACCAAACAACGTTACTACTATTCTGCCCTTCTATCTCCTCAAGCTTGTTTAACTCCAGTCTTTTGTATGGATTATAATAATTCACAATCACCAACTCTTTCCTTACAGCCCATACTTTTACTACCACATACTCTTGTTCACTTCCTACACCTAATATTCTATAAGGAATACCTTGCTTTACATAAGCTGCACATCCTCCTCTTCCCCTCTCTCTCCTGTCTCGCCTTACTGCCACATAACCATATAAAACAAAATCCAAATTAGGTATTAACCAGGTCTCCTGGATACACACAATATCTGACACGAGCCATAAACTGCTTGAAATCTTATCCATTAGCAGTCAGGCTTCTTGCATTCCATTGAAGTAGTAAAATTATTAGTATTATCAACCCACACATACTGTCTCTTGACTTGACTGTAGCCTGAGTTCATCGTTTACTTCTTCCCATTTTAATCCTATCATACCCGAATGGTGCTCTGCATCTTTCACAATAATCTGAATCCTTTCAGTTTTAGATTTGATCTCATAAGTTGCGTTTACCACTCCTGCTATAAAGGTCACCAATTTCTTCTTCTCTATCCATGCATTCTTCTTATCTTGCCTTTCTTTAGCTGCTGCTTGCTCTTTGCTACATCCTCCCTCATTCATTTTCTTCTGTCCTGCTAACTTGACTGCCTCAGCATATGAGACTTTTTCCTTCACCCTTATCTGCTGCACCTCCACCTCTTTTTTCAACACTTCACATCCCCACTACGCTACACTATGGTTACCTCCACAATTACAGCACTTTGGTCTCACTCCCTCTCCACATTTTCTGCATTCATGCTTCCCACCACACTTTGCACATCTTCTCTTTCCTTTGCACACTTTGGCCACATGCCCAAACTCCTGGCAATTGAAACACCTCATAGGTTTTGACATATATTCTCTTACACTGTATCTTAGAAATCCAAAATATAACTCCTTTGGAGGCACCTTATCCTCAAATTCTACCAGAACGGTTTCTGTCTCCCTTTTCTCTGCTCCCCTTGTCATTCTTTTCACTCTCTTCACTGAACCATTCCTCACTCTCAAGTTCTCCATTAGCTCCTTCATATTAACACTGAGGGGAACCCCAGATATTACCCCCTTGCAACCATTGACGTTTTGTGCTCCAACTCTTACAACCCTGCACACTTTGACTTTCCCAACATTGGTCACCTTCATTGCCTTCTCCATCTGCTCTTCGATTTTACATCCTATCAGCAGGTTTCCATCTCCTAAAATTCTCACCTGGTTCACTTCCCCTACTTGCCCTCTGATGATTTTTGTTAGCTTAAGCAGATTGATTTTCTTTACTCCCCCTTCCCCTTCAAATCTTACCACTACATTTAGCAATTTTGCCCTCAGGCCCTTCTCCTCAACTTCTCTTTCCTCACTTTCTGATCCACCTACACTAGACCACCTCCTTTCTTTCTCTTCCAACCCTTCACCTTCCTGTTCTTAGTCCCTCTCCCCACCTCTTCCCACTCTAACTCCATGCTACTACTGTCACCATCAGTCTCCCTCCTTGCCATCCTATCACAGTTTGCAAGGAACCATGTACAAATATTATTACAGACCTATACAGGCCATCGGTCAATATTCCCACAGATTGTCCCCCACAACACCCCAGCAGTTCACTTGGTCACCCCTCCAACTGGAAGAAACAGCACCTGTCCCTTCACTCTCCCAGCCACGTTCACCATGCCAGCCAGCACCCACACTCAATCCCAGGGCCACTTATATTCCCAGCCCCAAGATGAGCATCAGGTGCTTATGGTTAAAACCAACTGAAACCAGGGACAGCCAGAAGACCCGGAGTCCGGAATCTACGGACTGGACTGTGAACCGGAATGCAGACTTCACACCTGACCATGACACATTGGCTATTTCACTTGTTTCAAAATACTGTCCCAATAGCTCAGCATACATGAGCCAATCACATGTTGGGTAATCGAACTTGTTAATCTTTCCAATGTATCCAGCCAATTCTGCCTTTTTATGATTATTATCACCAAGTTCTCACTCCTTATTTTTCCGTTTATAGCCTTTTTTTAAACTCGATGTCTCTGCACACGCTGGGCTGTTTCTTTTAAATTCAATTGTTCCTCACAGCATTTGTTTTTAGTTTGAATGCCTAACTCCACTTTAACATTTCTGTAGCCATCATGGGTTTCTGCTAAAGATACCTCATTGCCAATGTTATGTTGTGTAACATCAAAACGTTAAACTAATTCAAAGGAGGACATAGGAGTCCAAAAAGCCACATGTAACTGAAGTTTATTCTAAGCGATACTCTCAGCGTATCACATGGTAGCATGATGACATATGCAATTCACATATTTTACATATAATCCATAATTAATTATTTAAGTGAACAAGAATGCTTAATAAAGCTATATATACAAGATTCCTCAAATTTTACCAAAATATTAAATACAGAACAGTTTGCTATAATAATCAGTAGCTGCACTTCTATCTGTTGTACTGTCTTGAAGGCCCCATTTGCCCTAACATTCCTAAGACCTTAAGAACATGTAAGTACTTGCAGGAAAGCACTGCAGGAAACTAATTCACATAAACCCCCCAAGCAAGTTATCAATGTTCTTCAGCTGTCCTGAAAGGAAATACCTGTCTTCACAAAAACGTCAAGACAAAGCTTACATACATCAAAAGAAATTGTAGTTCACTTACAAGCCAGAACACGTCAGTTCAACTGTATAAACATATCAGTTGAAACCCCTGTCACAGATTCCAAAGTTCATGTTAGCATCATTGTTATAAAGTTACAAAGCAAGCATATTACTTGTCTATCCTTTCAAACAGGGTCACAACAATTAGATGCATATGGCGTGTCTCCACTTTTAGATGCACTCTAACGTAGACTTTAGAGCTTCCATTTCTATCCAGAATATTTCTAGATTGAAGATAATATTGCTGTGCTTTCTCTAATGAAACATATATAGAAGGTGTGATTCATCCTCTGCTATTATTTCCGAAGCTGACAGACATAGAGATAAAGAGCAAGGGCAAACATCATTGCATTATTTGAGGTAGTCCCAGCTATACTGAGGTAACTGGAATGTGTGTACCAGTGATTACCTTCGGATCAGAACTGGTCTGTTGGTTAACTGATGAGCAATAACAGCTGACTTTACAACTGCGATGACAAACTGCATCTGGTCTGCCTGCCAACGACAACCTAAATAATCCATGTGCAGTAGTTTATTAAAAATAGGTGGGTGCAGTTAAATGAAAGGGGACTTCCTGGCATGTGGTGGGAAGGATTTGGCATTATTCTTTGTGGTGTGTTAGGAAGGGATCCTGAATGCTGTGGTACTGAAATGGGGTTAGGGGTTGGCACCAGAGGCCAGGAAATGGGTTTGGGTGGAAATTGCAGGGTTCAGAACGATAGAGATTTGGAGCTGAGGTATCCTAGAGATACCCATAGGAGTTGATTTAATTCAGGGAAGGCAAGAATTTAGCTAGCTATCTCATAGGGGAGGGGAGGAGAAGATGGCAGTGTGACACAGCGCGCGGGGCTGCTCCAAAATGATATCGGTATTTGTTAAGTAGGTACAGTGCACAATCGTGATTTGATGGAGACAGACGTGAGAAGCACGGAGGAACATCTGGAGAAACTTCAGAAATGCCTGCTTCGCTGCTGCTGCTACTGTGTGATCGAGAATCTCTGGAGGGGAAGGCCCCAAATCCTCGGCTTTGCCTATTGCTGGGGCTGGGGTCGAAGCGCTCGGCAGAGATGGTGCTCGGTGCTTGGTGTCAGAGGGCTGGTCGGAGGCTCAAAGTTTTTGGACGGACTCACGAGTCAGCTGTGGTTGGGTACTTCCAGAATGCTGCATCGGCAAGTTTGCAGCGCTGGAGGTTCATGGCAGGGAGAGTTTTTCTTCCTTCTACCGTTTGCGTGAGATGATGGGACTTTCGAGAGACTTTGAGACTTTTTTTTACCCTGCCCATGGTCTGTTCTTTATCAAATTGTGGTATTGCTTTGCACTGTTGTAACTATATGTCATAATTATGTGGTTTTTGTCAGTTTTTTTAGTCTTGGTTTGTCTTGTGTTTCTGTGATATCACACTGGAGGAACTTTGTATCATTTCTTAATACATGCATTAGTAAATGACAATAAAAAAGGACTGCGTGTCCTCTTAATCTAATCTAATCTAATATCCCTGTGAAAGGTTCCCTATTTTTTGCAGGGGCATTAAGACCATGTTATCCTAAATGAATACGCCAGAGAAATAATATCTATTGTGCTATTATACAAAATAATTATTATGCCAAGAAAAACATTCCAATCTTAGGTGAAGCAAGCAAAAAGCAGCTGTTGTTTACATCATATACTCCAGTCAATTTGTATAATTGAGAACTGACAACAAGCTTGAGGTGTCATGGTTTACATGGACATCAAAGATAAAAATAATCCATCTGTCATCACTTTGAAAACCTCAGTGAGCTCTTGTCAGTTCTTGATCCAGTTTGTCAGATTCCTTGCAGCTCTGTCTGCTGCTGAGCCAGATGTCAGCTAACCTGCAACTACTGAAAAGACAACAAGTTCACCAAACGAATCTAATTAACCGAAATCTCTGCAGGCCAACCAAAATCAAAAATATCTAAAATGACGCAACAGTCATATCCTGTTGTACATGCAGCACTGACATCAATAAAGATGGTGTAATGCATGCCATTCTATATCTATTCCAGACCATCATGGTATTGTTCCACTGGAAATAATAGTTTCAAAGGTTTGAAGAGCAATAATAGAAATTGGATTTTACAGTTGACATGGTGAAAGTCAAGCATTCCATTTCCGTATGAACTGTAGAACTCCAGGCTGTCCATTAAGCATTATCATCTGTGACTAATGACTAAATAGAGAAAAAGCTTTACTGACTATAACTGTATTTAGTACATAACATAATGAAGTAAATGACGCAATTATGATCTGTCCTACAAGGCAAAAAGTAAAGGAAACAATTCATCGATATTACATAAAACTCACTGCAACTAGGTGAATTCTCTGATTTTTGAATGACAGAAATGTATGTCAAAGTGACTTCAGTGTAAATTCCTTGAAAAGAATATCAAGCTGTCTGAGCCACTTGAGTGAACCAGATCATTGTCACTTTCAACGAATTGAGCAGTTCATGTGAAGAGTTCACAAGATACTTACTGGCTCAAATAGAGTCAAAGGAGAAAGGAAATACCAGGGCAGAAACTTCTGTTGAAAACATTGACAGAATCACTGACTATGATAAACTCCGGGTGTGATTTTAATGGTGGTAGCTACTCCTATATGCAGAATGTCTTATTGAGGAAGAGTACGTATTGTAAAAAAATTAATCATTTTGTGGAAACTTTCATTTGGGAATCCCGTTGCAACAGAACTCATTAAAGCATGTAGAAAGTGTTGATGCCAATGCAAAGAACACCAAAAATTTGATAACCCTGAATGTTGCATGATTTTAACTATATTTGTCAGTGCAATCAATCAAGGGTGCAAGAGAACATTTGTAAATCAATGCAATGTTTGATTTAGGCACATTCATGTTGAGAGGAAAAACCTTTAACAATACCCATTGCATCTCAACTCTAAACCAGTGAGTGAATTCATAAGACTACGTGTAATTGTACTACACATTTGATTGTTTTGGGAACACTTTCACCACAAGAAGTCAAAAAGCCAAAAACAAATTTGTATCTGCATGAACAATACGTACAAAATGCTGGCGGAACTTGAGAGTTCTAAGTGCAAGGGGATTTGGGAATCCTAGTGCAAGATGCTTTGAAGGTTGAGTCCGTAGTAAGGAAGGTGAATGCAATGCTAGCATGCATTTTGTGAGGACTAGAATAGAAAAGCAAGGTGTAAGGCTGAGACTTTTCAAACTGCATTTGAAGTACTGTGAGCCGCTTTGGGCCACATATCTAAGAAAGGATGTGCTGGCATTGCAAAAGGTCCAGAGAAGGTTTATTCCATGAATTAAAGGGTTAAGACATGAGGACTCTAAGGGTGTTCTCACTGGAGTTGGAAGAATGAGTGGGGGGGGAGGGGAGGAAATCATTGAAACCCACCAAATATTGAAAGACCTCGATTAAATAGATGTGGAGAGAATCTTTCCTTACTGGGGAAGTCCAGGACCAGAGGGCACAACCTCAGAATTAAAGGAAATCCCTTTAGAATGGAGATGAGGAGGGATTTCTTGAGCCAGAAGTGGAGAATCTGTGGAATTCATTGCCACAGACAGCTGGGTACATTTGAAGCGAATGTTGATAGGCTTTTGATTAGTAAGAGCATCAAAGGTTACATGGAGAAGGCAAGAGAATGGGCTTGAGGGGACAATAAATCAACTATTTGACACTAACAATTGCTCAAAAAAATTAATAATTCCAAGCAGTTCACAAAGCTATGCCTCATTGCTGGATTTGATCCGATTTAGTTTGTGGAAGAATCCTCTCATCAAAACTGGAAAATTGAGATAACGAGTGTGTTTTAAGGTGGAGAAACAAAGGTAATGTCTGTCATTGGATGAAAACGTTGAGAACCCAGTTGACAAAAATGCAGCTGGTAAGAGAGGGTGGTGAATACTTGGTCCTGAAGAAGCCCATTAAAGAATAAACAACTTTCTTCACAAAGGCTCAATATTCTTTTTGTTAATTTGCTTTTTAAAGTGATTACCATTCTGTTTGAAAAATTGTCCACCATTTAGCACAAAAAACTGGTATCATTGAAAATGATATGAGCTGCTAAATTATGGTTAAGGCCCCAAATGGCCCAGTAATAATCTATAAGGAAAGAAGTTTGATTTTCTTTTCACCCTGTCCTGTATATTACTCCAGTATCGCAGCAATGTTATGAACAGTTAACTGTTTTCTGAAGAGTCACTGTGAATAGCCATCCATTTCTAATCACTAGTAGCTCAAGCGGTTGCCTACTGTTGCCTTACTAGTCATAGACTCGCACAGCACAGAATCTGGCTCTTCAGTCTACTGAGTACATCTGAATATCAAGGATTCAGTAACAGTACTGCTACATACATCCCATTTTATTTTCCCTAAATTCCCACCGACTCACTCCAAATTCTACCACGGAATTCTCTGCTGGATTTGTAAGTTCCATTTGAAGTGGCTGTTCCCTGAGAATAAGAGCAACTGGGCAAGGGTCTGTCCTGGGCCCAACAGTAATGATACAGTAATGAAAAAGGCATGCCAGTGGCTCTACTTTGTTAGAAGTTTGAGGAGATCTGGTACATTACCAAAGATTTTTGCAAATTTCTATATGGTGGGGAACACTGACTGGTAGTATCACAGCGTGGCATGAAAGTGCCAACTTACAGGATTGAAAAGGGATGCAGAGGCTTGTGGAGTCAGCCAGATCCATCGCGGGGTGGACGCCCCTCCCCACTATCAAGGATATCCTCAAGACGTGGAGCCTCGAGAAGGCTTCACCCATCATTAAGTACTTCCTACATTGCTCTTCTCATTACTTCCATCAGGTCGGAGGAAGAGGAGCTTGACGACCCACATTCAATGATTCAGGAAGCAGCTTCTTCCTTTCTGCCATCAGATTTCTGAATGGTCTGTGTATCAATGAACAACCTACATCATTTTTCCCTTCTTTGCACTATTTAATTATTTTGTAATTAATAGTAATTTTACATCCTGGTACTGTACTGCAGCTGCTAAACAACAAGTGTCATGTCGTATAAGTGACAAGAGAACTTGATTCCGGATTCTTAATGCTTGTTTGCGCTGAGGTATGGAAATTGAATAGATTCAACACACAAATGAACTAACAAATACTTTTATTAGGCTTCCATCACAAATCCTTTTCCAATAACCCCAAAACAATCCACTTCATTTCAAGGAATAGCTGAACCCTAACTAAGCTAAGTACCTTTATACACTGGCATTAACCTGAGAAAGTCCCCATTCCAGGAAAAGCAGGATAAATCTAATTCAGCCAAATAAGGTCCTTCTTGCCTACTCTCAATCAGTAAGATGGTAGACAAAGTTTCCAGCGATGCTATCGAGTGGGGCTTCCCACTGATAAACTTCACACCTATACTCAGCATGGGTTCTGGGGGACCACCTTTGATTTCAGCCTTTGGCAAAATCAGAAATAAACTGTAGATGTCACATGAATTAGGGGTTCATTCAACCAAGAATGACATCAAGAATCCTGACTAACATTGAAATGAGCGGGTCTCAGGAGTATTCCATTTGCTGCTGCTCAGAAAAAGAAGCTCCTGTTTCAGCAGAATGTGGACATGTACATACTTGGAAGGCTGAAAGTCAAATCACAAGAGCAAAGCAATCTGATTCTACAAGAGACCCCATTCATTTGCCTTGAACCTGTGACCCTACCATTCCTCTGCTTTCATCTCACCATTGGCAGAAACTTCACTGAGTCAGCTGCACAAAGAGACCTGCCTGCAGGAATAACTTTGATGCTACACGTCCTGCAGCAAGTGTTTCACCTCCTGCAGCAAGTGTTTCACCTCCTGACCCCAAAGCCTTTCTATCATCTACCAAACACATGAAGGATAACCTCCATGTGCCCAGATGAATGCAGATCCAACAATACTCTAGAAGATTAACCATACCCAGGACAAAACTGCTTACTTGATTGATGCAGCAAATAATTAAACTATTAATAATCCTCTTCAGCAACTCAATAATGATTCTACAACAGCAAAACACACAATATGCTGGAGGAACTCAGCAGGTCAGGCAGCATCAGTGGAAGTGAATAAACTATCGGCACTTCATGCTGAGAGCCTTCATCAGGACTGGGAAGGAAAGGGGAAGATAGCAGAATACAAAGGTGGGAGGAGGAGAGAGAGGATGGCTAGAAGGTGATAGGTGACACCAGGTGGATAGGAAAGGTAAAACACCGGAGAGGAAGGAGAGTGGACCATAGGAGAAAGGGAAGGAGGAGGGTAGGCAGGAGGAGGTGATAGGCAGGTGAGAAGAGCTAAGAGGCCACAGTGGGGGATATAAGAGAGGCGAGGAGGAAATTTTTTTAAGGAAGGAGAAATTGATATTCATGCCATCAGGTTGGAGGCTACCCAGACAGAATGTAGGGTATATAAGGTGTTGTTCTCCACCCTGAGGGTGGCTTCATCATGGCACAAGAGAAGGCCATGGACTGACATGTTGGAATGGGAATGGGAAGTGGAATTAAAATATTTAGACACCAGACAATTCTGACTTTGGTGGATGGGGCACTGGTGCTTAAAGGAGCAGTCTCCCAATTTACAATGGGTCTCACCAATGTACAGGAGGCCGCATCGGGAGCACCAGACACAATAGACAACCCCACAGATTTGCAGGTCAAGTGATTCCTCATCTGCAAGGACTGTTTGACGCCCTGAATGGAGGTGATGGTGGAGGTGAGTGGGCACTTTGGCCGCTTGCAGGGAGAAGTGCCTGGAGGGAGATTAGTGCAGAGGCACAAATTGATGAGGGAATCACATAGGGAGAAATCCCTGTGGAAAGCGGGGGGGGGGGGGGGCGATGGAAGTAAAGATATGTTTGGTGGTAGAATCCAATTGGAAATGGTGGAAGTTGCAAAGAATGATGTTGGATGCAGAGACTGATGGGGTGGTAGGTAAGGACGAGAGGAACTTTATTACTGTTAAGGTGGTGGGAAGAAGGAGTGAGCGTGGATGTTCGGGAAATGGAGGTTGAAGATGCAGGTGCAGCTTCCAGTCAAGATGGTGCCTGCGAACAATGATTCCTCGGACGATGTCTTCTGGATAGCCCATGAAACTTTTTGTTTCACTTCTTGTACATCTTATTTTTATCTTAAATGTGTTTCTGGAACTGTTGGAGTCTGCGATTTACAATTTGGAGATCGAGTGACTGATCTAGCACTTTGCTGTCTCCGAAAATATTCCAGGAGATGAGCGTGGGCTGCCTCGTGGTGAAGCTTAGAAATGTTGTGCGAGCCCATGATCAGCTCCATTTCATCAATTAAAGCATCGAAGAAGATTGAAACATTGAGCCGAAATGCAGAAGGCGAGCGAGTGTTCAGCGTGACTACCTGACTTTGGCTGCTGCTGGACGAGGTGTATGTGAGTGACTGTCTATGATTCATTACTGTGGATAAGGTGACGGCCTATCGCTCGCTGCTGCCAGACAAAGTGTCTGTGAGTGACTGTCTATGATTCATTACTGCCGGATAAGGTGTGGGTGTGTGACAGCTTATTTCTTCCCTGTTGTGCCTCTGTGTTCGTGTAGTCCCCCTCTTGCTCGAAGCAGTCTGAGGATGTTACCAAAGTTCTATGATTTATGGATTGGACTGGACATCTTTTCATTTTGTCTTTTATATTCTGTTTCCACCCAATGTTTCTTGTTGGCATCTGAACAATTCAATTTATGGGTTCTTGCTTGTGCTGGGTGTGGAGTTGGAGTTCAATGATCTCACAGTTTGCCAGTTTGTTTTTCTGCATGTGGGGGCGGGGTGCGATTAGATGCTCTTGTTGCCATGTGTGATTTATTTTGGAGTGGTTTGTAAGTTCGTTTGTGCGGGTGAGGAGTCAGATGATTTTTGAATAACTTTCATGGTTTTCTTTTTCTCGTGGCTATCTGGAGAAGACGAATATCAGAGTTGTATACTGCATACATGCTTTGATAATAAATCAACCTTTGAACCTTTCTGAGCCCTTGAGGGCAACCTAATGGTAGAGGAAAGGAATCTCCATTTTTGAAGAAGGAGAATATCTCTGGTATCCTGGAAAGGAAAGCCGCATCCTGGGAACAATTGAGGTGATGATGAGGGAAACGAGAAAAGGGAATGGCATCTTTCAAGAGCAAGATGGGGAGAGTTATAGTCGTGATAACCGTGGGAATCGGTAGGTTCATAAAAGATGTCAGTCAACAGTTTGTCTCCAGAAATGGAGACAGAGAGATCAAGAAAGGGGAGGGAGGAGTCAAAAATGGACCAAATGAACTTAAAGGCAGCGTAGAGGTTGGAGGCAAAGTTGATGAAACTGATGAGCTCAGCTTGGGTGCAGGGAGCAGCATGAATGCAATCATCAATATAGCGGAAGAAGAGTTGGGGAGCATTACTAGGGAAGACTTGAGACATGGACTGTTCTACGTAGCCAAAAAAAAGGCAGGCATTGCTGGGTCCCATGCCAGTGCCCACAGCTACCCCTTAAGTCTGGAGAAAGTGGGAGGAGCCAAGGAAAAATTGTTAAGGATGAAGAGCTGATCTGCCAGATGGAGGAGTGTGGTGGTGGAGGTGAACTGCCTGTTTTTTTGCAATTGCGAAAGAAGCGGAGAACTTTAAGGCATATTTCCAGTATGCAGGAAAGCGCTAAGCCCTGCATATTCTCCAGTAGTTTTCTCTGCACATAGACTGAGTTACATTTTCCCACTATGGCATCCCTTATTTGGTTGTCTGTGTCCATTTGAAAATCACAGTCCTTTGCTGCCTGCCGAAGGCGAGTAGAGAACCGTTGAACCATCTCACCTTGTTTTTTGGGCAAGCTGATGAAAATGCTGCCGGGCAAATGTAGTGTTGACTTGGGGAATGTAGTAAGCATTCAGCACATCCACCGCTGCCCCGTAGTCTGTGACTTGTCCCATGTTTGGAAATGTTGAGAATATATCCTGCACGTCTGGTCCTGCAAGGTGCAAAAGTAGTGCTCTCCTTCTTTGTTTTGTATTATCTGGTGTGTTATCGTCCACTATCAGTCCTTTTGCCATCGGCATTAAGTTCAAATGAGTTGAGCTGCCACGTCCATTTCGGGCCTAGCGTAGCTGGGTCCGTAAGACATTGGAAGTGTTGGATCCTGGATTTCTCCATTCTCATCAACAATCATTAAACTTGCTTTCAAAGTCCGTATCCTCATCACCACTGTTGTGTATTTGCAACCTATCTTAGTGTTTAGTTAGATAGTGCAAATATCAATACTCGACACTTCATGCTCTGAACGTGTCTTTGTCTCTCATTCTCGTTTCCATGCTCCCTCACATCACGTGTTGTTCTGTCCCAGACTGATGACATCATCACTGAACTTGACAAGTGTCAAACTGCATGAACTGACATTACCATTTCAATACATGACAGTAAAATTTGGACTGGTGCAGAGAGAGTGGAGGGCAATGCGTTCAGAATGTTCTACGACAGCGGCCTCATCCGCAACTCCATTAAGAAAACAGCATCAAGCATTCTATTAGCGTTCAAACTATTCATATGTAACCTTTGCAAGCAGTAATCAGTTTTTTTTTTAATTACAAGGACTACTGCATGAATAAACACCACTGTCTGTGAGGAGTGGAATGCTGGATCGCAACAGGAGGCTACTAATACAATACTCAAATCTGAATCAGAATCAGGTTTAATATCACTGGCATATGCCATGAAATTTGTTAATTTTGCGGCAACAATACAATGCAAAACATGAGAATAGGGAGAAAAAAGAAAACTGAATTACAATATATATATACATATATGTATACACACACACACACATATATAATATTTTAATATTTAAATCAAGTAATTAGTGTGGAAAAAAAATATAAAAAAGTAGTGAGGTAGTGTTCATGGGTTCAATGTCCATTCAGAAACTGGATGGCAGAGGGGAAGAAACTATTTGTGAATTGTTGAGTGTGTGCCTTCAGGTTTCTGTACCTCTTTCCTGATGGTAGTAATGAGAAGAGGGCATGTCCTGGGTGGTGGGGATCCTTAATGATGGATACGGCCTTTCTGAGACACTGCTCCTTGAAGATGTCTTGGATACTATGGAGGCTAGTGCCCATGATGGAGCTTACTAATTTTACAGTTCTCTGCAGCTTGCTTTGATCTTGTGCAGTATTTCTTTCGCCTCCCCCCTCACCATACCAGACAGTGATGCAGCCAGTTAGAATGCTCTCCACAGTACATCTGTACAAATTTATGAGTGTTTTTTGTGACATACCAAATCTCCTCAAACTCCTAATGAAATATAGCTGCTGTCTTGCTTTCTCAATAGCTGCATTGATATGTTAGGTCCAGGTTAGGTCCTCAGAGATATTGACACCCGGGAACTTGAAATTACTCACTCTCTCCACTTCTGATCCCCGGTGTGCATTCCCACAACTTACCCTTTCTGAAGACAGCAATCTGTTCTTTTGCTCTTACCAATTGTGGTAAAACATATATATATATATATGTTGTAACTGGGTTACCTGCCTGGACATGCCCCTCTGCTGACTGCTCCTGTGGCTCCTCCCACAGACCCCTGAATAAAGGTGATTGTGCCACTGCTGCTCCCTCAGTCCGGGGCAGATACTCAGCATGGACGTGGGTCCATTTACTGCTAATAAAAGCCTTTCAGTACTTACTCTACTTCCAGTCTTTTGGAGTAATTGATAGTGAGTGCAAAGTTCTTGCTGCAGCTCCATTCAGCTAGCTGGTAAATCTCACCCCTGTACACCCTTTCATCACCATCTGAGATTCTACCAGCAGCAAATTTATAAATGACATTTGAGCTGTGCCTAACCACACAGTCATGGGTGTAAAGAGAGTAGAGCAGTGGGCTAAGCACACAGCCCTGAGGTGCACCAGTGTTGAATGTCAGTGAGGTGGAGATGTTATTGTCAATCCGCACAGATTGTGGTCTTCCAGCTTGGAAGCTGAGAATTCAGTTGCAGAGGGAGGTACAGAGGCCTGGGAGTACTCAGGTGTACCAGGTATGATTTGGAAACTAATGTTCCAATAGTGTGATTAATGTTCCATTAATGAGCATTAATGGAACTAATGTTCCAATGGTATGATTTGGAAACTAATGTAGGCAATAGAGTGATATTAATGGCTCTACAAGGATGAGCTGTCAGACATTTTCATCAACAATGTTTTGCACCCTTGTCCTAGAGATTGAGGATGGTTCCAGACTGGATGTCAACAAAACCAAACTGTTAATTTTTGATTACAGGAGGACAAAACTGGAGGTCCATGAACCAGTCCTAATCAGGAGATCAGAAGTGGAGAGGATGAGCAGCTTTAAATTCCTCAGCGATATCATCTCAGAGGAGCTGTTCAGGGTCCAGCACATAATTTCCATTACAGAGAAGGCACAGCAGCTTTCTCAGAAGCTTGTGCAGATTCTGCATGTCATATAAATCTTTGACAAGCTTCTATGGATGCATGGTGGAGAGTATCCTGACTGGTTGCATCATAGCCTGGTATGAGAACATCAGTGTCTTTGAACAGAAAAACTACAAGAAGTAGTGGGTACAGCTCAGTCCATCACTGGTAAAGCCTTCCCACCTTTGAGCACATTTACAAAGAGCCCTGTTGCAGGAAAGCAACATCTATCATCACGTACCCCCACTATCCAGGCCATGCTTTCTACTCACTGCTGCCATCAGGAAGGAGGTACAAGAGACTGAAGTCCCACACCACCGGGTTCAGGAACAGTTATTACCCCGCAGCCATAAGGCTCTTGAACCAGAGGGGATAACGTCACTCATCCCAACACTGAACTTATTCCACAATCTGTTAGGTGTTTTTGGAATGGTCATATGTATTAAGTAGAGATTCTTGCTTGTTTATCTTGTAATATTATATCCCGACAGTTTTTAATAGCTAGTTCTATCTGTAATAATGAATGTGTTGGAATATAATTTGTATATCTCTGACTCTAAAACTGGAGCAGCCTTGTATTTATAGTAAGGTATGGTGCCTTTTATAAGTTTGTATTTTAAAGCAAGATTTTGGTGAATGATGTTTGCCACTTGATTGTGCCTGTGCAAATAATCGGAATGAGTTAAACTACAGCAGGATCCTGTAACGTGTTGGATTGTTTCTGGTTTCTCTCAACACTTTCTGCATTTATTGCTTTGAATTTGTTGGTCTTTTATCATGTATTTTTGATTTTTTTGTGTTAACCACCTAGTCTGTATTGCCACAAGCAACCCCTCTGTTTCTGGGAAGAGTCTCCAACTCTGAGCCAGGCATTCGAGGCTTCCTTATCAACATCTCGTCTGCTCAGATTGTGGCGATGTCTTCCACGGAGGGTCATGCTCCTCCATTTTCTTCTGTAGTGACGATTTCTTCATTTTACCAGTTTAGCGGTGTGTACTTCTTATCAGAACTGCATATTCTCATGGAGAGTGCTGAATCCTGTTTTTGTTGATGAAAATATATCCTTAGAAGTTTAGGATGGTCGTGAAGTTTCATCTGAAATGTGTAAATGTTTTATGTCTGTTATTCCTCTTGCTCCTTCTGTCCTAGGTAGTGTTAATCTAAATGCGTTTGAGTGCACATAATGTTTTCAAACATTTGTCATTTTATTTCTTATTTTTCTTTGTACATTTTCCAGATCAGTTTCTGCCAAAGAAATACATAAATATGGGTATAGTGAGAATGTTTATTGCTTTTGTTATATCTTTATTATTGAGCTCTTTTTGGCAGATTTTCTTAAGCCTTGAAGTAAATTCTGTCGAATGTTTTCCCTTTATCACACTATGATCTATTTTCTTTGCTTGTTGATACCCTAGATGCTTATATGTTTCATATGAATCCATCAGTTCTATTGTATCCTGCTGCTCTGTTTTATACTCTACTAGCTCTATTGCACCTTTTTTTATGTTTAAAGTTTTGCACTTATCTAGTCTGCAATTTGAATTAATTGCTTTAGCTTTACTAATGAAGGAGTGTATAATTTCAAATTGTCCATTTATAGAAGGTATAATTCGCTCGATTGTCTCTGATTTGATAGCCTATTTTTGTCCATTTCAGTAAATTAGAGAGCGGGTATAAAGCTAAATAAAACGATAGTGGGCTTCGTCCTGACAAAGGGTCTCAGCCCGAAACGTTGACTGTACCTCTTCCTAGAGATGCTGCCTGGCCTGCTGCGTTCACCAGCAACTTTTATGTGTGTTGCTTGAATTTCCAACATCTTGAGATGTCCTTGTGTGTGGGCTTAGAGAGTTGCTTTGGAAAATGCCTTGATTTATTTTGATAACTGTGGTTATTCTTTTTTGGTTGTTAATTGATGGGGTGATTATAGTACTCCAAAGCTTCCTCAAATGTTATTGAAATTTTACAAGTATTGGGGGTAGTTTATGTATATTAAGAGCTTCTATTAAGCATGGGACAGAATCAAATGCTTTTTGGTGGTCAATACAACAACATGAAAAATTTTTGTTTTTCCTCCAGGCTTGATGTAGAATTATCAGTTGTTCTTTACATCCTTTCATACTCTTACTCATACTCATTCAGCTCTTCTGCTCTCTGAGTGATATTGTGGTTATCTAAGTGGGTTGTGATTAGTTGCGAGATGCATGATGTTACAGTTTTATATATAGTTCGTAAACAAGTAATAGGACAATATTTTGATGGGTCATTTTGGTAAGAGGTAAGTTCTACCTGTCAAAAATTCGGGCACTTTTTCAAGATTTTTAGAAAATTGTTGATATGTGTCAATAGGAACAGACAAAGGCAAGTACATTTTTATACCAATAATTATGAACATTATCACTGCCAGTACTTTTCCAGTTGTGGGTATTTTTATACAACCAAGTGTGTATTCTTTTTTTCCTCCCTAATCCAGCTTGCTTCTTGATTGTGTGTCACCCTGTTTGACCAAAAGTTCAAAAATATCAGATGTTCATTATCTCTGTGTTTGTTAGTAATTCTGTACTAGGGTCGGTGACATTTTGGTGCACTGAATTTAGTTTCAATGTCCTGTATAAACATTCTTCATTTTTCCTGCACTAATAATTTTGGATTTTCTTCATCTGGAACATTTCATGTATCTATTTAGTCTGGCTTCGTATGCACCAAACTTTTCTTTTAATATAGCTACAAATTCCAAAATGCTTGTATTAGGTTGATCATAGCTTGTGTGGACTTATATTTTCTTAGTACATGCTTAGTTTTTCTCTTAACTTTCTTGCTCAGGTTACTTACTGTGAATGCACACAAGAAAATGATATCTCAGGGTAGTATATGGTGATTTATATGTACTTTGTGTTAGCGTGTGGCCAGGTGGTTAAGGTGTTCATCTAGTGATCTGAAGTTCGTTAGTTCAAACCTTGGCTGAGGCAGCGTGTTGTGTCCTTGAGCAAGGCACTTAACCACACATCGCTCTGTGACGACACCGGTGCCAAGCTGTATGGGTCCTAATGCCCTTCCCCTGTACAACATCAGTGGCGTGGAGAGGGGAGACTTGCAGCATAGGCAACTGCTGGTCTTCCATTCAACCTTGCCCGGGCCTGCACCCTGGAAATCTTCCAAGGCGCAAATCCATGGTCTCACAAGACTAACGGATGCCTATATATATGCACTTTGATAAGACATTTATGTTGAATGTTGAACTTTAAACTTTGATTATTTTGCTACTTATGCATCAAACTTTGCCACATTTATATGTTCTTGTCTTTCATCTCAAGAAGCTTTTAGACCATCCATGTGAATCACTTGCTCACAACAAAAGTGCATGAATGTTCAGTTTGGTCCACATGTGTTCCATTGCAAATATACAAGTCTATAGAACTATTTTCCTAAACCCAAAATAGTGAAGTAAACTCTGCAGTTTTAACCTGTGTTGTATTCAATCAAGTGCTCTTGTCTTTGTGCTTAAAGGGTATGAAAGCTCATTGTATCTTGGATTCAGATTGATTATACCATGATCCTGGTGAAACTCCTCTGCAATGCCTCCAGCACAAACTCATCTTTTCTATAATATGACAATCAGAACTATACACAATACTACAAGGGTGCTCAAGGCAGTGTTCTGTAAAGTCGCAACATGACATTCTAACTTCTACGTTTTATATCTAGACTTATGAAGGCAAGTCTGTCTATGTCTTTTTAACCACCCTTTTGAGCCATGTGGCCTCTTTCAGGGAACAACAGACTTGAATTCCGAGGTCTATCTGTACAGAAATATTCCTTACTATTTACTGTATGTGTCCTATTCTTATTTGACTTCACAAATGCATCACCTCTCACTTATCAACATAAACTTCCATCAACAAATGCTCTGCCCAACTTTCCATCTGGCCAATATCCTGCTGCAGCCTTAGACAACCTTCCTCGATATCTTCGCTAACAAACATAGCCAAGGTTAAGGTAGCGTTTATTGTCATACACACAAGTACATGAATGCACAGGTACAATGAAAAACTTACTTGTAGGATTATCACAGCATCTGATACACAACATTCACAATCTAATCATTCCTTCTAAATTTTAGTTTATAATTCATGATTTAAGCCTTAGTCTCCAGTTTTCCATCCCCTGTGTTAATATCTATCTTCTTCTGCTTATTTTATGTTTCCCCTTTTTTGGTGTCTGTGTGTGTACTTTCACCTCTTGCATTAAGGTATGGTGTTTTTACACAAGTTTTCTGGTAATTGACAATAGCCATATTAGTCCATTTACATTCAGAAATCTTGTATAATTTTTGACTGAAGCAAGCTGACAGCAGTGTCTGTAACTGAGCAACACCAAAATTATATATGCCGGCTGTTACTCAGGAGAATATTTTAAGTTGTTGAGATGTCCTCGGTGATGGAATCTAGTTTGGAACAGTTTAGTGAAGGTTGTCATGGAAATGGAATCCATGAAAGAATGAAATCAAACAGAAATATTTTGAAAGATACAAAGAAACAAAAAGCAAGAAGAAATGAGAGGTACATAAATGTAAGTGAAAATTAACTGTAAGGGATATTAGAACAGACAAGAAGGAATGAGACCAATTGTAAATTGTGGTTTGAATTGAAGGAATCTTTTTTGTTGTATTATTAAATTGTGGCCTCAAATCTTGAGTTTTCTGCCACTTTACTCTTCATCCTGGGTGTCCATCAAAGGTCAGGGATTTAAAACAGAATCCAGACATTTCAAGGCATAAATTTCCCTGACTGGTAGCTGCTTCTGCCCCAAATAGGTCACCTGTACCATTCCTCACAGAGGAGATTCTCAGAGAAGCAATTTATTTTCTCCCTGATCGGACCAAAAGTAACAGTCTCTGCACCCAACCATTTGCAAAAATACAAGCGTTTATGATACATGATTGAATTAAGGACTTCTGGAGTTGGGGAGGTGTTCATTCTTCTATTATAAAAAGGAAATATGGGAATTTATTGAAAATGTGGCAGAGGTATAATGAGGCTTTGTATTTTGGTGAGCTTGGGGAAACATTAAGCACAAATGTATTTGGGTGACTACCCAAGACCTATTAGAACAATAAGTAAATAGCCCATTCCTATTGTATTCTTGTTTCTTTGCCTCTAAGTATACACAGGAGATGGTATCAATGCTATGGACACCACTGTTACTAAATGGGATTTTAGATCAATTTGGATGATTTTGGAAATGTCCCCTGAATCTTAACAATTGAAACAATATCTCTGCTGCTTTCTCAGTCTTCAATTCTTTCCTGTCCTGGACCTAGTCCCATTGTTTTCCTTTTTTTCTGAAGCATTACACAACTTTTCACTGTAAAAGGGGAACCTCTTTGTTGGTCCACAACTCACTTACTCATACTTTTTGAATTCTTCACCAAAGATCCCATTTTCACTTTTACCCTCTGTGTTTCATGGACCTTTTACAATTCCTACAGCACTTATTCTTGAACATTTGTTACTTTTATCATTCTCCACTGGAAAGTTTTGAAGCCCAGCTTTGTAGTATTGTTTTGGTAAGTTTTGTGTAAAACTGTATTAATCACAATTTTGCAGGTGAAAGAAAGGAAATGTAACACCATTATTTACTAAAGGAAGAGAGTAAACTTAGGGAATTATCGCTCCATTAGCTTGCTTCAAGAGCTGCGATGTAAAGTTGCAGCTTAATAAAACCCTAGTTAGACCACACATGGAATATTAAGCTCTGTTCTGGTTGCCTCATTATAGGAAGGATGCAGAAAATTTAAAGAGGGTGCAGGGGAGATTTACCAGGATGCTGCCTGAATTAGAGAGCATGCCTTATGCGGATAGGTTGAGTGAGCTAGAGCTTTTCACTTTGAAGTGTTTGAAGATGAGAGGTGACTTGATATATGTGCATAAGGTAATAAGACATATTGATGGAGTTAGATCATAAGACCATAAGATATAGGAGCAGAATTAGGCCAATTGTCTCATCGTCTGCTCCACCATTTCATCATGGCTGATCAAATATTCCTCTCAGCCCCAATCACTTGCCTTCTCCCCGTATCCCTTCATGCCCTGACCAATCAAGAATCTATCAATCTTTACCTTAAATATAAATAAAGACTTGACCTCCATAACTGCCTGCGGCAAAGAATTCTAGCTAAAGAAATTCCTCCTCATCTCCATTCTAAAAGGACATCCCTCTATTCTGAAGCTGTGTCCTCTGATCTCAGATTCTCCTACCATAGGAAGCATCCTCTCCACATCCACTCTATCAAGGCTATTTACCCTTCGATAGGTTTCAATGAGGTAACCCTTCATTTTTCTGAATTCTAGGGAACCTGGAGCAATCAAATGCTCTTCATATGACAAGCCATTCAATCCTGGAATCAATTTTGTTAACTTCATTTGAAACCTCTCCAGTTTCAGCACATCCTTTCTAAGATAAGAAGCCCAAAATTGCTCACAATACTCCAAGTGAGGCCTTACCAGTGCTTTATAAAGTCTTAACATTACAGCCTTGCTTTTATATTCTATTCCTCTTGAAATGAATGCTAACATTGCATTTGCTTTCCTCACCACAAACTCAGACTGCATATTAACATTTAGGGAATCCTGCAGAAGTCCCTTTAAACCACAGTTTTTTTTTGTATTTTCTCTCCATTTAGAAAATAGTCAACCCTTTTATTTCTTCTACCAAAGTGCATGACCAGACACTTCCTGACAGTGTATTTCACCTGCCATTTCTTTACACATTCTCCTAATTCATCTAAGACCTTCTGTATCCTCTCTACTTCCTCACAACTACCTGCCTCTCCACTTATCTTCATATCATCTGCAAACTTTGCAACAAAGCCATCAATTCCATCATCCAAATCATTGACATATAACATAAAAATAATTTGTCCCAACACAGACACCTTTGGAACAACACTAGTCACTGGCAGCCATCCAGAAGAGGCTCCCTTTATTCCCAATCTTTGCTCTCGGCCAATCAACCACTGTTTTATTGATGCTAGAATCTTCCTTGTAATACCATGGGCTCATAGCTTGTTAAGCAGCCTCATGTGTGGCACCTTATCAAGTGTCTTCTGAAAATCAACATCAACCAAGTCTCCATTGTCTATCCTGCTTTTTATTTCTTCAAAGAATTCCAACAGATTTGTCAGACAAGTTTTTCCCTTGAGAAAACCATGCTGACCATGGTCTATTTTATCATATGCCTCCAAGTACCCTGTGACCTCATCCTTATTAATTAACTCCAACATCTACCCAATCACTGAGGTCAGACTAACTGCCCTATTCTTCTCCATTCTTCTGCCTCTCCCCCTTCTTGAAGAGTGGAGTGACATTTGTGTATCTGCCAAACAAAATCTCATGTACCAAAACTATACTGCACAATATTAGTGTTGTCATCTGGCATGAAAATTCTTCAGTATTTAAAAAAAACAGCATATTAAAGTGTCCCTCTGCAAGAGTTCCCTGCCAGTTTTGCATGAGACCTCCTCATGATAAAGCATTTTATAATGCATAATGCCAAAACATTTCCTCTATTATTCCGAGCCACAGGTACACACTGAGTCACTGTTCATCCTTTGCTGCATAAGCTGGACATATACATGGAGGGCTCAGAACAAGCTTGACTTCTAGAAAAGACAACTCCTAAACATGAATATATTATCGATTAAATTTACCACACAGAAGTTTTATTCCAGATGAGAAATATTCTATCTAGCATGCCTCTGATTTCTTCCTTTATTTTAGTAGAAATGGTATCTTACTTTTGAGCTAATGAAAATACGGGGAGGAAATAACAAGTTGTCCTTCAAACTTGCCTCACAATCAAGGCAACTATGAACATAAAGCCTAAAAAAAAGGAATGAAAATAGATAATAAATAATAATAAAAATAAAAGAATCAAAAAGAAGTCCTTAGGCTTAGAACAGTTGACATTTCTCGTGAAGATCATGCTCCATAGATATTGAGTTCCCCTGGCATTTGTGTGTGTTGATCTAAATTTCTAGCATCTGCATTCTCCCTGGAGCTTCCCTCAGGTCCTGCTCTGCTGTTTAATGCAGACATGGATGATCAAGCGTCTTTTGCTGAACCAGCTCCACTTGATTCAGTTTATGCCCAGAAGTTAATCAGTATCAGCCAAGGTTCGGTCTAAGACCCTTCTTCAGGACTGAGAAGGAATGGGGGAGATGCCAGTAAGAAAAAGGTGGGGGTGGGGTAGGAAAAGAAGGGAGCTGGAAAGTGATAGGTGAAGCCAGGTGGATGGGAAAGGTCAAGGGCTGGAGAAGAGAGAATATGATGAGAGGGGAGTGGACAATAGGAGAAAGGGAAGGAGGAGTGGATCCAGGAGAAAGTAATAGACAGGCGAGAAGATGTGAAAGATCAGAGTGGGGAATAGGGAAGGGAGGGTATTAAAATTGTTTACTGGAAAGAGAAATCAATATTCATGCCGTCAGATTGGAGGGTACCCAATATCTACTTACCTTCGTCTCAAGACATACCTAATTCCTCTTTCTAACTTCCATTTCTGGGTTGCTTTGATTGAGGAATCAACTTCTCAGTATCATTACACTCCCTCTCAGAATCTTTTATATCCCAAAGAGACCCCCTCATTCCTCTAATCTCCTAAATAAAATTCCTAGATAAAAAATTTAAAAAAAAAAGAAATCACATTTTTAAATTCCCTTTTATAGGGTGATACCCACATCCTGTTACTCAACCTAGTGAATCCACATTGCACTGACATCAAGTATATCCTTTCTTGGTATGAAGGTCAAAATTATATTCAAAATAAGATCTAAAGAAGCTACAGAAAGTAGTAAAATAAGTCAGCTCCATCTTGGGTACTCGCCTCTGTAGTATCCAAGACTCCTTCAAGGAGTAGAACTTCAGAAAAACGGTATCCATTATTAAGGACCCCCATCACCCAGGACACGCCCCCTTCCCATTGTTACTGTCGGGCAGGAGGTACAGAAGCCTGAAGGCACACACCCAGCGGTTCAGGAACAGCTTCTTCCCCTCTGCCATCCGATTCCTAAATGGACATTGAAGCCATGAACACTACCTCACTTTTTTTATTACTTCTGTTTTTGCACTATTTTAATGTAATTATTTAATATACATACATATACTTACTGCAATTGATTTACTTATTTATTTTTCTATATTATCATGTATTGCATTGTACTGCTGCCACTAAGTTAACAAATTTCACAACAAATGCCAGTGATATTAAACCTGATTCTGATTCTTTATTTATGGTTTCATCTAAACTTCTAGCACTTAAAGAGATCTTTCATACACAAACCACACCGTAGTAAAGACCAACATAGCACTTGCCTTCCTTGTTGTTTATTAGTCACAGCATAGTCATAGTCATACTTTATTGATCCCGGGGGAAATTGGTTTTCGTTACAGTTGCACCATAAATAATAAATAGCAATAAAACTATAAATAGTTAAATAGGAATATGTACATTATGCCAGTAAATTATGAAATGTCCAGGACCAGCCTATTGGCTCAGGGTGTCTGACCCTCCAAGGGAGGAGTTGTAAAGTTTGATGGCCACAGGCAGGAATGACTTCCTATGACACTCTGTGTTGCATCTCGGTGGAATGAGTCTCTGGTTGAATGTACTCCTGTGCCCAACCAGTACATTATGTAGTGGATGGGAGACATTGTCCAAGATGGCATGCAACTTAGACAGCAAACTCTTTTCAGACACCACCGTGAGAGAGTCCAGTTCCATCCCGACAACATCACTGGCCTTACGAATGAGTTTGTTGATTCTGTTGGTGTCTGCTACCCTCAGCCTGCTGCCCCAGCACACAACAGCAAACATGATAGCACTGGCCACCACAGACTCGTAGAACATCCTCAGCATCGTCCGGCAGATGTTAAAGGACCTCAGTCTCCTCAGGAAATAGAGACGGCTCTGACCCTTCTTGTAGACAGGCTCAGTGTTCTTTGACCAGTCCAGTTTATTTCAATTCATATCCCCAGGTATTTGTAATCCTCCACCATGTCCACACTGACCCCCTTGATGGAAACAGGGGTCACTGGTACCTTAGCTCTCCTCAGGTCTACCACCAGCTCCTTAGTCTTTTTCACATTAAACTGCAGATAATTCTGCTCATACCATGTGACAAAGTTTCCTACCGTAGCCCTGTACTCAGCCTCATCTCCCTTGCTGATGCGTCCAACTATGGCAGAGTCATCCGAAAACTTCTGAAGATGCCAAGACTCTGTGCAGTAGTTGAAGTCCGAGGTGTAAATGGTGAAGAGAAAGGGAGACAAGACAGTCCCCTGTGGAGCCCCAGTGCTGCTGATCACTCTGTTGGACACACAGTGTTGCAAGCACACGTACTGTGGTCTGCCAGTCAGGTAGTCAAGAATCCATGACACCAGGGGAGCATCCACCTGCATCACTGTCAGCTTCTCCCCCAGCAGAGCAGGGCAGACGGTGTTGAACGCACTGGAGAAGTCAAAAAACGTGACCCTCACAGTGCTCGCTGGCTTGTCCAGGTGGGCATAGACACGGTTCAGCAGGTAGACGATGGCGTCCTCAACTCCTAGTCGGGGCTGGTAGGCGAACTGGAGGGGATCTAAGTGTGGCCTAACCAGAGGCCGGAGCAGCTCCAGAACAAGTCTCTCCAGGGTCTTCATGATGTGGGAGGTCAATGCCACCGGTCTGTAGTCATTGAGGCCACTGGGGCGCGGCGTCTTCAGCACAGGGACGAGGCAGGACGTCTTCCACAGCACAGGAACCCTCCGGAGCCTCAGGCTCAAGTTGAATACATGGCGAAGTACTCCACATAGCTGAGGGGCACAGACTTTGAGCACCCTGGTACTGACACCATCCGGTCCTGCAGCCTTGCTTGGGTTGAGACGTTTCAGCTGTCTTCTCACCTGTTCAGCTGTGAAGCCCACTGTGATGGTTTCGTGTGGAGAAGGGGTATAGTCATGAGAGCAGGGTGGGGGACCGTGACGAGGGGTAGGAGGGGAGAGTGGAATATGTGTTGATTGGGGGCCGACAACAGAGGAGCAGCACTGGGGGAGGTGATAAGCAGGTTAGGAGAAGATTAAAGAGGCCAGAGTGGGGAATACAAGAAGAGGGAAGGGGGAGTGGAAAAGAAAAAAAGATGAGAAAACAATTGCTGGAAGGAGAAATCGATGTTCGTGCCATCAGGTTGTACCTTTATGTACACTGACTGCACCAGACATTTTAAAAAACATCTTTCCTAAACTTTCTATAAAACTGAATAACTTCATATTTTCCCACATTTACCCCATCTCATCTGACATCCTTTCCTTTCAATAAGTAAATTTGTTCCAATAACTGACTTTTTCTGACAGTACACCAAACTATGCTTTCATTTCTGAAGACATTCCACTTTTTATAAGATGGGTTTTACATGAGGATTCTGTTCCACAGTATGCCAGAAATGGGATACAGAGTAACCAAGTAATGGAGCTTGTTTGCTAAAGTCAAATTAGATCAAACAATAAGCTAACAGATTTGAAAACCAGTGAAGTATGCAGAGGAATTACACTTTAATGAAATGTGAACTTTGCCAAATAATTGTTATTTTAATTCTATACTTCAGGAATGGGGAGGTCAATAATCATAGTAAAGTACCACTAGAGGGCTGCATGTGTCTAGGTTTGCCTGCACTGTAGTTAAGGCTTTTATACATGCTAGAATGTATAGATTATTCCTCCTCCTTGTTCCTCAATGTTAAAGAGAATTCCTTTCTCAATGTTTTTCACAAAATATCCACTTACAATTAGATTCCGCCACCCCTCCCCCGGCAAAGCATTGTAAAATTTACAGTCAAGATGCCTGTTTTATTCCTCTGGTCATTGATAATCCTGAGGAATGAATATTGTTATGAACTCTTCGCACATATGCTAAACCAGTAATTTAGATTCCAAATATGAGGTAATCTTTTTAAGTGGGAATTAAAGTAATATGTCTTTCCTATTCTATTTAAAGAATAGGAAGAACTCCTCCTGATGTTCTATTATCCTTGTGTGAAATTTTGCCCATCTTACCTTCTGACCAATGCTCTCTAGCCAATACTGGTAGTTACAGGAACAAGCTTCCTCACAATAGCCTATGTTACCCAGTCACCAGCTCCATACAAAAAGTTGCTTTAACATCCACTACGGAGGCTATAAGTGACCAGCACAGTAGAAGGGCTTGTTGCAATAAGATGAAGTGGAAAGGAAGTAAAAGATAATCATGAACACATGAGATTCTGCAGATGCTGGAAATCCAGAGCAACAGACACAAAATGCTAGAAGTACTCAGCAGGTCAGGCAGCATCTATGGAAATAAATAACCAGTTGACATTTCAGGCCAAGACACCTCTTCAGAACTGGAAAGGATGGGGGAAGACACCAGAATAATACACTGGGGTGCGGGGAGGATTAAGGAGGACAAGCTAGAAGGAAATAGGTGAGTACAGGTGGGTGGGAAAGGTAAAGGGCTGGAGAAGAAGGAATCTGATAGGAGAGGGGAGTTGACCTTGGAAGAAAGGGAAAGAGGAGTAGCCCTTGGAAGAAAGGGAAAAAGGAGTAGCACTAGGGGGAGGTGATAAGCAGGTTAGGAGAAGAGTAAAGAGGCCAGAGTGGGGAATACAAGGAGAGGGAAGGGGGAGTGGAAAAGAAAAAAAATAAGAAAAAATTTGCTGGAAGGGGAAATCGATGTCCGTGCCATCAGGTTGGAGGCTATCTAGGTGAAATATGAAGTGCTGCTCCTCTACCCTGAAAGTGGCCTTATCGTGGTACATGTCAGAACAGAAATGTGGATAGGAATTAAAGTCACAAGCAGGAAAAAATATGCAGATGCTGGAAATCCAAGCAATGCACACGAAATGCTGGAGGAACTCAACAGGCCAGGCAGCATCTATGGAAAGGAATACAGTCGACGTTTTGGGCTAAAACCCTTCATCATTCCTGATGAAGGGTCTCAGCCCGAAACGTCGACTGTACTCTTTTCCATAGATGCTGCCTGGCCTGCTGAGTTCCTTCAGCATTTTGTACAGGAATTAAAATGGTTAGCCACCAGGAAATTCTACTTTTGGTGGAAGGAGCAGAGGTGCTTAACAAAGCAGTTCCCCCTATTTACGTTGAGTCTCACCAGCATGAAGACGACTACATCGGGAGCACCTGATACAATAGGCTACCTCAACAGATTCTTAGGTGAAGTGTTGCCTCACCTGGAAGGACTGTTTGGAACCCTGAATGGAGGTGAGGGAGGAAGTGAATGGGCAGGTGGAACATTTCACTGGCTTGCAGGGATATGTGCTAGAAGGGATATTAGTAGGGAGGGACGAATGGACAAGGGAACCATGGAGGGAGCACACCCTGCAGAATGTGGAGAGTGAGGGTGGGGGAGAAGTAAAGATGCATTTGGTGGTAGGATCCTGTTGATGATGCTGGGAATTGTGGAGAATGACATGTTGGAAGCAGGGTCTCATGGGATGGAAGGTAAGAGCAAGAGGGATTCTATCCTTGTTAAGCTAGCGGGAAGATGGGGTGAGCGCAGATGATTGGGAAATGGAGGAGATGTGAGAGAGGGCAGCATCAATGTCGGAGGAAAGGAAACCCATTTTGAAGAAGGAGGACATCTCTAATGTTCTGGAAATTAGAGCCACATCTTGGGAACAGATATGGCGGAGCCAAAGGAACTGAGAAAAAGGAATAGCAGGAGATAATGTGGGAAGAGGTATAATCAAGATAGCCGCGAGAATCATCAGTAGGTTTTTAAAAGTTTATCTCCAGAGATGGAGACAGAGAGATCGAGACAATTGAGAGAGGTGTCAGAAATGGAGTAGATGTGTCTCCTTTCACACTAGAAGTCAAACATTTTTGTCTTAAATATAAACACACACCTTATTTGGCTTACTGATAGGATACATTGAAGAGTAAAACAATAACAGTTGTGGTAAATCAGATGAAATTGCAGGTTGGAAAAATAGCTGGTCACTTTTGGGCTTTTTCTGCCTTTTTTAAGATGGATATGTAAAACCAGTTAGAACTTCACTTTGTGATTTATTTTAAAACGATGATAAATAATGGATATGTTTCTTTTATCTAGCCAATGATGACAGTGGTCTGCATAAAGGATATTTTTGATTGAAAATGGCTGTTGATGCTGGAGGGATTGTCACTGTCATCCTATTCTATTTGTTAATCCTCGCTGTTGGAATATGGGCTGCCAAGAAAACTAAACGGAGGATAAGTAGAAGTGAGATACTTCAAAATGAAATTATAATGGTAGGAAGAAGAGATATTGGTCTTTTGCTTGGAATTTTTACGATGACTGGTGAGCTTCCTGTTTAATCTGACTTCTACATTTCACAGTGTTAAAGATGTTTGCTTACTGATGTTTTTGTATCACACAGAGGATTGTCCTTGTTGGGGAATGTAACAGCTTAATTTCCACACTCCTGGAGTCCATATTAAACACTGCACATCCCAAAGACTAAAAGCCAATTAAATTGTTTACATATAAATGTCTGCCCCAAGAACTTATGCTTCCCCTAAGTATGAAAAGACCATCATCCTTCCCTTTTATTGTTACCAGTTCTCAATTTCTCCTGTCTTGAGTGCCACATCATTGTACTGCTTGTGCTTCAGACATACTGTATTCCCTGGTGCTAAAACCCATCCCAAGATCTGCGCACATTTCTGTTCCTTCTGCTGCAATACCACAGCAACTCGATCAGCGTGGAAATTAAAGTGTGAGTCAAATAATGTAGACTCGAGATGTGCTGTAGCAACCTGGATTTTATCATGATGTGTGATGTTTACTGCTGTACAGCTGACGAGGCACTAAGAAAACCTGCAAGAGTAGACTCCTTCAACTGATCTAAAGATGATAGATACTCAGCGTCATCTTTCTCCAGTCAAATTGCTATGTTTGTAGTTGAAGCATTAACATGAATGTCGATCCCAAACAACAAATTGCACTTTATTAGATTCCGTCTTTAACTAATAAAGTAGCTTCTGAGTTTATGTTGGTGATCTTCTGCTGCTGTAGCCCATCCACCAGAAGGTTCCACCTGTCGTGTATTCAGCGATCTTCTTCTGCACACCACTGTTGTAACGTATGGTTATTTGAGTTACTGTCAACCTTCCCATCAGCTTGAGGAAGCTGACCATTCTCCTCTGATTTCTCTCATTAACAGGGCACTTCCAGCCACAGAACTGCCACTCACTGGATGTCTTTCACACCATTCTCTGTAAAATCTAGAGACTGTTGTGCATGAAAATCTCAGGAGATCAGCAGTTTCTGAGATACTCAAACCACCCCGTCTGGTACCAACAATCCTTCCATGGTCAACGTCACTTAGATCACATTTCTTCCCCATTCTGAAGTCTGAACCTCTTGACCATCTCTGCATGCTTTTGTACATTAAGTTACTGCCACACCGTTGATTGATTGATTGATTGGATATTTGCATTAGTGAGCAGCTGTTTAGGTGTACCTAATAAAGTGACCAGTCAGTGTATTTCCTTATTATTGGTTACATACATTGAAATAACTTGCCCCTTTGTCCTACAGCCACTTGGGTTGGTGGTGCTTATATAAATGGCACAGCAGAAGCAATCTATCTTGTTAAACATGGACTTGCATGGACACAGGCTCCTATAGGATTTGCATTAAGTCTTACCATCGGTAAGGAGATTTACTTTTTTAGATTCTCTGTAGTTTGTTATAAAACCCAAAATTTTAACTTAGGGCCAATATGTGAATGCTTTGGTTAACCAGATAGGTTCTATTTCTGTTATGTTATTGTCTGTTAATCCTTACATTTTAGTTTTCATTGTGATGTGTGGTAGTATATCATCATCATCATCAGGTGCCGTGCCCAGTTTGAGCTTTGACTGCCATGGCCCACACACTCCTGTTTCAGGTCAAGTGGATCAATTCATTGGTATTCATTTCCAGTTCTCTGGCTGCTGTCTCCATCATTATTTGGCTCTGTCTTCCTCTTTCTTTCTTCCCTTCAATCTTTCCCATAATTACCGTGCATTCTCCTCTTTCCTAATCACATGTCCAATGAAGTTACTTTGCCTTTTCATGATCTCATACATTATTTCACTTTTTGTGCTTGCTCTGTTCATGACATCCTCATTAGATATTCGTTTCGTCCATGATATTCTTTGCAACCTCCTCAAAAAACACATCTCTGCTGTTTCAATTCATTTCCTCATGTTACTAGATATTGTCCAACATTCTGAGCCATATAACATAATTGGATAAACGTAACAATTCAGTACTCTGAGGCAGGTTGTCATGCCTAGTTTAGTATTGGTCAGCATACACTTAAAAAAGTACATATTTACTTTATTATCTAAAGAAATAAAATGGCCAAGACAAAGGTTTCTCTAAATAGTGTTTTAAGTTATGCATCTCTTCCTTTTATTTAAAACATTTGATTTCAGTCAGACACGTAACCTTGATAGATATCATTCTTTATAATGACATTTATTACAGCAGTTTTCCAGCTTTTCTGTGCATGTATTGACATTCCCCCATTAATTTTCTTTTTTCTGCTCCTTCAAGGGCAACGTTAGATATCAGACAAAATGCAGTACCATCAATGGTTAAAATAAACATTGGAATATAGCAAGTAATAAACAGAAAAAGATTTTGAATTCTTATTTGTATTAGATCAGGATGCAGACATATATTTTGCCTAATGCCTATGACACTAATTTGAAAATCTTTATATTAGATAAACCAAGGAAAAATTCCTAAGCTGATATTGAATAACGGATAAGTGCAAATAATGAAGGTAAACAATCATCACCAACCTTTATTGCTGTAATATGAGGGTTTAGTTCTAAAATAAATATCTACAACACAACTTATACTACAATTTTAAAATTTGAATGTGCTACATATGTTCATATTTTAGCTTTATTGTGTTTTTGACATTAATTTAGATCATTCATCTCTTCCTTATTCTGTAAAACATTTGCATCTATAATTGCTTATATTTGGCGAAAATGATTCCAGGATGGCATGGCTCTTGGCCCGCACTCACTCGCATTCAGAAGAATGAGGGGTAACCTCATTGAAACCTATCGAATGGTGAAAGGCCTTGATGGACTGGATGTGGAGAGGATGTTTCCTGTGGTGTGACAATGTAAGACCAGAGGATACAGCCTCAGCATAGGGGGGCGTCCTTTTAGGAGGGATTTCTTTAGCCAGAGAGTGGTGAATCTGTGGAATGCTTTGC
The DNA here is from genome assembly GCF_963921235.1 of Mobula hypostoma. Taxonomy (NCBI): domain Eukaryota; kingdom Metazoa; phylum Chordata; class Chondrichthyes; order Myliobatiformes; family Myliobatidae; genus Mobula; species Mobula hypostoma. The sequence continues at coordinate 134,188,596 of NC_086103.1, forward strand.
CACAGGCAGCTGTGGAGGCCAAGTCTTTATGTATATTTAAGGCACAGGTTGATAGATTCTTGATTGGTCAGGGCATGAAGGGATACAGGGAGAGGCAGGAGATTGGTGCTGAGAGGAAAATTGGATCAGCCATGATGAAATGGTGGAGCAAACACGATGGACCGAATGGCCTAATTATGCTCCTATATCTTATGGCCTCATGGTCTTCTGGGCTTCCTTCACTAGCCATCCGTTTTGGAGAGAAACAACTGAAAATATTTTGGAGCTATTTTCCAGACCACAGAATATTTTGCAATATGTAATTAAATGCATCTTATTGGTTAGAAACATTTTTTAAAATTAGAATTAACCTTAGGGCCCCATTTTGTTCTGTATGGTATTGCACGAGTTCAAGTTCAAGTTTATTGTCACCTGACTGTAGATACCATCAAATAAAACAGTTCTTCCAGACCACAGTGCACCCACACAATGTATATCACACACAGCACATAAACCAAAATATTACACTATAAATAAGTTAATAAAATATAATTCAAAACACATTGGAGTACAGTGCAACACAGGTAAACAGTAAAAAGTACGGTAAACAGCTCACTGTCCTAGTGACGAGACCTCAGTGGTGGCAGAGTATTCATTAGTCTCACCGCCTGAGGGAAGAAGCTGTTACCCAGTCTGGCAGTCCTAGTCCTGATGCTCCTGTACCTCCTGACGGTAATGGGTCAAAGGGATTGTGGGATGGGTGTAGGGATCCTCAACAATGCTCTGGGCCTTTCGTTTGCAACACTCCTTGTAAATGTCACAAACTGGGGGGAGGGAGACCCCAGTGATCCTCTCAGCAGTTTGTGCTGTCCTCTGTGGGGTCTTGCATTCCGATGCCTTGTAGCATCCGTACCACACAAGACAGGACACTCTCGATGGAGCTCCCGTAGAAAGTTGCTAGAATAGGGGCGAGGAGACTTGCATGCTTCACTCTCCTCAGAAAGTGTAGATACTGTTGTGCCTTCTTGACAAATGAGGGGGTGTTGTGGGTCCGGGTTAGATTGTCCGTTATGTGAATACCAAGAAACTTTGTGCCCTTCAGTCAATGATGTGCAATGGAGAGCGGCTGACCTGTGCCTTCCTGAAGTCCACAATCATCTCTTGTCTTGGCTGCATGGAGATTCAGCTTGCTGTTCTCACACCACTTGACAAGCCTCTCTATCTCCTCCCTGTATGCCAACTCATCATTGCTACTGATGCGGCCAACCACTGTAGTATCATCAGCGAACCAGATAATGAAGTTTGAGCTGAATCTGGCAGTGCAGTTGTGAGTCAGCAGCGGGAACAGCAGCGGACTGCTCATACAACCCTGGCGGGGGGGGGGGCACACCAGGGCTCAACGTGATAGAGTTTGAGATGTTGCTGCCAACTCGCCTGACTGGGGTTTTTCCTTCCAATATGAGTTAGCACTGCTGACTTTCAGTTCCAGGGACCTGGGTGCATTCCTGGTTTTGAGTGCTGTCTCCTGTGCAGAGTTTGCATGTTTTCCCTGTGACTGTGTGAGGTTCAGCTGCACTTTTCCCATGAATTAGCTAATGCAAATTACCCGTTATGTTTCATAGATGGCAAATGAATCTAATGGGGTCTGATGGGATGTGAGAGAGAAGAAGTTGCAGCCTGCAGGAAAATAAGGAGAGCAGGAATGTAGTTGATGAGACTGCTCTGTTGAGGGTTGTTAAGGACCCATTGTGCTGACTGGTCTACTTCTGTGTTGTAAAAGTAAGTAAGCCCCAACAGTAATGCAGATGACTTTTCCTTGAACGGCAAATAGCGGCATTACAATCAGACACACCCTGCATGGTCACAACATTGTAGAGCGATGCTATGCTAGAATGTCCTCATAACATTGAGAGGACCTATTGCGTCAGGGTGGCGCAAGCTTTCAGGTACCAGTGGTTCACGCAGTGGCAGAGAAGAAATGAATGGGCTGGAAGGTTGACCTGAGGTTACAGCAAGAGGCAGAGCACGCACATTGTATGTAAACAAAATATGCGCTGCTCGTAATCTTCCCAAGGATATCTCACGAGGTTCTCATTGTGTCCATCAAAGGAGCATTATACAGTATGGTAACAACAGAAAGAGTTGGAAACATTCATATCAGGCCTCAGCTGTGGGAGGAGAAACAGAGTTAATGCTTCAGATAAAAGACCCTTTTCCCTATTTAAGAAAGAGAGAAAAGAAGCTTGGTAAACCGCAGGACGAGGACGGGAGGGTGAAAATGGAGTCACCCTGGAGGTAAACTGTAAACAAGGTTATACAGTGAATGGGAGCAGTTAGCAAGTAAAAATATCAACAAAAAACATAGACAAAGTTGTTAGAAGTTGAAAATGTAAGAGTTTAGTCTGCTTTAATACAAAGACTAAAATAAGAAGACCATAAGACACAGGAATAGAATCAGGCCATTCAGCTCATCAGGTCTTCTCCACCATTCCATTATGGTTGATTTCAGATCCCACTCAACCCCATACACCTGCCTTCTTGCCATATCCTTTGATTCCCTGACCAATCAGGAAACTATTAACTTCCACATTAAGGATACCCACAGACTTGGCCTCCACCACAGTCTGTGGCAAAGCATTCCACCGATTTACTACTCTCTGGGTAAAAAAAAATCATCCTTACCTCTGTTCTAAAGGGTCCCCCCTCAGTTTTGAGGCTGTGCCCTCTAGTTTTGGACATCCCCACCATAGGAAACATCCTCTCCACATCTACCCTATCTAGTCCTTTCAACAACTTGGTAGGTTTCAATGACAGCCCCCCCCCCCGACCCCCACATTTTTCTAAATTCCAGTCAGCACAAGCCCAAAGTTGCCAAATGCACCTCATATGTTAACCTGTTCATTCCCAGAATCATCCTCGTGAACCTCCTCTGGACTCTCTCTAATGACAACACATTCTTTCTGAGATATGGTGCCTAAAACTGTTGACCGTATTCCAAATACAGCCTGACTAATGTCTTATAAGACTCAGCATTATCTCCTTGAAATAAATGCCAACATTGCATTTGCCTTCTTTACTACAGACTCAACCTGTAAATTAATCTTCTAGGAGTCTTGCATGAGGACCCGGTAGGTCCTTCTGCACCTCTGATGTTTGAACTTTCTCCCCATTTAGATAATAGCCTGCATTATTGTTCCTTTTACTAAAATGCATTATCATACATTTCACAAAAGGGAAAAAAGGGGGAGAAAATAAAACAGACTGAGTGATGGATGCCATGAAACAGAGAGAGATATTAAGTTACCTGCAATTGTAGAATTCAATATTGAATCCAGAAACTACAACATGCCCAATTGAAAGATGATGTGCTGACTCCTTAACCCTGTGTTAAGCTTCATTTTACCGATAACAATCAATTACTTTGTGCAATGGACATGCAAAGATAAAATACAGCTAAATATCTGAGCAAAAGTCATTTCATATTTTCTTGGAAATATTAACTGCTTACTAACATTGATATTTTAATTTTTTTTCACTCATTAGCCTTCACACATGAGTAGGAATTTTCTCCAACAATAACTGAGGTACCTGCTGACTTAATGTGTACTTGCCAATTTTCTTTTGGTGTAGTTCAGCCAATCACTGCATTTCCTTGATGAGGCGTCTTAGTAATTTTGTTTTTTTTTAAGAAAGTACCATGAGTGTCTGAATAGTTAGACAATACAAACTGTACAAACCTAAATTTGTAGATGTCTGCCAAATCTGGTTAACTTTTTGAACATGGCACTAGCATGTTAAATTTTTAAGTGGATGCTTGTTGACTGTATGGGATTCCTAGACATTTAATGAGATATTAGAAAAGAGATTAGTAAGAAAAGGGAGAGAACATGGAATGAAATGCAACACATCAAAGTTCAAAGTAGAATTTATTATCAGAGTGCATACATGTCACCACATACAACCCTGAGATTCTTTTTCCTGCGGGCATACTTAACAAATCTATAGAGCAGTAACTGTCAACAGGATCAGTGAACAACAAATGCAAATACAGTATAAATAAATAGGAATAAATAATGAGAGCATGAAATAACAAGATAAAGAGTCCTTAAAATGAGACCATTGGTTGTGGGAAAACCAGAACTAGAATGAGTGTGGTTATCCCCTTTTGTTCAAGAGCCTGATAGTTGAGGGGTAATAACTGTTCTTGAACCTGGTGGTGTGAGTCCTGAGGCACTTGTACATTCTACTTGATGGCAGCAGCGAGAAAACAGCATGCATGGTCTGGGTGGTTCGGATCTTTGATGATGGATGCTACTTTCTATATCTTATGGTCTTCATAACGACATTTCATGTAGTTGAGCTCAATGGTTGGGAAGGCTTTACCCATGATGTACTGGGCCAAATCTATTACCTTTTGTAAGATTTTCACTCAAAGGCATTGGTGTTTCCATACTCTTTAGTTGATACTCTTTCCACCACACATCTACAGTATTTTGCCAAGGTTTTTGATGACATGCTGAATCTCTGCAGGCTCCTGAGGAAGTAGAGTCGCTGTTGTGCTTTCTTTGCAATTATATTTATATGATGGGTCTAGGACAGGTCCTCCAAGATAGTGACACCATTGAATTTAAAGTTACTGACCCTCTCCACCTCTGATCCTCCACTGAGTACTGGCTCATGGACCTCTGGTTTCTCGCTCCTGAAGTCTACAATCTTATTGACATTGAGTGAGAGGTTGTTGTTATTACACCACTCAGCCAAATTGTCAAATTCTCTCCTGTATGCTGATTCTTCACCACCTTTGATACAGCCCACAACAGTGGAGTCATCAGCAAACCTGTATATGGTATTGGAGCTGTACTTAGCCACACAGTCATAGGTGTGAAGTGAGTAGAGCAGGGGGCTAAATAAATGTACAGACAATTTTCTAAATGATGAGAAAATCTAAACATCTGAGATGCAAAGGGACTTGGGAGTCCTTGTGTAGAACAACCTAAAGATTAACTTGCAGGTTGAGTCATGGTGAGGAAAGCAAATGCAATGTTGGCATTCATTTCAAGAGGTCTAGAATACAAGAGCAGGGATGTGATGCTGAGGTTTTATAAGGCACTGGTGAGGCCTCGCCTTGAGTATTGTGAACAGTTTTGGGCCCATCATCTTAGAAAAGATGGGCTGGCGTTGGAGAGAGTCCAGATGAGGTTCACAAGGATGATTCCGGGAATGAAAGGGTCATCATTTGAGGAATGTTTGATGAGGGGGAGCCTCATTGAAACCTTTTGAATGCTGAAAGGCCCAGAATGTGGAAAGGCTTTTTCCCATCGTGGAGGAGTCTGGGACAAGAGGGCACAGCCTCAGGACAGAGAAGCGTCCATTTAAACAGAGATATGGAGAAATTTCTTTAGCCAGAGGGTGGTAAATTTGTGGAATTTGTTACCACAAGCAGCTGTGGATACCAGGTTATTGGGTATATTTAAGGCAAAGGATGATAGGTTCTTGAAAGGACACAGCATCAAAAGTTACGGGGAGAAGGCTAAGAAGTGGGGCCGAGGAGGGGAAAAGAGGATCAGCCATGATTTAATGGTGGAGCAGACTCGATGGGCCAAACAGCCTAATTCTGCTCCTGTGTCTTATGGTTTCATAATCTGAAGTGTGTAGAGATGAGCTGTTCTTGCCTGCAGGCGACATTGTGCAGTTTCGCGAGTGCTTGCTTGTAATAAGCCGCTGGTGATATATAAACTGCAGTCAGGATCACAGATGAGAACTTCCGAGGCAAATAGAATGGTCTACATTTAATCGTTCAGCGTTCTAAGTCAGAGGAACAAGAGGTCGACGTAACCCCAATATCCAAACACCAAACAGAATTGATTAAAAGGCGCACACTGCCATCTTTTTCCTTACCAGAGTTCGCGGTTTGATCCATTCTGAAAATTGTAAAGCCTTCTGTTCGGATAGCTATGACGCGTTCGTTGTTAACCAAGTCCAATGCAACAAACAATTTAGATCTGCCTCATCTGCCTCTGATACAGCAGCCTTGTCCTGAGATAGTCAGTCTTATTTTCCAGTGACTGTACATTCGCCAAGAAGATGCTGAGTAGAGGAGGCCTCATTCCTCAGTGTATCAGCCTGGTTTGAATTCTGCCTCTCCTGCCGCATTTCCGGTCGTGGCATTGACCATTAAAGGCACTGCGCTTAGCTGCCCCGCTGGAGTTCATGACTCTGCTCATTGATGTAATTGCATAGTCCGTTGTTAAGAGGAAAATTACATGCTGCAGGTTGCAGGGAAAGTAATTCAAAAGAAGTATATTTAAGCGGAAAACGGGAACAATTTTCTGCAGCCAACAGAGAGTCACCAACGCACACAGGCGCTAACTTCATTTTCACTTTATCTCTCCCCTTTCTCAATCTCTCGGTCTTCACCTCTGCAGACAGACCATCCACTGATATGTTTTATAAACCTACTGATTCCTACAACTATCTTGGCTATATCTCTTCCCACTCGGCCACTTGCATCCTTTCTTAGGATAAAGCTTTCAATTCCACAACAGCTTTGATATCCTCATTCTACAAAGAATGGTGTGTCCTTGCCACTACCATTAATGCTTCCCTCACCTGCATCTCCTCCATTTCCCACACATCTGCCCTCTCCCCATCTTCCTCCCACCATAACAGGGATAGGGTTCCCCTTGTCCTTACCTACCAGCCCATGAACCCTTGTGTTCTGTACATCATTCTCCATAACTTTCACCATCTTCAATGGGATCCCACCACTAAGTACATCTTTCCCTCCCCCGTCCCCCCCATTCTCTGCTTTCCACAGGGCTCCTCTCTATGTGACTCCCTTGTCCACTCATCCCTTCCCACTAATCTCCCTCCTGCCACTTATCCCTGCAAGGGAACAAGTGCTACAACTATACCTACACTTTCTCCCTCACTGTCATTCAGAGCCCCAAACAACCCTTCCAGGTGAGGCGACGCTTCGCCTGCAAGTCTTTCAGGGTCATTTCTGTATCCGATGATCAAGGTGCAGCCTCCTCTACATCAATGAGACCTAACATAGGTTGAGGAACTGCTTCATCAAGTACTTTTGCTCCATGACCCACAAAAGCCTGGATTTCCCCATGGCCACCCATGTTGATACCACTGGTAAGAGTATTCCTAGAGTTAGATCCAACAATAATGAGGGAACAGAGATGTATTTCCAAGAACAATAGTACGTGGCTTAGAGGAGAAACTGCAGCATGGTGTTGCTATCTAACCTCCCTCCTTCATCTACACAATTAACAGCTTAGTGCAGTGATGCAGTTGTGCGAATGAGTGGCGATTGTCGATCTTGCATGCGATCCACATACTGTACACCATTGATGAAGGGATGATATGTTTGATGTTAAATGGTGTACTGATCAAGTGAGCTGCTTTGTTCTGGATGATATCAAGCTTATAGACAGTTATTAGCTCTGGTCATTGAGGACCCATGAGATGTGTGGTGGAAAATTTGGTAATGATGATGCAAACGAACATCATGGGGAGATAATTCCAGCAAGATGCAGCACGTTTGATTGCAGCACCTTCTACAGGGTCAACAAAAGGTGCTACTATCCTCTTCAAATTTATTTACACATTAAGAACATAAAGTACTGCAGGATATTCCATCAGTTGCTCCTTGATGGAGAAGATGAAGGAGTGGAGTATCGTGCTGCTGCCTGAACTCAGGGAGCCATACAGTCTAACAGCAAGTGACTGTCTTGGTCACTTTCCTTGTGTTCGCAGGACCCTTTTCAACATTGTCAATGAGGAAAGCCATAGGTTCGATTCACTGATTTATTGGCTGAGAGCAGCGGAGCTGTGCGTCCTCAGTCGGAGGAAGGACTAGGCCTCAAGCTGTGATGTCGCCTGTGTACAGCCACCAGGAGAGAGGCATCGAAGCTGGTGCACTTCACCAGGGTTGTTGTGGTGCTCCTCCACTTCCTCCCCCCCCCCCCCCATTGTTTGCTCTATGGTAGTCAACACATAGATTTCTGCGGCATTGATGGCTCAGGTCTGGACTCTTTTATGGTGTTGCTGTATCTTACCGATAACTTTATGTGCTTGTAAATTTGTACATGCTATGTGTGCTTTGTGCTGTGTATGACTGTGGTACTGTGTTGTGCACCTTGGTCCCGGCGTAACACTGTCTCGTTTGGCTGTATTCATGTATAGTTGTCTGACAATGAAACATAAATTGAATTGAATTGATGTTTACACTCAATTATTCGAAGTAGTCATTGTCTAGCAATTCTGCATCACTAATGTGATCTACCACTTAACAACCCTAGGTTATTTATGTTATGCCACATGCAGGTGCAAACTAATGCAGCCACAGAGGCTATGTCCACACTAGACCGGATAAATCTGTAACCGAAGATTTTTCTCTTCACTTTGACCCTCCGTCCACACTGAAATGGCATTTTCCTCCCCCGAAAATGGAGCTTTTCTAAAATGCTCTCCAGAGTGTTTAAATCTGAAAACGCCAGTTGGGCATTGTAGTGTGTAGGGGGTAACTGGAGGATTTAAAACACCTGTCGTCCCTTTCATCATTGAAGAGACTATGGCTGTAGGAAATGTTTCCAGGGTGACCCCTCTGTGGGAGTGGGGAAGATGTTCAAGTTCCAAGTTTGCGGATGACACGAAGCTGGGTGGCAGTGTTAGCTGTGAGGAGGATGCTAAGAGGATGCAGAGTGACTTGGATAGGTTGGGTGAGTGGGCAGATTCATGGCAGATGCAATTTAATGTGGATAAATGTGAAGTTATCCACTTTGGTGGCAAAAATAGGAAAACAGATTATTATCTGAATGGTAGCCGATTAGGAAAAGGGGAGGTGCAACGAGACCTGGTTGTCATTATACACCAGTCATTGAAAGTGGGCATGCAGGTACAGCAGACGGTGAAAAAGGCGAATGGTATGCTGGCATTCATAGCAAGAGGATTCGAGTACAGGAGCAGGGAGGTACTACCGCAGTTGTACAAGGCCTTGGTGAGACCACACCTGGAGTATTGTGTGCAGTTTTGGTCCCCTAATCTGAGGAAAGACATCCTTGCCATAGAGGGAGTACAAAGAAGGTTCACCAGATTGATTCCTGGGATGGCAGGACTTTCATATGAAGAAAGACTGGATGAACTGGGCTTGTACTCGTTGGAATTTAGAAGATTGAGGGGGGATCTGATTGAAACGTATAAATTCCTAAAGGGATTGGACAGGCTAGATGCAGGAAGATTGTTCCCGATGTTGGGGAAGTCCAGAACGAGGGGTCACAGTTTGAGGATAAAGGGGAAGCCTTTTAGGACCGAGATTAGGAAAAACTTCTTCACACAAAGAGTGGTGAATCTGTGGAATTCTCTGCCACAGGAAACAGTTGAGGCCAGTTCATTGGCTATATTTAAGAGGGAGTTAGATATGGCCCTTGTGGCTACGGGGATCAGGGGGTATGGAGGGAAGGCTGGGGCAGGGTTCTGAGTTGGATGATCAGCCATGATCATAATAAATGGCGGTGCAGGCTCGAAGGGCCGAATGGCCTACTCCTGCACCTATTTTCTATGTTTCTATGTTTCTATGTTGGTGGGGCCACCCAGGGGTCTGTGTGTCCATATGTGTAGCTATTGTAGTGGTTGTGAGGCTAGTATGGTGGCGGTGAAAAGTACTGGGGGGGGGAGCCATTATATTCCTCATCATTACAAATCCCTCTGCAACAGAGTTAGTCGGCTTTTCAATGTTTGTCGTCAGCCGGGTCATACTGTCCGTGAACTCCCTGTCGGTTGCCTCCATACGCTCCAGCATTTGTTTTTTTAGTTTTAAGTCCTCCTGCACGAGAGCCAACAGCTGCCCATCGTTTGGCAATTTCCTTTTAAGTTTTTCCTAGTCTGTAACTGGACAAATGCGCACCAAGTATACAGTTTCCTCTTCGCTTGTTTTCTGTAGAGGTGTCCTGCGCATGCCCAGTAGGAGGAGATTCGCCCAAATACCCATTTTAATGTGGACGGAGGTATTTTCAAAAACTCCTGGTGTGGACGCCTATCGTTTTTACATGAAACTGGTGTTTTCAAAATTATCCGGTCCAGTGTGGACGTAGCCTGAGGTGTTGGAAATGGAAGTGAACATCATCAGTAAACATTCCAGTAAACTGACCATGTAATGTCCATTCTTATTGCCCCTACCACTCAAACCTCTCCTTCCAGCAGTGCTCCAATTAAACTCAATGTATTCTTGAGGAATGTCACCTCAACTTTTGACTATAATGTTTGCAGCCTCGTAAAACATAGGTTGAATTTAACAATTTCTGATAATCACTTTTCTATTCAAATTTACAGCTCATCTACTATAGATCCAATTTTGTTTCTTTACTTACCTATTACTACCGCCTCTTCCTCATGGCTTTGTCATTTTGTTACTTAATCAACTCCTTTCATCAATGTTCTCTTCTCTATCCCCCTTGCCTTTTCTTTGCATTGTCAGACTGGTTTTCCTTTAGTATTTTACAATTCTGGTGAAAGGTCACAGGTCTAGTTCACAAATTCTGTTTGACCAATCTTTGATTTGCACAGCACTTGTGGTATTTTATGTTTCTATTTTATTATTGCTAATTTTAATTTTGATGATATCATCTCATGTCAGATGATGAGATTGCATGCATACTTAATTACAAAAGTGTTTGCAACATAAATACTTGCAAAATTCAGTAATACAAACCATTATCCTATTAAAATAATGGAAACTTATATAACAAGATAGATCTTCAATGATATTTTTGTAGGTGGTTTGTTTTTCGCTAAGCCAATGCGTTCAAAGAAATATGTGACCATGTTGGATCCAATTCAGGAAACCTATGGTAATTGGATAGGAAGCCTGTTCTTCATCCCTGCTGCTTTGGGAGAGGTCTTTTGGACAGCAGCTGTTTTATCTGCCCTTGGTGAGAAAATATAGCATTAATTATAAATATTGATTTACACTTTTAAGTAAAGAAGGAAGAAATAGTATTCCATCACACTCTTGACTTGTGCTTTATAGATGGTGACCAGACTTCTAACCGTCAGAATTTGAGTAATTTGCCACATGGTAGCCAACTTCCAAACTGTTTTTATTAGCCACAGTATATATGTGAACTGCCCATGTGAGTTTCTGGTGAAACTAAACGTTGAGGAGATCATTACCCAACATCCCACTTACATTTGATAAGGCTTCACATGTTGACTATTAGAATGTTAAAGCATATAGAACCATAAGATTACAGATCAGAACACTCTGGTGATAAGTCAGTACTGTAGTTGTGAAAGGAATTTCCAACAAACTGCAGTACACATGTCAATGCATCAATGCCAGCACAGAAGTACAGATTGCATGGGCGGTGAGATGGGGACTCACAATAGGACAGCCCACTCCACTACTGGACGCCAGTGCTGAATACAGCATTGGTTCAGCAGTATGTTGAAATGAGGAAAAAAATTACACTGTACAAGTGGCATCTTGATGTCTCTTGCAGTCTGCCCTGAGACCAGCAGGAGACTGGGTGTCTCACAACCACACAAGGAACTGTGACTCAGGAGAGGTGAGCATGTGACATGGGCTAGGCACAATAGCTTCTGCTCCAATATATTGACATGAGCAGGGACTCCTAACTAAGGTACCTCAGATAATGGAACTTAGCAATGAGACTCATCCCACCGACATGCAACACTGAGCGTCATAGGAAGTCATTCCTGCCTGTGGCCATCAAACTTTACAACTCCTCCCTTGGAGGGTCAGATACCCTGAGCCAATAGGTTGGTCCTGGACTTATTTCCATCTGGCATAATTTACATATTATTATTTAATTATTTATGGTTTTATATTGCTATATTTATACTCTATTCTTGGTTGGTGCAACTGTAACAAAACCCAATTTCCCTCGGGATCAATAAAGTATGACTATGACTATGAATACAAGGAATGCTGGAAATTCTCAGCAATCCGGGCAGTATCCATATTTAATATTTGAGGTTAATGGCATGGATAGGACATTGGCTGGTAGGTAGGAGACAAGGAGTAATGAATATGTACTCGGACCAGTGGGTTGTGGTTGTTGATGACCCCAGCCTTAGGTTTTCATCTCAGTTTAGACCAAGGAACAGGGAGCAATTGGCACAGCCTCAGAATAAATCAGTGAGATGAGAACGAATTTCTTCAGCCAGAAGGCTGTCAATCTGTGGAATTCATTGCCACAGAGGGCTGTGGAGGCCAAATCAAGGTAGAGGATCTACATTGGTAAAGGGATTAATAATTATAGGATGATCAGCCATGATTGAATGGTCTGAATGGGCTAGATGGCCTAATTATGCTCCCATATGGTCTTATGAACAAGGTAAGTGATGTAGGTAAATGATATGATTTTTAAAAATCTCAATGGGAGCAGAAATTTATGAAGGGACATTAGTAATGAGTAACCTGAGCTTTAGCAATCAAGTCTAATGAAGAGAGCTGTGGGATCATCCAGAGTGAAGAACACATTGTACCTCTAACAAAAGAGAGATTTAGGGATATGTGTAAAAATATCAATGAAAGCTGGTGGAAAATAATTGAAAAGACTAATATAATGTTGGCCTTTGTCTCAAAGGGCCTGAAAATGCAAAAGATAGATGTTCTGGCAAGTTATTTAAGTATCCAGCGGAACTCATGTGGAGTTTTGCATTCACTTTAGATTATGTTGGCCTTGGAGTGGGAGAGCAAAGATTCACCAGCATAACGCGGTACTAAATGGAATAAATAATGTGCAAAATGTCTAGATACGTTTGCATTCCTATGACTATAGAAGATTGAGCAACAACTTGTTCGATTTATTTAAGGTGATAGGACACCTTCTCTTGTGGGGAACATAGCAAAGTGGTTATAGCATTAATGTTATGGAGCTCATATCCTCTCGCAGAATCTGTAAGAGGATATGTCATATGTCAGCTGCGCGAAGTGATGCTCTTTATAGGCCAAAGTCTATTTGGATCATTAGCAGATGAAACTGAGGCACATTTTTGCCTTTTCAAAAAATTTCTGGCTATTCACAGACAACCACATTTTCATGTTTAGTTCTATTTAGCTTGTGGTAGTACACAATGCTGCTGCCACTGGCCTATAGCCTAGGTTTTAATTGCTAAACCTTTGCTTTGCATACTCCTTCATTAAGTGACTTACCAAATTGCTGTTGACTGAAACTATTGTACTCTTGATGTTTTACCCTGCATGAAAATCAATTTCTTAGATATCCCATAGATACTTAAAGTTGAATTAACGAATCTACTCTAATTGTCACATGTTACATTCAAGTTGATAATTAGTAAATATTTTATGCTTCAGGTTCATCGCTGAGTGTGCTTTTTCAGATCAATGTTCACATCTCCATTATTATTTCTGCTTCGATATCAATCATTTATACTCTAATTGGCGGATTATACTCTGTTGCATACACAGACATGGCTCAGCTTTTCTGTATCTTTATGGGAATGGTGAGTTTTTGAAGGTTTAAGTTATTAGTAGTTAAATTTCAAATACATGCATATAAAGAGAGCACATAGTGATAGATTGAAATTTGTTTCTTTGATTCTTCATTCAGTACCTAAGCTTGCCTTTTGCTATTTCACATCCTGCTGTTACAAGTATCAGTGCCACATTTACACAGTATGTTTACCGTGAGCCCTGGATCGGAAAGATACCTGCTAAAAAGGCCTGGGTCTGGATTGACAACTACGTTCTGATGGTATGTATACAATATCAATTGTTCTATCAACGTAAGGAAGATGAAATGATGCTACTTGCCCCCAAGAATCTACTGTATGTAAAATCTGTTATGCAAGCAGCTTCCAGAAGTAACTTAGTTTGGTGCACGTCTAAAACTTAAATTTGATGCTCCAATATTACATTTCAGAAATTGTGTTATGACTTATTATTAAGATTTTGGTGGGTGACCAGCAATGTGGGACATACATGAACACACACAACATGAGCACATTCTTCACTTCTGCCGAAGGGGGAAGGCACTAGGAATTGTTTGGCAGAATTCACGTTGAAAATTAAAAGTTAAAAGTTAGTTTGATGGCTGAAAAGGAAATAGATTCAATCAGGATATGCATGGTAAGCTGCAAACTCATCCTTGAACAGCCTCTCAGATTCAAAACTCTAGGAAGTACAGACATACATACAAATGCTGAACTTTAAATACAAAAAATAGTTTCATTGTAGAATAGATATACAACTACCATTTTCCCCATTGAACTGCTACTTGTCCTTTGTGAGTACAAAGGCTACCAGTAGTACCTGATAGAATCTACACTTGGCTTTCACCTTTGACAGCTCCAGACCTTAGGAATTGTGTTTTGATTACTGAAGAAGAACGCACCAGAATTATCAGATGGGGTTGCCTGTTTTAATGATTGAGAATGAAAAATTAAATGATGAAATAGCCAAAACAAAGATTGATTGTCAATGGTGAAAATTTCATATCTTCCATTCTCCAGTTCCTGTTCCATGTCAATTTGATTTTGGTTCTGTAGAACAAAAGAAAGAGTTATAGTTAATGCTCTAACAGTTCCTAGGTACAATTAATTCATAGGAAGTGGTGATCCAGAGACAACAAAGGCAGAGTAGTAGAAATTGTCCACGTGGACTTTCACCTGACCTATGGCATGATCCCACACTGTAGGTTGGAATACATGGGAACCAGGTTGAAATAGCAAATAAGATACAAAATTGGCTTGCTAGTAAGAGAAAGAGATGGTAGTGGAGGGGGGTTTGCTTTCCAGTTTGGACACTTATAACTATGGAGAATCACAGGACTAGTGCTCAGTTCTTTATTGTTCATCATACATATTAGTTATTTGGAAGTGAATTTAAGTGGCATGAGTTATAGGTTTGCAGATGACACCAATATTGGGGGTAGAGTGGGCAGTGAAGAAGGTAGTCAAAGTTCTAGATGAACTGGGAAAATAGACAAGGGAATGGCAGATGGAAGTTACCTTGGACAAATGTGAAGATGCATTTTGGAAAGTTATTCCAGGCCAGGGTGCAGTATATTTGCATATATTGTCCAAGGCATTGAACGTGAGAGTTGGAACTCACATGACAGTTGTACAGGTATTTGGTTATGTTGTGCTTGCAGTACGACATGCATTTTGGTTGGTGTGTTGCTGCTATAAAAAGGAGATGAATAAGATGAAGGGGATGCAGAAAAAATTCACAGGAATTTGGCCTGGGTTGAAGGGCTTCAGTGAAACTGGGCAGGGGAGATTGGACAGGTTAGGACTGTTTTCCTGGGCTGAAGGGCTCCAGTGAGACTGGGCAGGGGAGATTACACAGGATAGGACTGTTTTCCTGGGGTGAAGGAGGCTGAAAGGTGGACTTACGGAAGTTTTTACATTTATGAGGAGCATAGATAAACTAGAAGGCATAGGTTTTAAGTGAAGGGGATCAGTTTTTCTCTCAGCAGATGATGCATAATGTGGGATAAGCTACCAGCGGAGGGGTAGAACGAGGTGCAATTACACATTTAAAAGGCATTTAGTCAGTTACATGGATAGGAAAGGTCAATCTGGTTTAGTATTGATAGGCAACTTGGTTGGCATGGACAGTTTCCATGACAAACTCCACAAATCTGTGAACCTAGGCAGAATTATCCTTTAGCACCTACCCCATCCCATCGCCCAACATTGAAGGAGGTGTATCACTTGTCCATTCTCTTCATCCTCTCCACCATTTAAGAACTTCCAGGTGAGGCAGAGGTTCATCTGCATTTCTTCCATTCTGGTCTACTGTATTTGGTACTCATGATGTTGCCTGTTCTACACTGGGTGAAACCACACATAGACCAGTCAACCATTTCATGGAGAACCTACACTCTGTCCACAACACCCATGTCAAGCTTCCTGTTGTTAATTCCTCAGCTTTGCATTCTCACACTGACCTGTTTGTTCTTGGTCTTTTCCATGCTACAGTGTGCCAAACAGAAACAGGAAGAACACATTTTCATATTCTGCTTTGATCATTATTATAAAGAATGAATTTTCCTAGCTCTGGCACCAACACCCCCAATGATCTCCTCCCACACATTCTCAGCTGTCCACCCAGTCTTTCTCTCCCTTTGATCACCCTTCCTATTTCCTCTTCCCTTGTCTTATCTGCACATTAAGCCCTCCCCATTTAGTTGTACCTATTGCCTACCAGCCACTATCACTGATCATCTGCACTGCTACATTCTGCCAATCTTTCCCATTCCCTCTTGGTCCTAATGCAGAGTCTTGACTCAAAACATTGACCTATATCTTTCTCATCCACAGATTCTACTTGACTAGCCGAGTTCTTCCAGTGATCTGTTTTTTTTCTGTATTAAAACCACATTGTTCACCAATCAACTTGCAATCCCAAATACTTTTACAAAGTACCAATAGTGCAGGCAAGTCTGTAACTACCACTGACCTTCCTACACACTTGCTTCCAGGTTAGAACCTTTCAAGTTCAACTCTTGAACATAAAAGCTATTCACAGTAGCTCAGTGCAGTGTGAGGGATACTACATGGTTGAAGAGAATCATCTAAGGCATTTAATCAAGGATTGTCAGTCCTCTCAATTGGACATAATAAATCAACTGGCATTATTCCAGAAGCCCTGGATGAACCAGGAGGTTCATAGTCTGCTCAGGACTTGACCTGCAGCGTTTAGAGCTGGTGATCCTGAGTTATATAAGAAGCTCAAGCATGACCTCTGCAAGGCCAGTGTGAGCACAAAGAGGCAATTTCAGAATAGACTAGAATCACAGATGGACGTTCAATTGCTGAGGCAGGGTTTGCACAATATAACTCCTACAAAGGGAGATCAGGTTGCATAAATGACAACATCCATCACTCCTGCATGAGCTCAATGCCTTTGCACAGTTTGACAGGAAGAATTATAATGCACCTACAGGAGCTCCCATATCTCCAGATGACCCTGTAATTTCAGATTCTGAGGCCAATGTCTAGACCTTCTTCAAGACCGTAATTCCATGAAAAACGTCAGGCCTATGGATCCTCAAAATTGTCAGCTGCTGGATTGCAGTTTCCCTTTAAGAGAAAAGAAATGCAGAAAGTATGCTGGCTGCAAGTAAGGTGGAAACACAGCGCTCTGAGGACCTCACTTCTTACCAATCTGCTGGCTAGTGAAACACTCCGTCAAAGATAAAGCTGAAGATCTCAGAGCAAAGTTGCATTACCAGAGGGATATCAGGAGCTGCTGTACACTTTGTTACACAGAAATAGGGCTCACTCCCAGCATTCCGACTCAGCACTGCCACCCGAGGGCTTCACTTTCCACTACATGGATAGGACAGCAAAGTCACTTAAAAGTAGAAAGGGTGAGTTGGCTTCCTCACTTACTGATCGTGGTGCACAAACATGGTCATCTGTCTCAGTCCTGCTACCCTGACCTGGAACATCTAGCGGTTAAGTGTTGGCCATTTTATCTGTAGTCTCCCTTTGAGAAATGTACTTTCGAACCTGTTATGTTTTGTAACTCCAGAACTAATCAAAAGAAAAGCACAGGAGCCAGGATATGTTTTGTCTATTTAGTTTTTTTCCTTTTTTCTTTTAGTGAGGCACTCACATATGACATGGTGGTGTAATGACATATGAGGGGTGATTGATAAGTTCATGGCCTAAGATAGAAGGAGATGAGTTATTAACTTCAAACTTTCTGCATAATCACTCAAAGAGTTGACCTGCATGTGCATGTAACAAGAGCTGTATAACTCATCTCCTTCTACCCTATGCCACGAACTTATCAATCACCCATCTGTGGACACTTTCTGGAGGTCCAAGATCTGTATGCTCCACGACCGCTGGACTAAGTGTGTAAATGTAGGAGGGGACTATGTTGAAAAATAAATGTGCTAGGTTTTCTAAAATTGACTCCTTCTGCCTTAAGCCACGAACTTATCAATCATGCCTTGTATGCCATTCATCTACAGTACTTCTTTCATGTAACCCATAATGGATTATATAAACAAAGAATGCTTAATCAAACAATATACTGTATTTACAATATTACTCAAATATTACTGAAATATTAAATACACTACACTCTTCCCTGGTTAGCTATAAACTCGAACTCAATATAAAATGCATCTTAACTCAAATATGTAACATATGCCTCTCTAGTTATCTACTGTATACACATTACTCTGTATAATGGAACTACCATATAAACATCCACTGCTAGTAAATTGAAATTATCCTAGTCAGGCCTAAAGATTTAATCACTGTGGAGGAATTCTTACTCTTGTGGAATAGCATCTTTCCTGACGGGGGTGCAGAGTGCGGTCACTCTGCTTGGCAGGTAAAAATTGTGGCTGTGGAACTTGAGACTGTGAAACACCCTCAGGTTCTGGGGCTTCCTCTGTGGTGATTGTACAAGTTGACTCTGGGACTGCAGGAAGTGGTTCTGACAGCTCTAGGCAGTTTCCTTCTCTAACAATCGATCCTGCTCTCCTCAAATGATCGAGGTGTTGTCTCCAGGTGACATTGCACTCAATCGCCACATCCGTGTAGCAGAACGGTCACCTCTGCAGACCCTCACCAGGACTGCTTTTCCAGGAGTGAAACATCAAACCTCTTTGAGTTAGGAGCCCTCCATTTGTCACAACTGTTTGTCCTGCACACTCCTTCTGAGGTTGGGATTGAGGAGACCCGAGCGTGAGCACAAGGGACGACCCAGGAACAGCATAGCTGGTGAGTGGTTGGTTGTGGAGTGTGCTGCCTTGCGATATGCAAGGAGGAAATTGACAAGCTTCTGATTCAGTATCAGTGCAGTATGTTCTGCTGACATTGCTCACTGTGCATTCTTTAGACTCTGGAGAAATCTTTCTGCCAAGCCATTTGTAGCTGGGTGCAGTTGTAATATACCCTATTCCATTTATTTTTAGGAATAACTGAAACTGTTCTGCAACAAGCTGTGGTCCATTGTCTCTGCTAAGTATTCTGGAACACCAGCCCTTGAGAAATTGCTTCTTAACACATCAACAGTGTGCGAAGCTATAGTGGAGGTTACTAGGAAAGCTTCTGGCTACTTTGTAGCTGCATCTACCATGACCACCGAATAATTTGTGCCCATGAATGGTCTGGCAAAATCCACATTTATCCCCTGCCAGGGTAATGCAGGCCTTTCCCTGGGATGGAGAGGCACTGCTCTTGGCATCTTCTGGATGTGTAGTCATCCCAAATAGCGCATGGCAAGCTGATCGATTTGCTGGTCTATCCCAGCCCATCAGGCAAAGCTTCAAGGCAACACTTTCATTTTGACTACACGTACATGCTCCTCCAATACTTCAGCTCTCAGCGTGAATGCTGAACTAGCATTTAACGAGTTTAATAATTAACCCATGTTGGCTCAAGCACTTGAAAAGTGTGCAAAGATGTGATAAGTGTTCAGTTTTGAATACACTGGCATGTTTGGTTTTGGATGTACCTTAACAGAGTACATTAGTCACTGGAAAGTCTGTGCTGCATTTTTCAGTCCAATTGACATGCACAGAACCTCAAACAGGGGAAATAGGGTTATAACAGCAGTTTGGGAACATCACCAGTGCACACAGGTGCCTTGTAGTAGCCCCTGACTAAGTGCACTTTCAAAAATATTATCTTTCCGGCTAAACGTTCCAGAAAATCGTGAATATGCGGCACTGGATAATGATCGGGGTGGTGGCTTCATTAAACAGCAGTAATCGTTGCATGGACGGCAACCACCATTGGACTTACGAACCAACGGTTATTTAATCTGCGTACAATGACAAGCATTCCCATGTTAGCAAACTCAGCCTTCACACTGGACAACTTTTCTGAGTCGGTCTACATGCATGGGCATGGACCAGCGAGCCAGTCGTGGAAATACGGTGACCGACCCCATGCTTTTTGACTGCAGTGGAAAATGTGGGCTTGGTGAGGTCTGGAAATTCATCTGGCAGGCGAGTGAATTCCCACGTGGTGGTGCATGCACTAAACAGTCACCATGGAGAACCTGCTGGGGATATAGGATAATGACTGTAAGTCCTTTGCGTCCACAAGCCAACAGTTCTTAAAATCTACTCACGGTCCTTTCGCGCGTAGGAAATCCGTGCCGAGAAGAGACCGAGCAACATTAGCCACGGCAAAGTCCCATGTGCAGCGATGTCCACTGAAGCAGAGTATCACACGTGTGTCCCATAACTCCAGATCTTGCTGCCGTTGATGGGCTCCAGGGTCTGTCCTCTGCCTTATAATCAACGGGCGATGCTGGCAACACATTCATCTGAGCACCCGTGTCACACAGGAAGCGTCACCCTGAAAGGGTGTCCTCAATGAACAGTACCTGACCTTAGCAGCTGGAACCCGTGGTTTTCACAGATCTCCGATGTCCCGATGCGTTGCAACAGTTGAAGTTGTGTGTCTGTCGGCACTCCTGGGCGTTTGTGCCAAAGCAGTGCGGTAAAAACATAGACCCGGCGTTGTCTGGTTTGGAGCCACGGACGCACGTCTGCTGGAGGCTCTGCTGATAGGGCCTGCTGAGACAGGGAAAGGAGGAGGAATGATGTAACTCTGCCCGGCTGAGGGTAAGCTATCTGCCAATTTAGCAAGCTCCCTGTGGTCCTTCACAGGTTTATTAGCAAACGCTATGTGAACTCGACCAGGCAATACCATAAAGAGTTCTTTAAAAATGAAACAAGGATGGTGATTGCCCAGGAGAGATATCATATGGTCCATTCGTTCTGAGAGGCTGGCATCACCAGTCTGGGCAAGGAGGCACCCCCAGACTCAAGACAGTCCAAAAGTCTGTGATAGGTAAGTTTTCAGAGTGACATATTTATCATGTGCAGGGAAGTCTTCTGGTAGACTCACCACTCTGACTACAGTGGAACTTCTTAGCAATGCTACAACATAATAAAATTTGGTATTATTCTCACAGCACAGTCCTGTGCAAACCATATGGTAGTGTGCTGCTCCCAGCCCTCCAGCAGCTTCAAAGCAACTGTGTTTTAGTTGACGTGTTGTTGACTATCTCTGGAGTTGCCCGAGAACATCAGAGTCACCAGTGTAGGATCTTGTGAATAAAGCAATCGAGAGTCATCTTATGTGCTGATCAAAAGTCGCAGCCTTTTACTTCCATTACAGACAAAACCAAAAGCAGTCACCTTACACAGACATCATTACATCAGATACCATCTCTTAAAGTGAACACAACTCAATGACAGCGTTTGTGAATTACACAGAACTGTTTCTACTATGAACAATATGTGCCATCTGTCACCTACTACATTCCTCTATGTTCACTTCCATCACTCATAACATGTGCCATGACTGCACCTATACCATCAGGCAAAGTGTCACAGGCCAGCTTCACTGAACGATATGGATTATAATGTGTGAGTACAGTGTCTAACATCACCATTTCTTTTGCCTTTTGGAAAGCCACCTCACACTGCTTTGTCCATTGCCATTTCTTCCTGAGCTGTAGTAATGAGTTCAAGTGGTGGAGCATAGTAGCCAAGTTTGGCAGAAACCTGTTATAGTAATTGACAAATCCTGAAAAAGACCACAACTGTGACATGTCCTTTGGCCTTGAGGCATCTACCACCGCTTATATTTTCTCAGCACACTTGTGTTATTCTTGTGCGTCAATGGTGTGACCACAATAAGTGATACTTGGTTTAAAGAATTCACACTTGTCGCGGCATGCTCTGAGCCCATAACCTTATAATCTTTTTAACACTGTCTTGAGGTTTTCGAGATGTTGTTTTTCATCCTCTTTGGTAGCAATGATGTCATCCAGGTAACACTGAGTGCCTGGCAGCCTTGCAACACCTGGCCCATAGCTTTCTGATGGAGGACAGGTGCAGATGCTGCTCCAAAAATATGCCACTTATAGTGTTGAAGCTCTTTGTGAATGTTTATGGTGAGAAACAATTTGGACTCTTCTTCCATCTCCATCTGTAGGTAGCCACCTCAAATTTGATTTAAAACTTCCTCATTGCCACTATTAAGTTTTGTAACTTCAGAACTAGTCAAAAGAACAACACAGAAGCCAGGATATGTCTTGCCTATTTGTTTTTTTCATCTTTTTGCTTTTAGTGAGGCGCTCACATATGGCATGGTGGTGTAATGGCGTATGCAATTCATGTACAGTACTTCTTACGTAAAACCCATAATGAACTGAATTGAATTGACTTTATTTCTTACATCCTTCACATACATGAGGAGTAAAAATCTTTATGTTACATCTCCATCTAAATGTGCCATGTGCAATCATAGTAATTTATAATAATTTATAATAAATTGAACAGTCAATGTAATATAGAGTACACTCAAATCAGTGTGTTCATCAGTCTGATGGCCTGGTGGAAGAAGCTGTCCTGGAACCTGTTGGTCCTGGCTTTTATGCTGCGGTAAACAAACAAATATTGCTCAATTAAACAATATATTTACAATATTACTCAAATATTACTGAAATATTGAATACACTACAGAGCTGTCTGA